>NW_018397259.1:372253-490340 GCF_002168275.2 Theobroma umbraticum | reverse complement strand
CGGGCCGAGTCTGCTGCTCTGACGGACTGCCCGAACGTTGGGCATCTTCAAGTTGAAAGTATAGCAAGGTTCAGCGACGCTGGAAATGTGAAAATGTCGGTGATAATAATAAATTGACAGTAGTATTACGCGACAGACAAAGATCTTAGATGTTTGGAGAAATAAAAAAAAAAAAAAAGGAAAACGAAGATATTAGATGTGTGATCCAGGGGGATAGCTCATGCTACGCTCTTGTTCTTATTCCCTGTGCTTGAGTAGTTAAAGAAGAAGATTTGTCTCTCAAACCTCAAGGAGCAGAGATCTCAACAATGCCCAGAAAATCCCTTTGATTTTCCAGACATTGATAGAAGAGATAGAAAAAGAAGCTAAAGAAAGAGAAATGGGAGGGTACGCGCTGGGTTTGGCGTTTGATTCAAAGTCAGGGCAGATGATAATGGTGGCATTGCTTTTGATGGTTGGCTCTTTTTACGTTGGCAACCTTTTTGGCAACAATGCTCCAATTTACATCTCTCACGACTCTGACACTTCTTCTTCTATTTCTTCTTCTTCATCTGCATCTTCCCCTGGTAACTTCCCATCTTTACGACTAGCTCCTCATTCACTTGAAAGTGGCTGATAATCACCTCGGATTCAATGCCTAATACAAAGCAATTACCTTTATTATTATTTCTTTTAAGCTCTTTGATGTGTTTTCTTCAGTGTTAGCTTAAACCGAAAGGAAAATATGGGCCTTGTGGGTGGCCTAGTTTCCCAAAAGTTTAAAAGCTAATGGACAAGGACATAACTTTTCTATATTTTAATTTATGGGGGGTCTAATTTGTTGGGGGAAGTCATAGAAGATGATAACTTCTTTGGAAGGGCTGTTAAATTTGAAGTCAGTTCTTTAATCCTAATCCAGATTGAAGTTTCTAGGGCTTAGATCCGCTTTGCGACTGTACGCACATTGCATTGGCTTTGCCTGTTGATTCTTTCAATGCGCATAATGAGATGATGATGGCCTTTGTCACTAAAACTATTGGATTGCTTATAGCCCTGTGTTTTTCTAAAAACCTACATATAGTATATATCAAACTGTTATTAATGATGCGTACAGTAATGAGCAAGGTTGTCTAGCAAAAGTGTCAACTTGGAACTTAGAGGTATATAGTGCAGTATGTAAAATAGCTCCTTCCCCTTTAAAAGGAAAAATGAAGAATTAAAAATAAAATGAAAAAAAAAAACAGAACTCAAAACTAACTGTCTGCTATATCTTTGATGTAGAGCATTGGAATTTTATGCTTGGTTCACATCATATAGGATTTGACAGCTCAGGAACTTTTGAATTTCAGCATCTTTATGGAGATACTGCTGTAATTTCTGGTATCAATTATATGATACATCCAATTTTTTAATGGCTTCAAACTTCTGTAAGACCTTAAATGCACGCAATGGCCACCCCATCCTAGGCCTCCTACATTATTAAAACAGAAGCATATGAAAGGTTTGTGTATTAAGTGGAGATATATGAATGCAGCAATGACTGACCTCATATTAGCCTTTGGGCAAGGCCTACCCTGAATATGTTAATAGCTTATAAAGCTTTTAGCTATGTTACTGATTAAAACTGTTTTCTTGGGAATGATATGGGTTTGTCTTCCTGCTCTTGCAGCTATATCTACATTTGTTAACAAAGTTGCTCTCACATATCGAGAAACACCACTCATAATCCCAGCAAATGGGATGAATATATGTCCGCTGAAGTTCAATGAGTATATCCCGTGTCATGACATCTCTTATGTGAAGCAGTTGCTTCGAAGCTTGAATATTTCCAGAAGAGAAGAGCTAGAGAGACACTGCCCTCCACTTGAAAAGCGTTTATTTTGTTTAGTGCCACCACCACAAGATTATAAAATTCCGATAAAGTGGCCCATAAGCAGGGATTATGTTTGGCGAAGCAATGTGAATCATACGCATCTTGCTGAAGTCAAAGGAGGACAAAACTGGGTGCATGAGAAAAATCAACTGTGGTGGTTTCCTGGTGGAGGTACTCATTTCAAGCATGGTGCAGCTGAGTACATTCAAAGGTATATACATTGACATGATTTCATCAATGCTCTACATATTTTTTGCAATTGCCATGGCATAAGTATTACATGATACTTCCATCATTCAAGCACTGAAATAGGTTTAATCTTTACAATATTTAGTGTAACTATTGTCAAAATTATTTTAACCTTTAATATAGAGTAGCAACTGTTGAGTGTTAAGCGTTGGGGCAAATTTGGTCAGACTTTCCATCTTTGCAGTTTTGTCAATGAAAAGTGCAAGAGCCTTCAAAGAAATACTTGATTTAAAAAGGGAAGCCATAGCAGCACCTAAGAAAACATATTCGAAAAATTGTTCCAGTGAGATGGGAACTGATATAGATGTGACATTCGACAAAATCATTTGATGAATAATTCCTCCCAGTTCTCATATTGTGCCACTTCATGTTCAGTGTTTGGGTATGTAGTAACTAGTATTTGTCGTATTCTTTGTTTTTCATTTTTTGGGTACGTATGAAGGAGACCAAGGGGGAAGGAGGAATTTGAACCTTGGATGTTATCTCTCCTTTGTAACTATCGTTATGCCAAGTGTTGGTTGTTTATCTTATTCTTTGTTGGCTATATTAGAAAATCATATATATACTTTGGTTATATGTCCATCAAACATCTCTTCTATATGATGTCCAGCAGCTTTGTCAAAGCACAGAACACCTTAAATGTGCCCCTATCTGGAGGAAATCTTCAATACTATGGTCATATTCCCTGCTTGTTTCCTTTGGATTTCTCTGCCAAAAAGGCTATGAATGACTCCTTGCTGTCTGACAACTCTGCTGTTCATACTGAGAAAAATCAGAAGGATATTCTGGATTTAAAACACTCTTGGGAACTGGAGAAGATTTCTAGACCTGTTGGAAAATTGGGTAGGGCATATATCTGTTATTACTAGTCTACTTGTAGGACAGACTTCCTTGCATCTCTTTGTGCACAGTCAGAATTATAGGATAATTATTTCTGATTTACATATGCATGAATGTGCTTGCCTTTCAAATTTAGTCATTACTGATACCTACTTTTGAAATTGTTTGTTTCACTTGGGATTATATATTTTGACAGCATTAGTTCTGTCTGGAGAAAAGGGATTTTTGTAGCTAGGCCCAACTAGATTGGGTTTAAGACATACTTGATTTGAATAGTATTAGCTATGTCTGGACACCAGATGATCATCTTTGTACTGGGCCTGAAGGATTTGAAAATGTCCCCTAGGCCTGGGTGAAACATGAGGGTTTTGATGAATGGGTCTATTTAGGAATTATATAATTGAGTTTACCATATCTAAAGTCTGTGCTTTAGGAATTGGACAGAATTTAACATTTTCTTTTATAACATGTTTGTACTTTAACTCTTTTTTTTTATTTAATTTCTAGTGGCTTTATAATTTTTTTTTTAATTTTATTCCTGCATTTTCTTGGACATACAGGCTAGGAAATATGGCTACTGATGAAACAGGTGACCTGCGTTCAGCAGGGGTAACTCAAGTTCTGGATGTTGGATGTGGAGTAGCTAGCTTCTCAGCTTATCTTCTTCCTTTAAATATACAGACAATGTCTTTTGCTCCTAAAGATGGTCACGAAAATCAAATTCAGTTTGCGTTAGAGCGAGGAATTGGTGCAATGATTTCTGCCATAGCCACAAAACAGTTGCCATATCCCAGTAGCTCTTTTGAAATGGTTCACTGTTCTAGATGTCGTGTTGACTGGCATGAAAATGGTACTTTTCTGCTGTAAACTCTATATTTAAATTAACTTCTTGCTGCTGTTCATGACCATAACTCGCAAATATTAGATTAATGTAACTTTTTGAACAAACCTTGCTATTTGAAATTTCATTGTGGATAACAATGATGATATAGAAATGAGGTTACCAGTGTTCTTATTGGTTGCCACTCATAATGCAACAGCTAGGATTCATGTTTTGGGACCAATAGCATCTGCTACCTCATAAGATTGCTTAGAAAGGTTATATGTTGTGCATTTAGCAAATTCATTCTCATGTTTGTATCATACATCTCTACCTATGGATCCAAATATTTCCAAAAACACTTAATGTCTGTAGTTTTCTCTCTTTTGTTTAAGATATTTGTGACCTTTTCTTTCCCCAAATTGAAGGAATATGCCAATGAATGAAGAACATACTTACCAGAACTAATATTAGTTTAAACATGACTTATGTACTTCACTGCATCATGACTGAGTTTCACTACTTAAAAATGGTAGTTGGAGGGGGTACTACCTGATGTGGCGTGACTTTTATTTTATTTTTTATGATGTGGAAACTTTTATTCATGGTTTGCCTATACTTTGGGAACTTGTAGGCAATTCGTGATTTGCAGGTATTGTAGTTTTCACACATCAGTATTAGGCTTGGTAGATTACTAGTTTGATTAGTGTGGAAAAGGCTCAAACATCTGCTGCTGTAAGAGTGCCATGTTGGGAAAAAAAAACTTTCATGTCACTTAAATTGCAAATTATAATACTTTGTTGTCTTGCAGTCCTTAAATACGTTAATGCATTCATGACCTATAAAATAATTATGATGAAGGGGGCTTCTTCCATCCCCTAGCCTCCTCTCCCTTTAGCCCTTTCCTGCTTTAGTGTTTATTTCTCATGCTTTTCTGTTTGAGGTGATGATATGATGTTAAAAATATGTACTTGACTCCATGAAGGCCTTGTTTGACACCAATAGATTTCAGTGTTGCCTTGTTAGCTCTCTGGTACATTTTTCTACTCTGATTTGAGTTTCCTAGTTTCAATTCTTATCATATTGTTTCCTTCAGGTGGTATTTTACTCAAGGAAGTGAATCGCCTGTTGCGACCTAACGGATATTTTGTCTATTCGGCTCCACCTGCTTATAGGAAGGATAAAGATTATCCAGTAATTTGGAATAAGTTGGTGGATCTGACTACAGCAATGTGCTGGAAACTTATTGCTCGAAAGGTTCAGACAGCCATCTGGATCAAGGAGGAAAATCCACCATGCCTTCAGCATAATGCAAAGTTGAAGCTCATTGATATTTGTGATGCTGTAGACGAGACTAAACCATCATGGAAGATGCCTCTAATGAATTGTATACAACTAAGAACTGCACAAGCAGATCCTAGGAAGCGCCCTCCTAGGCCAGAGCGTCTGTCTGTGTATTTGGAGAGTCTCAGCAGAATTGGTTAGTTTAGCTTGCATTTGTCTAAGGTTTTGTTTTGAGATCACTTAGGCATTTTACCCAAATAAAAATTCGTTCATGCACAAATTACATGCTCGATCTTCAAAATAATCATGATACTAATCCTTTTATGATTTTGAACAAAATTGGAACTGAATGGAAACATAGGATGTGCGGAAAAGCCTTCTATTATATCAGTTGACATTTTCAATATTAACAGAGAAGAAACTTCTCACTTATGACTTGATCCGCAGAATTTATGAACTGAATGGTTTTTGAATCTAATACTTGAACACCTTGTCATATGTTTAAAGCTATCATAATTTATTGCTCCTTGCCAGGTCGTTATTATGTTACATCTGAAGGCACTTGCTTGCATAATATCTTTTGCAGCACCCACAGTATGAGTCATCTAGTTCAAGTTTGGGAGTACATCTTCTGTTAAAAAAAGTTATGCTAGTTAATTTTAGCAGTTAATCAAACATGGGATTATGGGTTTCTTTAACATTCTAGTTAATATGTTTTGACCTCTTGATGTGCCATGGACGTATAACCAATTAGGTCTTTAGATATATCATCTGTCTTCTTTCATGGTCTTAAACCAGTGTAACAGGCACCCAGCAATGTTCTCTTTCCTATCAGCTAATCTTATGTTTAGGGCTCTGCTTCTGAGCATTACAACAATGATACTACTCTTTTATCCTGAGTTTATTGTCTTGTTCATGTAGAAGAGACACCATCTGATAGTGTAAGGCTTGAATTTATATATATATATATATATTTGAAAGTATATAAGCCTTGAATATGACATTATAGAATTCTTCCTATTGGTGGCCATAATTTTGGGTTTGTGCTAATCTTATTACCATTATGCTGAATGGAATGAATACAGTTAAGCTTCTTCTGCTCATATTTTTTTGATCAGATAATTGGCATTCTCAACTTAATATGCCTTTTTTAAGTTTCTGTCATGAATCAAAGACAGTTTGTTTTGAAGATCCATTAGTGCTATTTTGCATGGATATTAATACGCAGGTTGAGTGGATAACACATTATCAGTTTTAAAGATGATTTAATTATTATGAACTGTCAAAGAACAGAAAATGTAAATTTCTGATAAAGGATTAGTGAACAAGAAGAATTTGGGGAGTTGAGATTTGTTATTCTAAATTTCATTTTTCTTGTTGTTTGTGCATCTAAATCCTGGATCATCTATGTCTTGCCAGCTGCTTGTGTGTCATTTTAGTAGTTTTTGTGCTGTTTGACTTGGAAAACTTGCACTAGGTCACATTACAAGGTATTTTACCTTATTTGGGGCATATGAGTTATACCATTTAAGACCCTTGAGATATAATTCGAGTCGACATGATAATTGCTTTGCACATTGGCAACAGGAATCAGTAAAGAAGAATTTACAGTTGACACCAACTTTTGGCAAGATCAGGTTCGTAATTACTGGAAGCTGATGAATATTAGCAAGATGGAATTACGGAATGTCATGGACATGAATGCTTTTTGCGGTGGATTTGCTGTAGCTTTGAATGAATTTCCCGTTTGGGTAATGAATATAGTTCCTTCAAGCATGCATAATACCTTATCTGCAATTTATGAAAGGGGTCTGATAGGTGCTTTTCATGACTGGTAAGACATCTTCTCTTTCTCACTTTATTGCTAATTTTCATGGGCAATAGGACCAGAGATATGAAAGTTCTTGTTGGCTGTTTTATATCTTTATTAGTTACTGTTAAATATATATAATTATTCTTCAGGTGTGAGCCATTTTCAACGTATCCACGCACATATGATTTGCTGCATGCTAACCATCTCTTCTCTCACTATAAAAATAGTGGAGAAGGTTGCCAGCTGGAGGATGTCATGCTTGAGATGGACCGCGTTTTAAGACCTCAGGTGATTGTTTCCATAAAGTTTTTCTTTTGCTAGTACATGCTGAAATTGAAGTTGAATGTCATGGTTATTTGAGATGGTGGCATAGAACTTCTGCTGTTGGCTGAGAAGCCATGGCTGGGCGGGCCTCTTCAGACTATTCTGATTTAAATCCTTCATTTACTATTTCATAAGTATCATTATTAGGATCCCACATGGAATATTATCATACTTAATTGCATGTTTTCTGACACCTTGCTTGTTCATACATTTTGCTACATTACTGCCAAGTTTCTTGGGAAGGTGATAGAAATCATCATGCAATTTTGATCTATATCTGGGGATGCTACCATGTTCATTGCAGAACCCCAAACAGTAGTTTAGAAACTTTGAATGAGAATGTTGCAATGCCGGACTAGGAATAATCAAACTATAATTTAGGGACTTATTATGGTAAAATTTTCTTTTATGTGCTTATTTGTAACAAACTTTTTTGGAGTTTTTTAGGCTATTTAAATTAGTTTTCTTTAGTTTTTATTTATCAGTTAGGGATTAGTGTATTGGCATGCTAGTAGCTTTAGATTATTGAGATATTATGAATTTGGATTTGATAATGAAGTACTGATACTTTACCCGCTTGGTTCTCTCTTCTATCTTTACCTTATTTCTTTTCTTTCTCTCTCATATTCTGTATATTCTCTATTTCTATCTCATTGCCTTCCTCGATCTACCTCAGCTAGAAATCCAAGTTAGTCATGTTTAATGGGGCCTAAACTGTGAAGATTTATGTTTGTGTTTTTTTCTTCCCCTTTTGGTTTCTTTTTTCCAATTTGGGTGTCAAATATACCAGCTATTGTATGTGGTGTAGTTGGACTGGAGACTGACATCTAACGTCATCTTTGCTTGCTTGGTTACTTGGTTTATAAGCCAAGTCGCTGATGATTTAAACTTCCATTGCACATATTTTATTCCCAGGGATTTGTTATAATTAGAGATGAGGATTCTATTGCATCAAGAATTCTAGATCTTGCTCCGAAATTTCTGTGGGAGGTTGAATCACACATTCTAGAAAACAAGGAGAAGCAAAGAGAAAGTGTGCTAATCTGCAGAAAGAAATTCTGGGCTATTGTTGAAGAAGTTACTGCATAAAAGTGCTATACTAACGCAAGTGTGCTTCCAGCCCCTCCAAAGGTGTCGTGACTCTTGTACCATGAGTTCTCCAGTTTTTGTTCTTCTCCTTCTTACCCCTGTGCTTTGTAAATACTAACCTTATTAGTGGTTACAAAAAGTGCTCATTTTTTTTTATGTTGCAAATTTAGTTATTACTATGTTTTTTTTTAATGGTAAAATCATTCGTAGTATTAACAAATCAATCACCTTTCTTCCCACAAATTATTTTGATATTTAATGAAAAAATGATTAAAAATCTATCAAATGCCCCTTCCCGAGGTGATGAACTAATTCGGCAGTGTTAAGATAAGTTGCAGTGGCAGAAGACTTCAATACATGAGATCATATGAGATTTCTCTTCTTAACACGGTACTAATGTATCGACATCTTCTGTCATTGTAGCTTACCTCAACCCTCTTTAAACTCAAAGCTCTCAAACTCAAGGTGGTATGATACATACCAACTTGAGTTTGGAATCTAAGTCAAATTAAGTCTTATGTAATGTCTCTTCTACTACTGCAGTTTATCTTAACAAGCAGAATTTCTCTATTCTGATCACAATGATTTCAATTAAAAACTTGTATGCTTAAGGCCTCAAATTTGCCAACTACCAAACTAGTTGATTCTCCAACTAATGCTATGAATCGATGGTTTCATAAAAGCCACACTAAATGGGCTAAACTTGTCTTCATTGCAACTGGGCTTCTTCAACTGGGTGCTAGAAATTCTGAAGTTGACATGGAAACTCATTCCAATTTACACAATGAAATTTAGGATCATTTTCAAGATTAAATATAAATATTAGACAAACTTTAATACCCCTTACTGAAGTGACATACATAAGACTTCTGCAACAATATTTTCTTTTGTGCTGGCTTTCAATCGACACGAGTTTTTTTTCTTATAATTTTCTTAAACTGGTATGCAAAAGTTGACATTTGACCAAACAAATTAATGATAGCTGTTACTCCTTCAAACTGAATTTTTTTCATCAAAATAATTGTATTGTGTTTATTTTGTTATTTAGTTTGTTTTGTTTTCTTTTATAAAAATATTATAAATCATGTGCATTGCATGTGCCCAAAATATTAGTAATTGAATAAAAACTAAGAAATGCTAAAAATGTAATATTTCTATTATAATTGTTCAAAATCAAATAGAGTCAGATTTTATTCTCACAGAGAAATGCTTTATAAATATTGTTATTCTTAAAAAAAAATAAAAAGATTATGATTTCTAGATATGCAAATGCATTTTTACATTTTTCTTTCCAAAAGCAATAACAAAACAATAAATCTTAATCCTGGAATCTCAAGTTGTTAAAGATTTGATTTGATTGAGAGAACATACTAATTCTTAGTTGTGTCTCTCGTACAACCTTTAAGAAAAAAGTATATTCTTGCATCCAACATCTACAGCATCAATTAGAATTGATAGTAATTTAGTAAATGAAAATATTCATTGCATGGGAGAAAATTTATACAAATATATATAGGTAATAGAATAACAAGAGTCACAAAAAGGAAACAAGTAGGCCACATCACTTGTTTGGTTAAACTGTTTGAAGTTCTAGGCTTAGGAGAGAGAGAGAGGAGTTGGCCTTTGGAGTGCTTGAGCTAACGAGCCATGCAATAAAATGGAGGACAATCAAGTAATTCGATGGCAGCAAGAACAAGCAAGGAGAGAAAAGCCTTGAATGTGTGAAAAGAAAAACTGATGTGACAAGACAACACCCCACGCTTGTCTGCCTTGTCCCCACACTACTCTTATTACATACTCGCACCATTATTTCAGCTGCTTCTTCAATGAACCCTCCCCCCCTTGCCTTGTTCAGTATCGGCCGTATGCTTCTTCTTCTTCTTCCCTTCTCTTCATCTTTTATTTTATTTTTTGTCTATTTGCATGGACACCGGTCACACTCCCTCATTTATTAGACTTTTGGGCCAGACTTTATGAAATTACAAAGCATTTTTTGGAAGCATGGGTTATGTCTTCACCAAATTAAAACCAAACTACCTACTTCACTTGCTCTATGCTTTCATCATACTTTAATTTTGTTAAATTGGTATAACTTGGGTGATGTATGTAGCAGCTTAAATATATAAAACGACATTATCTTTTATTTTGTTGGGGAGGTAATTTTTCTCACTCTTTTCCGCCCTTAATTTGACGGAAACATTATGGGAGGAAAGGCAAAAAAGGCAAGGGTAATACACCAGTAACATATGGGATAGAGAGAGAGAAAGAGATAGAGTGGGAGATCGAGAGGATGAACATAGATTTCGTTGTCTTCTTTTTTTTTTTTTTTAATTCATTAAAATGAAATAATCTCGTGGATGGGATCCACACGGATTTTATCTGTGATTTTGTTTGATACGATTGAATAATTATTCTGTAAGATATAAGATAAGAATATTTTTTTAATTTTAAATTTTTAAATAAAAAGAACTTGAGTTTAGAATCTCTATCTTTTAAGTAGAAGCATGGTTAGAAATTATGTCTACAAAAGAGAACAAGTGTGGCTAGGGATGACTTCAATGTTGTGATTGGTTTTTTCTTTCCTTTCTTTCTATAAATGAAAAATGGGGTTATGGACATTACGTGGAACAATTTCAGAGGTATTTATTATGATGATATTACTTTGTCCAAGTGGATATGGGTGGCAAAATTTACTTTTGCTCTTTTCAGTCCACTTGCTCTTCTTCCTAATTAATACATGATTCTCTCGACAAAGCATTTTAGCATATCATCAAAGATTGTCATACATACACTACTGAAATTAATATTTTGCAATTGCTTCAAGGAATTCACTTCAGGAAGGAGAGGTTTTGATGAAATAATATAGCATAGCTTGTAAATAATTCAAAATTAGGGCCACGGGTGAAGAAAATTATATGGATGATGAGGGTAATTAAGATCAGTAATAATATAAGCCAAAAAAAAAACTTCTCATGTTATAATAACATAAAGGAATTCTATATTACCATTGTTTAAGGGTTAAGATTGTTGTTAATTAAAACTGAAACAAAATCTTCAACATGATGGAAATTATTCCCTTAATCATAAACATTGGCAAAGTATTAATAAATTCCAAGAATAGGAAAGTAGTAAGGTACAATAATTAGTGGTAATAAATTATATAAGTTGCAATATTGTCCTTTTTTTGAACGTGCTAAGAGCCTAGCTAGAAAAGGAAAGCTATACTTTAGCTGCAAAAACACAAACACACACACATCTTTACATGCTCCTCTTTATCCAAATTAAAGCTTTAATTTAGTTAATGAAAAGCTAAACACAGCTTCCATAATGCATGTTTGCTTTGGTCTAATCAACAAAAAGCAAACTGAAAGCTAAGGATAGCAAATTGCTGATAATGTCTTCGATCTTAGCCAAAAGGCTGAGAAAGTTACAGTTCATCGGATACTAATAATGTCATCATGAAAAGCCTTTCTAAATATATTCTTTTCTGTGGGGTCTCTCTGATTTTCTTCCAAATTCGATCGCTTTTAACAAAATTAACATGCAAACTAACTCAGTCCACTCATCAACGTACCTTCTAGGCTCTACCTATGATAATTATGGAACATGGGGCTCAAAACAAAGCTGTATATTTTCTTGGTCCCGTTTGTTGAACTTGTAGCAAGTCCAAGAAAAAGGATAAGGGCAGCCAAACCTTGGAACTTGTCCCTCTTTAAGGAAGGGTGACAATTTTTCTGCCCGCTTGCTTGTCCTCCTACTAAACATATATAATCCAAATTGAGTTCCCTACGTATAACTAAGCTGATATTTCAAGTACTACTACCCAAGGCCTACGTAGGGAGATGTCATTCGAGAACTTTACTTTCTCAGGGGGAAAAACAAAGAGGCAATGAAGAGAAAGAGATTTTATCCAAGAAAAAGATTAGAGAGAAAATTTTTTAATAGCTTCAAAAATGTAGAAAAAGGTGTGATGATATGTTTCAAAATGCTTGGCAAAGAGGACAATTTCATTCCCATCTGCAATAGGTCAAAACCTTAAAAGCACTAATCTCCAACAGTGAAATTCCTCACTCTCCCCTAACACTCTCTAGCAGGGGCCAATGAAATCAATAATGTTGGGTTGGGTCCTAGAAGATTTGCATATAATTTAAGTAAAAAGAACATCATGTCTCAAAAGCTTCTTGCAAACTCTACTTATCTGCTCATTTTCCACTTGCTTATTTTGTTAATCTTTTGTCCTCAACTTTCTTTAACACTAAAAGGTGACGTCTAACTTCCATTTTGAGGCATAAAAAGCACTTTGTGCTCTGTAAAAACAAAGTCGGTATTATAATCCAATACCGTACTGCCTAAAGGTCGGCAGGGCAGGCCCAATTCCCTCTTTTTTTTTTTCTTTTTTGTTTTCTTAAAAAAAGAAACAAAAACAAAGATGATATGCCAAAGTTTTTATATCATGATAGCTCATAAGTTTGCATGTAATAAAGTTCAGGAGCCACCCAATCATCCTTTATCTACTTGTGCAATATGAAAGCCCTAGCTGCTTTTATGAGCGCTCATACAGTACATTTATTGTTCAATTTTAAGTAAGTGAATATATTCTTTACTTAAAAGAATTAAGTTCAAATCTCTATTGATTTTTGAATTTAAAAATATATATTTTGAAGTTGAATTATTGCAAAAAGAACTAGTGGGGTTAGCATTCCAATTTCTTATGTCATTATATCAAACTGGAAGCGTTGTCTTTCGTTTCTTTCAAACAGAAGAAAACATGCAAAATCATGCTTATCAACAAAATATATTATCAGTTTAATGGACCCAAAAAAACAAAGCATCTTCATGGTGATAAAGTGACCAATAATTAATCTCAGACCTGTTATATGTTCAACGAAATAGTCGGCAATGCCTTAATTCATCTAAATGTTATTGCTAGCTAGAAGAAGTAATCATTCTAGAGGTATTCCTATAATAACCCGATAAATCAAACAAATGCAGAAAGAATTTCCACTAATGTCTTTTTTTTCCAGCTTTTCTACACCTTTTTATTTCTCTGTGTTCTACCTTTCTTAGTCTTGCTAAAGAAATGAAGGGGTTTACATGACTTGTCTTTTCAAAATCTTAAAAAGAGAAAAGAAACGTTAATCTCTTGATTTTCCTTTTGATGACATTTGATTCACAAGTAGAATTGCAATTATAATAAAACAATCTTCAATAAATGTGGTATTACCATTACATCTAGTATGAAAAACCAATGAATAAACTAGATAAATTAATAAATCAAATAAAATTGGATCAAAACTACATATGTTGACGAACTTGAAACGTCAAGGTACTAGCACCTCTTTCCTACCGAGACAAAGCCTCACCAGAATATTAATTGATAGAATTAAAAATGAAAGATTTAGTTCTATATATTTTACGAACCAAATCCAGAAGAAAAGAGAATACACAGATCCTTTAGTTTTAGAAAATAATTTCATTTTCATTTACACTCTAAATACAATTGATATGATAATACAAATAATTAAATTTGAAAATTTGGAAACAAAGGATTTTCTAATGTAACTTAAAAAGTTGGAAACAATTGATAGGAACTTTCTAGTTAAGAGAATTGAAAATTACTGTTTCAAAATTTAATTCTTATGCACCCATTTTCATTGACCATTTTTAAAAACCTGTGAATGGAGATGGAAATGGAAATGAAAGAACATTTTCTTAAACCAAAAGAACTTAATTCCTCGTTGATTTTTCATGTCTTTGAGTTGTGCATAGTCTGTCTTTTACCAAGTTAGTCGCATAAAATTGGGCTGGTTTAAATTTGCATGTGTTTTCTTCTGAAGATTCCTCTTAATGGTATCAATGCGCTCTCATGTGACTTGGTGAGCGTACCACAGCTGCATGGCTTTACAGGTCAAATTTTTTGTTATCCTCCGATTTCTTTTTATAGTCCAATGTAAGCCACACCATCCTTTTGCATCTAGGGATACTGTTTAATGGTTTATGCTTATATTTTTTATTTAAAAATGGTAATGGGTACTTTATATTCAGATATCTTGCATTGTTAGAATAACAAAATTATTTATTATAAATGAAAATTTTTGTCTAAAATAATCCAATTTTTTTCAAGAGTCATTACCGATGAATATTATCTTCAGAAATTCCGACAATGAATTGATAGTAATACTCATTCATCCATGATAGTTAAACTATTTTCCATCGATAATGTCTCAAGCAATACTGATTGAAAATTTCATCGATAATGTAAAATATTCATTAGCAATTACTTTAAAATATTATTTTATTATAACTATTTGACCAAAAGTTTTGTAGATATTCCAACAGTAAAGATTTGTAGAAAGATCAGTGGTATTCCATTGGTAAAATTCATCCAAATATTCCATAGTAAACACATAAATTATTCGTTGATATACCTATATAATTTTCATTTACCTATATGCTGTAGGCATTTATTATACCATTTCATACAAAACATTAAAACACTATTCATCAAAAACTTTATTACATACAAAAAAATCATCAATAAATATATATTAATTCTTGAAGTTAAAAGATACAAATATCTCGTACCATTGGTATATGAATTCTTGAAAAGAAAAACACAAAAAAGGAAAAAATGAATAATGGATCATCTAAAGACCTAATGCTAAAAAGTATAGGGAATGTTTATTACTAAAATTAACACTCGTAATAGAGGAATTCTTTTCGCCAATAAATTTTTATTGACAATTACCAAAGAAATGCTGACAGAGTGTCGACGAAATGACGAAATCTGTAGTACAGATTGAATGTTGACGAATTATGGATAGAACTACTAACAAAATTATCGTCAGATTTTAGATAGTTAAAAATTGGTCATAATGCTCTTGGATGCAAAATGATTACGTTTGGTGGTATTTCAAATTATAAACTTCCCAATCGGGCTTCCCAAAATTTCTCATAATTTCTTAAAAATTCCTAAGTCTTCTCTCTCTCATGCTCTCTCTATTCCCCCCTTTCAATTGTCGATTGGTTTGCCTATGTTGTCCCTGCCCTTCATCACCTCCCTCACTTTACCTAGTCATGGTCCCTTCGCTTTCTCATTGTCTTGCTTTATCCCTCGTCAATATGTCGAGTTTTTTATTTATTATTTCATTTTTTTCTTATTATACCTCTTTTCTTGAGCTCTATTTTCAAAGTTCTTCCCAAAATCATGTGAAGCCTTTGAAGAGGATTTTGCTTTGATGAGATGTTGATGCTTGGTAACTCTCTTAATGCAAAGGGCCATTGGGATTTGAGATTGGAAGTGAATAGGTTTAAGGTTTAGTGGATTTTGAAGAAAAATGAAAAAAAGTTGAGAGAAAATGAGAGAAAAGAAGATTTGGAAACTGAATGGTCTCAAAAAGAAATAAAGAGGTGAGTTGATTTTTAAAGTCTCGCCCAAAGATATTGAGACCTTCGTGTGAAGTCTTAATACTTTAATCAGGGTTTGCTTTTATTTTTGGCTCCGTGTGTTAGGTCTAGAGATATTGTAACTATTGTTTAAATTCTTGAGACATGGGAAAAAAGTCTTAAGGCATTTCAAGGTATCGAGACAATGGATGAAAGTCTCGATACCTTTCATATGCAACTCAGTAAAATAGTGTTTTATGTTTCTCAAAAATCATGTGAGGATCCATGGTGATTTATAAATAAAAAAATGATCAATTTTGAGATAAAGCAGATGAAAAGCTCATTTTTGGACTTATGTAAGCGTAAATTTTTGAAGAAAAAATCATCAAATAGTCTTAAAATTGGATGACCTCTCTTAATAATGCTATGTATGTATGATATGACATATAATATGCACAAAAACAATAGTTTGCATAGATCCTCATTAAAATCATATCAACAATACAAACAAGAGTTATCAAATATAGCATCAACAATTTTCAACATATCAACACTGATTTCCTAAGGTAAATTCATCAAGCCTAATTCTCCTCTAATCTTGCAAAATTATTCTCTATCTAAAGGTTTTGTGAAGATATTAACTAGTAGACTTTGTGTACTTATATATTTAGGAGCTATATCTTCCTTTTGAACATGGTCTCCAATAAAGTAATACCTAATCTCTATGTATTTAGTCCTAGAGTGATGGATAGGATTTTTAGTGAGATTTATGGCACTAGTGTTGTCACATTTGATGGAAATTCTTTTAATTTCTAGTCCATAATCTTCTAGTTGTTGTTTCATCCATAAGACTTGAGCAAACAACTTCCAATAATCACATATTTAGCCTCGGTAGTGAATTGAGAGACATTATTTGTTTCTTGCAAAACTATGAAATCAACATACTATATAGGAATTGATATGTGCAGGATGTGCTCTTCCTATCTATTTTTCATCCACCAAAATCGACATCCGAATATGAGTAGAGATCAAAAGTACAACTCCTTAGATACCATATTCCTAAGTTGGGTGAGTCTTTCAAGTATCTAAAAATTCTCTTGATAGCACTTGTATGGGATTTTCTAAAGGATGATTGAAACCTAGCACATAAGCCTACATTAAAGCTTATGTTCGGTTTACTTGTAGTAAGATAAAGCAATGAAGCAATCATAAACCTATAGAGCTTTTGATCAATGGACTTACCTTGTTCATCTTTATCAAACTTTGTTGTAGTGCTCATTAGGTAGGATCTTTTACTTTCAATGCCAAACTTCTTGTGTTATCTCTTGTATACTTGCTTGATTTATGAATGTTCTATCTTTCCTTTGTTTTATTTGATGTCCAAGGGAGTAATTTAGCTCACCCATCATGGTCATCTCCAATTCACCTTGCATAATCTTAGAAAATTCTTGACATAGAAACTCATTAGTAGCACCAAATGCAATGCCATTAACATAAACTTGTACAATTAAAATGTCTTTATCTTTACTTTTGATAAAAAAAGTTTTATCAACCTCCCCTCTATTAAAACCACTTTTGATTTAGAAAATTGATAAGGTTCTATACCATTCTCTAGGAGCTTGATTTAAACTATACAATGCTTTTCTTAATTTAAATACATGGTTTGGAAATGTAGGACATTCAAAACTAGGGGGTTGTTCTACATACACTACTTCATTTATAAGCCTATTTAGAAAAGCACTTTTGACATCCATTTAAAATAATTTGAAGTTCATGAAACATTCAACGGCTAAGAACATCTTTGATAACTCTATTTTATGGAGTTATTTTGTCATATTTTGAGCTTAGGAATAGGCTAAATCCTTAAGTTTAGTGTTAGAATTGTATCATTTTAGTTGGTTCTTTCAAGTTTTATTTTAATTGTTTTAAGTAACTGATTTTAAGTATATTTTATGTTGATTAAGTCATTTTCTTAAGAGTAGTAACTTGTGTTTGATGTTCTTAAAGGTGCTCGATCGAATAGTGTCAAAATGGAGAAGAAAATTGAAAAATGTACACAAGCCAGCAAGGTTGGTGCCGTGACCATGGAAGAGTTGGCATCGTAGTGCCAAAGAGAAGAATGGTGGTACCATACTAAAGGCAACAAGTGTTGCATCGCAACACCAAAAAAGCAAGACCCTGACATTGAAGAAGGACAAAGCATCATTCATTAGGCTAAAAAATGACACTGTAGCGCTAGAAAATTGAGGTTACGATGCCATGCTAATAGCTTCGACATTGTGTTTTTTGAACCTTGTACGAAATAGCTTTTTTAGAGGCTATTTAAAGTCCCCTTTAGAGCAATTAAAAGGAACATTTAAACTAGGAATTCTTTGAAGAAAAAGTGGCCGTCAAGTATCCAAGAAAGCAAGAAAAACTTTGAAAGATTGAAGATCAAAGGCCTAACAAGCTTTAGTTTTTTTTTCTTTGACTTTCTTGTATTGTTATTGATGGTTAAACTTCTTTAGGTTATATTTTTATCATTTAGCATGAACTAAATTTTATTATCTAGGATTATAATGGAACCTAACAATAGTTCGAATTTTTAATACTCTCTTTTTCTTATAATTGGTGGTGTTTGAGATGTTTATTTCAATCATATAATTAATGCATCTGATTGACTAATCATTAATTAGATTGATAGAGTAACCTAAATGCAACTTGGGAAAAGGAGTTTAGAAATATCATATGCTCAAATTCAATTAGATGAGTTGGTTGATTTGTTTCACGTATAAGATAAGAATATATTTACATGTCATATGTAACCAAAATTAGAGTCTAAGCTTAATGAGTCTTTTTTAATTTCAATTTATATAGGAACATAGTGAATTGGTTGAGAGAGATATTTTTATTAGCAATTCAAAAAATACTTACAAATAAATTAGAACTCTAGGTTAGCAACTTAGCTTGTCTAGTAAGTAGAAAGAGAGTAGAAGAGATTCTAATGAAGTGTTGAAGGGAAATTGTAATTCTAGGCTTTCTCTTATTGATTTCTTAAGTTTAAATTTCATTCCATGCTTACTAGTTTTACTTTAGTCTTAATTTTATATTGTGTGTGTGGATAAGATTAAATTGTTTTAATTATAGTAATTAACAAATTTTAGTAATGAATCCTCGTGAGAATGATATCCTACTTTTCACTATATTACTTATTAGCTATATGTGCACTTGTGTAATAAATCAAGTAATAATCTTAATGGCTTCTAGTCTATTAACCATAACGTAAGTCTTATCATAGTCTATTCCTTTTTCTTGGCTATATCCTGTAGCAACTAACCTAGCTTTATTTCTAATTATTATACCATGCTTATCCATCTTATTCCTAAAGACCCATTTAGTACCTACAATGGGATAATTATTAGGCCTAAGAACTAACTCTCATACTTGACTTCTTTCAAATTGATTTAATTTTTCTTGCCCAACTAATATCTAATAATCATCTCCTAAAGCTTCATTTATGTTCTTAGGTTCTAGAGATAAATGCAACATATTCGCAAGTATTTCTAGCTTTAGATTTAGTTCCTACTCCTTTTGAAGGATCACTAATGATTTTGTCATGATCAACATACATTTTCTCTCTAGAATGGGTATATTTGTTTTTTTTTTCCACTTGAATTTGTTGCCCATGAATGATTTCTTTTTCTTTATTTGTTTCTTCTTCATCAATTTTCACTTCTTCAAGATCTTGTTCAAGAATACTTATCTCATTATCAAAATGTTCACTTCTTTAAAGAGGATTCAATTCATCAAACAAAACATGTATAGACTCTTCCACCACTAGTGTTTTTTTTTTGTTAAAGACTTTATATGCTTTAGATGTAAGAGAATATCTTAAAAATACACCTTTATCACTCTTGGCATCAAATTTACCAAGGTTTTCTTTTCCATTATTTAATAAAAAGCATTTGCATCCAAATGGGTGAAAGTAGTTTATGTTAGGCTTCTTATCTTTGTATAACTTATAAGGTGTCTTCTTTAATATTGGCCTAATCATAGCCTTATTAATTATATAACAAGAACTATTAATTGCTTCAGCCTATAGCTATCTTGGTAAATTATTTTCACAAAGCATTATCCCAGCCATTTCTTCTAGTGTTTTATTTTTCCTTTCTACTACATTTTGTTGAGGTGTTCTAAAAGCTGAAAAATTATGTCCATAAACATTTTCATCAAAAAGTTTGTCAGATCAAAGGCTCTCAAATTCCTCTTTCATTTTTAACTCTTTTACAAAAGGATGTGAAAATACTTAAGGCTTCATCTTTATGAGCTAAAAAGTAAACCCATGTGAACATAGTGAAATAATATACTATTACAAATCCATAAGATTTACCACCAAGGCTCATAGTTGTAGTAGGTCGAAAATGATTTATGTGTAGGATTTGTACGTCTTTAGTGGTTGTGAAATCATTCGTAGACTTAAATGAACTTCTCTTATGTTTTCCCTTATCACATGCATTACACAATTTATCATTATCAAAATTTAAATTAGGCAAGTTAATCATAAGATCAAGATGAGATAATTTTGAAATAATGTGCATGCTAGCATGTCTTAGTTTTTTATACCATAACCAACTAGTTTCAGCCTTTTTAGCCATGAAACATATATTATTTGAAGATAAATCATTTAAATAAACAACATATATATTTCTAATCTTTTTCTAATGAAAAATATTTTATTTGTTTTAATATCAATTACTTGGTAATGTAAAGCTTCAAATATGATTCTAAAACCTCTATCACACATTTGACTAACACTAAGTAAATTATGTTTAAGACCTTTAACAAACAACACATTTTCAATATTGGATTGAGAATTGTTACCAACAGCCTCAATTCTTTCTATTTTCCTTTTTGAATTGTCTCCAAAGGTCACATCACCCTTTTTTGCTTTGAAGTAAACAAAGTGTTCCTTGGTACCAGTCATATATCTTAAGCATCCACTACCATGGTACCATGGTTCTTTTCCTTGTGCTATTACCGTCAAGTAATCTTCTTCATCCTACAAAAATAAAATTCAAATTTTTTATTTTGGAGCCTAAACTTTCTTGGGTCCATGGGTGTTAGTGCCTTTGGTTCCTTTTGGAACCCATTCCAATCTCCAATCTTAGCATGTGTAGGTTTGGTTCCTTTTGGGATCCAAACATTGTTGAACACTTTGCCTCTTCATGATACAACTCTCAATGGACAAAACTAAATTGAATGACCAATCTTATGACAACAAATACATGTAGTGGATGCACTAGTTTTTTCATTTTCCTTGACAACCAAATTTTTAGGATGAGTTTCTTTTTGTGTTCTATCATATCCTAGGCCTTCCTTGTCAAAGAATGCTTTTTGAGTCTCTAGCATGTCATTTGGCTTTTGTTGACTCATATGAAACTTTGAAAGTGAACCATGCAAGTTTTCATTCTTTCTCTTCAAATAATCTCTTTTAGTCTCTAAACTTTTGATATTTTCCTCAAGCTCAATTTTTGTCTAAATCAAAAATTCATTTTCAACTTTGAGTTTGGAAAAAATCTTTTTGTATTTCAAAGACATGAGTTTAAATTCAAAAGATAAGCCATCATATGCATCTTGAATTTCATCAAGTATGTACAAGCTATCTTTTAAATCATATGAAAAAAAAAAGCAATATCGGTAGAACATACCTTAGGGTCATCAAAGGCCATGAAGTAAAGGTTGGCAACCTCTCTTTCCTTTTCCTCTTATGACTCATCACTATCACTCCAAGTTCCTACTATATCCTTCTTTTTAGTGTTCTTTGGATAGCTTTTCTTGGCATTTAGACATTCATATTTGGTATGGTTGGGCTTCTTACATTCATAGCAAATGATGTGGTCTTTGCTTGATTTTCTTTTTAGTGCTTCTCTTGTTGAATCTCATTTAGGAACGTTTTTTCTAAATTGCCTTTTTCCTCTACCTCCTTGTTTATTCTTAAGAATCTACTGAATGTCCTAGTCAACAAGGATATTTCCTCATCATCCTCTTTGTTCTCATTTTCCATAATCTTCTCCTCATCTTCTTGAATGGCTTTAAGAGCAATGCCTCTCTTTTTGCCATTTTCTTTTGTTGCTTCATCTCTTTCACATTCATGCTTATGGGTCATTTCATAAGTAAGCAATGATCCTACAAACTCATCTAATTTAAAGGTATTCAAATTTCTAGCCTCCTTAATAGCCGTTATTTTAAGCTGCCATGATTAGGTAAACACGAAATGAGCGTTTTAACTAATTAAGCATTTAAGAAGTGTTTCCTTAGTACTTTCAATCTTACAACAATGTTGGTAAACCTATTATACATTTATGTCATGGTTTCTCCATCCTTCATCCTCAATAGCTCATAATCAATGGTGAGTAATCTTATTTTTGACTCCTTAACTTGGTTAGTACCTTTAAGTAAAGTCTCTAGAGTGTCCCACACTTCCTTTGCATTCTCACACATGGAAAATTTATTGAACTCTTTTGGTCCTAAGGCATAATAGAGGCTATGTATGGCTTTTTCATTGAGTTAGACTAGTTTTTTTGTTTTTGTCATCCCATTCCTTCTACAATTTTGGTAAGAATATGAGGACCTTTTAAGATAATATTCCATACATCTATATCATTCGCTTGGATGAACATTTCCATCCTTCTCTTCTAATAAGGATAGTTTTAACCATTAAAGAGTGGGGTCTTACCATAGATTGTCCCTCACTTAGTGGAATAATTATGGGTTGCATTACCTTGGCTTTTGAGCTTCAATGGATCTACTTAAAGGTGTTCAAACTTGCAAATTTGAGACCAAAGCTTTAATACCAGTTGTTAAAATGTTAACTCAAAAGGAATAACTTCAAAAAGGGGTGAATTAAAGGTTTTCAAAAATTCTTGTAAACTTAAAGAGTAGAGTATTTTTTAAGCAAAATTGTGAAAGCTTCTTTAAAACAATGAACCAAAGTTGCAAAAATTCTTTTTCAAGGATCTCAACAATAATTTGAAAAACTAATAACAATGTAAACAATTTAAAAGAGCAAAGAACGTATGCAAAGATTTTATAGAAGTTCGGTCTTTTGCCTACATCCTCTCTTTTATATCACTAAGGAGTTTAAAATCCACTATCTCAAAATCCTTTTCAAGGATAGAGCACAACCCTCATTGTTAGTTTTTTCAAGGCTTAGACTTAACCCCTCTACTTTTTCACTTGGTTAAGGTATAACCACTCAACACATTATCTTTTCAATGTTAGGATAAACCTTTACAATGGAATACAAGGAGAATAAAAGATAAACTCAAATGCCTTTAAAAGGCTGAACAATATAGTGATATCAAAGAAAAAATAAATGCTCTTATGAAAAATAAGGAAGCTTAAAACTCAAATAGCTTAATGAAAGAACATTTTGATTTTGAGAATGATTTTTGAGGAATCTTTGTTAAAGGTTTCACTTTAGCTTAAAAATCTTGCTTTTAGTGGTTCTCTACCTTGGCAAACATGCCAAAAACCTTTATTTATAGGTAAGTGTCATAAAATAGCCACTTGAGAATTTGTGCTTTGAAAAATAATCGTTATACATGTCCTTTTCTAGCTTGTTTGACTTAAGGTTTTGATACTTTGTTGCTTGCATCAATTAAAGTCTCTATCTTTTATTTAGTGGTTCTCTATCTTTCTTGCATGTCTTGATACTTAGACAAAGTGTCTTGATACTTTAGTTTTGTGAGACATTTTCTAAGTCATTTTAAGTTTTAAACATTTAGCCATATTTCTTATAAATGCTTAAGGGGTTTTGTGGTGTTTCAATACACTTAAAAACTTATATTTTGATCATTTGATTTTATCATTTCAAATTAGAGTCAATTATAAAGCTAACATACCTTTACTTCCTAAAGAAAACAGTTTAGATTTCCAACCATCCAATTTAACCTCAAATCTCCCCATTATCGGTCTCCAAATTTTCTATAATGCTTGTTTAACACCCAAAGGTAAACCTAAGCCATGGCTTCTTTAGCTCTATAGCCTTAAGCAACTCAAAGCCATGGCCTTCACTCAATGTGCTACCTTGAGCAGAGCTGTGGCAGTCCAGCATCTTTTAATGCAATTTTAACCTTAATCTGATTTCAACTGGGTGAAGTGGTAAACATAGAAGTTGTATCCCTGTCTCTTAGCTTTGCAATGGATTAAGAACTGCATAATTGGATTTCTACAAGCCAAGTTATCCTTGAAATATTGCAGCATGTACGAATAAAGCCATAACCATACTTATATGATTTTCCATCAAATGAGCCTTTTTTCATTAAATATCTTACAAAAGTAAAGAGAGAAATCAACAATAACTATTCTTAAAGTAATATAAAATAGAATAAATTCAAATTAAACTGAAATAACTTGAATTAAACTACTCAACATGTAATCAAATTTAAACAAGAAAAGCACATAAAATACTAAAATCTGAACCTAAAATCTCAAAGATGTAGTTACTTAAGCTCCAAAATATGTCAAAATAAGTCTATATAGTAGAGTTATCATGATGAGAAAATGTTCATATTTTCAAAGAAATTGAACAAGTTCATGGGAATGAAAAAGCACAAATTAAAGAAATTCAAGGGAAAAGAAATGGTGGCTACATGGAAGATAGTGATACATCTAATGATGATTTTGATGATAAAGTAGCCAACCTATACCTCATGGATCTTGAAGAGCCCAAGATATACTCTTCCACCTTGTGAACCTAATTCATATTCTTTTGATGAATTGAAAGATGCATTTGAAGAGTTAGCTTCTCAATGAAAAGATAAATTTGAAATACAAGAAAATCAATTAAAAATTTAGTGTTGAAAATGAATTTTTGATGAAGGTAGACATTGATTTGGAAAAAGAAAATGAAAAATTGAAAATTAATTTTGAAGCTAATCAAAAGAAAATTGATATTTTAGGAAAGGAGAATTTAGATGTCAAAATGATATTTGAAGAATTGATAAATGAAAAGCAAAAAGTTTTCTTGAATTTCTCATTTTCTAAAATGACCAAATGCAATAATTGTACATTTCATGGTCATTACTCAATTAATCAAACATTCCCACATCAACCAGACTCTTTTTTCATTTTAATTCAATCATTGCTTTATTTGTGGGTTGCACACCTTCATAATACCACCAGCCTCACATGGTAGTATGATAACATTCTGACCTTTTTATTAAAATGTTGAAATTATCTTGTAATTAACTTAATGTCACTTGCACATAGAGATTTATTTGAATATTTGAAGCACTCCAACCTGTCATTATACACCCTCATTTGCCAATTTGTCAACTTCACAATTTGTTCCCCTTGGGACAAATAAGTTTCCACTGTTGGTTCTTTTCTAACATGCTCATTTGTAATAACCATATTTTAAACCTCCATGGTGCCTCTACAAGATTGACAGTCCAAGATACTACATTTTTTGAGTCACTTTCAATCCAAAGATTAAATTGATTGTCACTCATATATTAAGTAAATAGGAATAACATATCTTGAATGGCCAACAATTTCGTTTGATTTGAATCTCCTATTCCAATTGACTTTGAGAACTGGAATTTAATTATTCCATCACAATTTCATAACACACCCCCAATGCCTGCCTCCCCTGTAGATCCTGATGATGCACCATTTACATGAAATTTAACCTAACCATCTAGAGGATGTTCCCACAAAATAGTTGGTCTTGCCTGCTTAACAATTTGAGAACTCGTCACAATATAAGGATGTCTAAATATTTCCTCTATTGAATCAACCATGTTCAGCCATTTGGCTTTTGCCTAGATTGCAACTTGCAACTTCACAATATCATATAATTGAGAAGCATTTCACATCTTTATGTTAAACAGTAAATTATTGTAAAACAACCACAATGACCATATAACGGCATAGAACGCAACCATATCTTTTGCTTATCCTTCATATAACTCATCAATTTTGACATAACATGCACAAGGCTTGTTCTTCACCAATTAGACCCCTTTTTGCAAGCTTATTGTTCACTGCTACCTATTTTTACATTAATTAACAAAAATATACCTCCACTTTATAAGGAGCATAACCCATCCATACCTTCTTCCGCATATCATTGTTTGCACAGTGAGTGTTTAGCACAAGTTTCCAAAAAGATTTAGAGGAATACTTTCTACTTGTTGTAGTTTTCCATATCATACCATATTTTAATTCCTCACTTAATGTGTGCTGTTTGAGGAAACTCCATAGCCTTGTCCAGTTTTGAAATTTCCATCCAAATAGTTGGTGTCATAACTTGATCTTCCCCTGCCAGGCACCATTCACCCATTCTCCAGACTCACACAACCTGTTGTCCTTTTTAACTAATAATGTGAACAGACAAGGAAACTCAAGTTTAAGGACCATTCTTTGCAACCACGTATCATGCTAGAAACTTATTCATTTTCCATCACCTACAACAAATCCCATGCTAGCTGAAACCTACAAAAGGAATTTGCATTGAGCTTATGATTTATTAAGGGGGAGGTTATCAAGATCGGTGACATTATCACTTAGTATCTTCAATAGCAATTTGTGATGAGAATTCAACAAATTTTTCTTTCCTAACGATAATATCTTTCTAACACCAAATTTGCTTAAATGTCTCTCACTTATGCTTGAGCGTTGAAATGTACAATTGATATCAAGTTCCCTTCTGATCATTGATATCAAGTTTTAGGTTGATATCTCTATTATATAGAGTTAATTTGATATATTTTTGGGGCTTAAGTAGTTAGGTCTTTGAAATTTTAAGCTCAGATTTTAGTATTTTAAGGTATTTTTCTTAATAAAGTTTGATTATATGTTGAGTAGTTTAATTTAAGTTATTTTAGTTATTTTTATATTAGTTTGTTTTAATTTACTTTAAGTATAGTTATTGCTGATTTTTCTTATTGCTTTTGTAGGAAACTTTATGAGAAAGGTTCAATTGATGAAAAACCATGCAAGTATGGTGATAGCTTCATTCGTACATGTTATAGTATTTTAAAGATAACTTGAGCCACAGAAGTCCAATTGATGCAATTCTTGATCCATTGAAAAGATAAGAGACAAGGATACAATATTAGTGTTTATTACTTTGTCTATTTTGGATCATATCAAGATAAAAATTATATTGTAAAATGCTGGACTGCTGTAAGAAGGACCAGGGTGCCATGATGCCAATGAGGGCAATGCTGCAGCGCCACATGGCTTTCCAAAATTAAATTATTTTATGGAGATTTTGGAAATTAGGCCTTTTGAAGCTTATTTAAGGATCTTTTTTTAGAAGTATTAGCAGAGGATGGCAAACAACTAGTCTTAAAAAAAATGCCAAGAATGAAGCAAGAAAGCAAGGGAAATTAAGAGAGAATCAAGATCAAAGCTTCAATCATTAGTTCCTTTCTCTACTTTTTTGTTTTTCATATTCTTTTTGACTTGGATTAATGGCAAAATTTCTTGGGATGATATTTTATTAGTCATTATGAGCTAATTTACTTTTTTTAGAATTATGGTGGATTTCAACACATAATCTGAATATTAGTGTTTTTTTATTTATTATGAATGGGTATAGTTTTGCTTATTCAATTTGGCTCTTAATGATTTTGACTGTCTGGCCAATAATTAACTGATTTCTAAATCTAATTGAGACTTGACAGAGAGATTTTAGATTGGATTAAGGTTTGAATAGTGTATATTCACGTCACTTTGATGATCTGATTTGCGATTAAGGTAGACATATGTCAATTGTATTTGCGATTAAGGTAGACATATGTCAATTGTCATACATAACCAAATTAGAACACTAGTTTAATGAACCTTATTTAATTGATTACTATAGACATATAGTGACTTAATTAAGTTAGGTATTTGTGTAAATATCTCGACGGAGACTTGTACATAGCTTTGAATTATAGTTTAGTAAAACCATCCATGAATATAAATAATAAGAGAAGTGGGTATCATGTGAAGTGTTGAATAAACCTATAATCCTAAGTTTTAGTCTATTGTTTTCTCAAGTGAATTTTTAGCTTTTGATAATTAATTTAGTGTTTGATTTATTTTAGTTTTAATTAGATTTTTATAAAACTCAAGTTACTTAAATAAGATTAGTTTGCCATAATTTTGGTACTTAGTGAAAAAGTAGAAACAAATCCCTGTGGGATAGAATTCTAGACTTACTATTTATATTACTTGTTCGATACGTATGCTTGCATGTACAAAACCAACAACATAGGTATTCTTAATTGCATCTAGCTTTAAATTTACATCAAGGTTTATATTATCTCTTCTTCATTTGATCTTTAAATTGATTATATCTCACTTAAGTATGCTTAAGCTTTAAAGTTAATATACTTGAAATGCTTAATGATAGGGGGAGCTTCTATTAGTGCCTTAACAATTGATGAATTGAACTCACAAAAGATTATATCTCTAACAACTGATTTTATGCTTACTTGCTTTTAGAAAGATGGAGGTTTTATATTAATTGGTGTTAGCTTTGAATATCGATGGAAGATTACTAAATGTGCTTATTAAATATCTTCTTCTAACAAATTGATATATTCCTTAGTGTGCTTATCATGCTTTGCAAATTAATGCTTATTGTATGACTATGTTTTTTTTTTAATATAACAAAAAAGGGGAGAGATATTGAGAAAATTTGCATTTAATAAGAGGAATATTTCATATTCAAAGTTTTGAACCCTGTAACTATTTAGAGGGAGTCCTTTATAAGCGAATTTGGCTCAAAGTTTTGTTATATCAAAAAGGGAGAGGTTGATAGCTTTAATAGCTTGAAAACGATTAGAGTTTTTGACATGAAAAAAATGATCAAACTTTCTTGTCTAAGTGATCCTTGAATAGCTTAAGTACCCTTGAAACTTGAGTGATTTTGAATGCTTTTGAAGTATTTTCATGTTTCCTTAATTAATTAATATTTGAACTTGCATTTGAAGTTGTTTTGTGAAACGAAATACTTTTATACACTTTGAATCTCAAGTTCAAGCAAGAAGAATCAATGGAAAGGAAACATCAATTCTTAGAAAATGGAATATGTTTGAAAAGATAAGATTAAAGTAAAACTACTAAAAGGGGGGTGAATTGGTTGTTAAGTAAAAATTCCCCTTTTATAAAAAATCAGTTTAATTGTGAAAGAGTAAAACAATAAAATAAAGCATGAACTAAATAAGTAAAGAGCAGCAAAGTAAGAAAGGAATTAGTAATATTTTTATGTAGGTTAGGCCTTCCAATGCCTATGTCCTCTCCTTAGATAGCACAAGGAGTTTAAATCCACTATTAGCTTGCCTTTTCAACAAGGTCAAGCATAACCTTTACAACATGCCTTTTGTAAGATTAGTCGTAACATCTACAACTTGTCTTTTCTAGGATCAGGCATAACCTCTACCAAGACATTACCTTTTCAGATTATAGCACAACCTCTACTCAAGAATGAGCCTTTAAAAGGATCAAGTGAAACTTTTTTACCTTTTGCTTGGAGGTATAACCAATAAAATTATGGATTCATGTGAACCACAAACTAAAAACCTCTAGAAAGGTAGATAACGAAGTTTAGGTTCAGAATGTGTGAGCTTTCATGAAAATAAGAATAATCAAGGAAGTTCTAAGCTCAATAAAGATCAACTAAAGAATAAATATGAAAACTTTAGGCTTTTATTTGCTCAAAAGTAGGAACTTTTCTACTCACAGGTACTACTCTTGTTTTTCACTTTTTTCCTCTTCAAGGATGATTCAAAATTTTCAAAAGCGTCTTCTCTTCTTGCTTTAACATATTCACTATGTATATTTATAACCTCTGAGATTTTCTACCATTGGAGTAACTTTTGAATTATTTCTTGTACGTTCAAGCTAGCCTATACAATTGTCACTTTTATAAAATCAATTCTTTGTTGTTGAATTGTTGGTTTTTTGCAAAGTCTATAGCTTTCTATCTCTAAAGAATCGATTCTTTTATTTCGTGGTGTCGACTCTTCTACAACTAGGAGTAAAGGTGACACTTTGGAATCTTGGGGAATCGATTCTTTTACCTCAAGGTATCGATTCTTCAGTGTGGATTGGCACCAAAATTTGAATTCAAGCTTGAATTTGGCTACTCCAATTTTGTCTAGTTGTGCCATGCCTTTCTTAGTCACCAAGTTTCTAGGTTATAATTTTGGTGCTTCAAGAACTGACTTCTTCTTTTTGTAAAATCGATTCTTTCTTCTTTGCTTTTCTCTTTTTTCATTCTTTCTCACCGGAATCAGTTCTTTATTTCTAAGGTGTCAGTTCTTCAAAATTCTTGAAGCTTTTGTCTTCCAAAAGCCAACTTCTCTTTATTTTAGAATCAATTCTTCACTGTTGATCTTTGCTCGAGAATTGACTTCTTCTTTTCCAAATCAATTCTTCTTGTAATTAAAGAAATATATTTTGCTTCCTTTTCATTTAAGAATCAAGTCATTACTTTTGAAAACTTGATCCATAGGGTGGCACAAATAACTTTGAAAATAAGAGACTTTTGGGAAAATCAAGAGCATGATCATCCACATTAAAATTATGTTTAAACAATTAAAGCATTCAATATATTTTTCTATTAATTTCAACAACAACAATCCTTTTAGATTTTTCTTTATACTCAAAAAATATCTTTTGCTTTCAAAGCTCATTAAGTTCAATCAATTTTGTCATGTTAAAACAAGAATAAAATTAACAATCTTCCCCTTTTTGATATAACAAAATGAAGAGCAAAATTTGCTTATTAAAGAAAAACTCCCTTTGAAAATATGCTCAATATTTCAAAATAATTTTCTCAAGTAAAGCTTTTGCCGAATTTGTGTTTTTTCAAAAAATTTGCGTTTAAGTTTGAAAGCACTCTTGAAAAATCTAGCCAACTTGTATGAAAATTTAAGCATAAATTTGCTCACTGTATTTCTCCCCTTTTTTATTATATCAAAAAAGAAAAGAAAATGGAGTATAGAAACAAAGGAAGAAAAACTCATTAAAAGATAAAGCATTAGTAGCAGAAGTTATAAATAATTATCAATCAACATTTGTAAATAAGATCATAAAGGCATTCATAGCAAGTAAGTTCAATCAATCATCAATAATCATAAAGAGCAATGTCAAAGAAGATATAAGCAAAGCAGATTTTTCATTAAGTCAATTCATATACAAAAGATTGTTCGCAATACCATTATATCAACATGAAACAAAATGTATGCAAATGTTGATGCATATGTCTACTAGTTAAAGTCAGTATCAGATTCTTAACTATCAAGATTGATAACTATGAAGGGTTTTTCTTAGTTGATCCTATCATGGAGTCTCTCTTGGTTGTGGGCCAGATCAATTTGATTTTGCACTAGTTGCTTCATTTCATTTCCTAACTTGCTTACTGTTGCTTGTAAGTTTTCAATTGAGTGACAACAATGACCAAAAACATTTAGGAATTGAGGGACAAATTTTACAATTACATCCTCAATCTTTTGCTCAATTTTCTCTACAATTAGTTCAACCATCCTCCCTTGGTTGTCCACCCTGGCACTTAAATATTCATATGCGCTTCTACCCATGTGCATCATGCTTGGTTGACTACATGGTCTTGAAGTAATTTGTGGAGTGGTTGTTGATAAAGTAGCACTAATGGTCGGAGCAGGTGGAGTTCCTAGCACTTATTGCTCTTTTTCTTAAGCTCTATCCTTTTTAACCCAACCATTCTATTTAGCACTGTACTCATACCCCATTCTTTGAAAGGTATTCTTATCCAAGAACTTAATTTTGTTTTGCATTTTAGGCTTATCGGTGCTAGTGTCTATCTTCAATTTATCGATTACTTCACTAATAGCCATGCCATAAACCAAGTTGTTTCTTGCTCCTTGAGCCAAATATCTCATACCTCTGAAAATGAACTAAGCAAGATTAGTGGGTGTCCTTCTTTTGATATGGTACATGAACCACATTTCCTCTAAAGTTACAAAGCATGCTTTGTTCCAAAAGGTCTTATGTTGTAGGCAACAATTAGATACAAAATTTTGTCATTTAGACTCAACTTGGGTGCACTATTGGTAAAATTTTGCTATTATGATTAGCCCTACAAAAAATTTTGCATTCAACTCTTCTTCTGATATAGCATTTTCTTCACCCATAAAGGCTATTATATTTCTACTTATGAGTTTCAACCTTAATACCTTCAAAAGCAGTAAAGGTGTGATAATGTATGATCCTTCGACCAATGAAGTGAAAAATGAGTCATCATGGCTAACAATATCATCATCATCTTTTTTTTCATAACTTGTCCCATTTGAATAAATTATTCTTACCAGATCTTCATGAACACCTCTTTTTAGGTTTAGATAATCGTACCAACCCATTTTTCTCAAATTCTGAATATTGAAAAATCCAAACCCACTTTTTAGTCATTCTAAGTCAATAAAGTCTAATTGAATGGAATTAAATGACTTTGAGCTCATGATTTTGTACAAAGCATGACCAAATCAAATCTTTTATGTCTCAAACGCAAGACTTTTGAAAGAAAATTTAAATCTTTGTTAAATAATTTTCTCAAAAAACTTTTCTTGATTTGGTTTGATTGAATTTGATTTATTCTTGATTTTATGGCATAGCTTGGTTGAACAAATTGGTTTTGATATATGCATATAAATTCCTTATTCATTGGTGATTTTCTCATGCTTTGTGAAATTGATTAAAAGTATTTTCTTAAGCATGATCTTGAGTATTATAGTTTGACATTGGTGACATTTTTCAAGCAAATGAACAAATATTCTTCCAATGCTTGACATTCTCAAAGTAACAATGATTCTAATGATATAAAATTTGAACAAATATGCCTTATGTTGAAAATACTATCATGACATGTTCTTGTTACAATTTAATGTTGAAAATACTATCATGACATGTTCTTGTTACAATTTAATGTTTGAATAACTCAAGAGCATCTTTTTTGTCCATATGCTGAAAAATGTTGAATTTATTGCTTGATGTGCCTCCATTGATTTATCATTTCTTGTGAATTGAAATATTTAAGTGCTTAGTTTGGAACCAATTCTTGAAATATATTTCATGGTTGTGCTTAGAAGATTGTTTCAAAATTGATTCCTTAAGGTTATAAATTTGATTAGGATAAACCCATTAAACTTTGTGAAAAATATTTTTGGTTCAACTATTCTTTTGGTCAAGTCATATGCTTACATGACATTCAATCTCACTTGATCCTATCAATCAAAATCAAAAACTTATCTTGAGCTATGCATTTGAATATGAATTTTTTGATTATCAAGTTTGATCATGAATTATATTGAGAGTTGACATGATCTAAAGACTTTGTGTGCATCTAACTTGAGCCTATAGGTTAACAATTGAATCTTATTTCTTGAATCTTGACAATTGATATATATTTATTGATACTTGGATGTTCACCTTGAATATATTCATGAGTTGAGTGCCTTATTGTCAATATTTCATAACAATTTGCGTTACTCATGATTTATGAATTATTGATAAATAGCTTGTACGTTGAACTTCATTGGTTGCATATCCTCTAATGGTATATGTCTATATATTTCGAGGAAGAGTAAAATCATGCTTGCATTTCATGGAACATATTGAAATCATGATTAGTGAAGATAGCCTTTTTTTTTTTTGTAATCATGCTTGTGTTTGCTTGATCATAATCTCTTCTTACATGGTTGCAACAAGTGTTAAATGCTTTGACAATGCTTCATTGATAATGATATTTTTCTTGATGTGAATATTCTCCTTGAATTGATAGTTTTATACATTATTTGGAGAATATTTCTTGAAATGCTGACTTTGGAAGAATGCTTGTTAAAAATTCTTTATGATCATATTTCTTTGATAATTGATAATATGCTCTAATTATGAAAATTCTCCTTGAATTATCATTCTTATATGACTTGGAGAATTCTTTTGAAATTGCTTGGTTAATAGTGCTTGACGATGCTTAATGATTATTCTTCATGAAAATTGAAGAATATTTACTAATGCTTGAAAATGATTAGGAATTATACTTAATAACTAAAGATGCCTTGGACATGTTTAGGAACTCTCTTAACAATTTGTGTTGAGCTTATGATTTATTAAGAGGGAGTTTATCAAGATTAGTGTCATTCTCACTTGGTATTTTCAATAGCAAGTTGTGGTGAGAATTCAACAAATTGGTGTTCTTTTTTAATGGTAATATCTTTCTAACACCAAATGTGCTTTAATGTCTCTCACATATGCTTGAGTGTTGAAATGCACAATTGATATCAAGTTCCCTTCCAATCATTGATATCAAGTTTTAGGTATTCTCAATTGGCATCTAACTTTAAATTTACATCAAGCTTTATATTGTCTCTTCTTCACTTGAGCTTTAAATTGATTATATTTCTCTTAAATGTGCTTGAGCTTTAAAGTTAATATACTTGGAATGCTTAATGATAAGGGGAGGTTCTATTTGTGCCTTACCAATTGATGAAATGAACTTGAAAATGATTATATCCCTCACAATTGATTTTATGCTTCCTTGCTTTTAGAAAAGGGGAGATTTTATATCTATCAATTGGTATTTTTTTTGAATATTAGTTGAGATTAATAAATGTGCTTATTGAATATCTTTTTCTAACAAATTGATATATTCCTTATTGTGCGTATTGTATGACTATCTTCCTTTTTGATAAAACAAAAAAGGGCAGAGATATTGAGAAAATTTGCATTTTCAAAAGGAATATTTTCATCTTTAAAGTTTTAAAACTCTGCAACTATTTAGGGGGAGTACTTTACAAGAAAATTTTTCTCAAAGTTTTGTCATATTAAAAAGGAGTAGAATGTTAACTTTAATAGCTTAAAAATGTTTAAAGTTTTTGACGTGACAAAAATAATCAAAATTTCTTATCTAAGTGATCCTTGAATAGCTTGAGTCATCTTTGAAGCTTAAGTGATTCTTGAATGTTTTGATGTGCTTTCATGTTTCCTTACTTGATTAATATTTGAACTTGTATTTGAAGTTGTTCTGTGAAAGGAAACACTTTTATACACTTCAAAACTCAAGTTCAAGAAAGAGGAATCAATTGTTGAAAAGGAAACATTAATTCTTGCAAGATGGAATACTTAAACAAGCTTCTGATAGCTCAAGAATCGATTCCAATAGTCAACAAATCAATTCTTGCAAGTTTGGGTGCTTAAAGAATCAATTCTTGGAAAGGTAAATGTTGATTCTTGAAGCCAAAAAAATTGATATCTGGAGAGGGAAGAATCAATTCTCAAAACAAAAAGAACTGACTTCTTAGGAATAAAGACTTGATTCTTTAAAGCAAAAAGCTCTAGAGCAAAGAAAAATCAACATCTCAAGACAAAAAAATAGATTCTCAAACTCCAAAAGCAATTGTTAGACAACAAAAAGACAAGAAAAACAACTAGTTTTTCCACCAAATCATTCCTAGTGGCTACAAACTTTTCCAAGTATAAAAGGGATTTCTCTAACACAAGTTGAGTAAGAGAAGAGCTGAGAAAAGATTTTTTGATTAAGAATCAAATGAAATGACGAATAAAAGAAAAAAGAGAGAAAAACCAAGCTAAAGCAAGCCATTCATATTCCTCCAAAAAGCTTGTGAGTTACCTTACACTTCAAATTTTTTTGTGCCTTCACTTACATCTTTTATAATCATTCTTTAGCTCTACTAAACTCTTCCTCCATATACGTACTAAACAAAACCCACCTTTAGCGGTATCAATTTCTTCGAGAGAGAAAGGTTATGCCTAAACTTTCAAAAGGCACTGTTGTAAAGAGGTTATGTCTAATCCTTGAAAAGGCAAGAGGTTACACTTGATCCTTGAAAAGGTAAAAGGTTATACTTGATCCTTGAAAAGGTAAGAAGTTATGCTTGTTCCCATGAAAAAGCATTGTGTGGGTCATGCTTGTTGTTGTGAAAAGGCGCTGAAAGGGTTATGTTTGTTCTTGTCAAAAGGCGTTATAAGGGTTATACTTGAGCCCATGAAAAGGTACTATTGCAAAGGTTATACTTGAGCCTTAAAATGTATTTTTCATAATGGATTATAAACTCCTTGGCAAGCCAAAAGAGAAGATGTAAGCCCTATGAAGAGGGTTGAACCTCTATAAATGATTTGTGTCTTTTCTCTCTTCTCCTTACTTCTAAACTTGTGCACTTTCTTTTTACTCTTCACTGCTTCTTACGTGTACATTTTACTTGGCTGTGAAGAGATTTGAACATTTGTTTTTGAACTTACGTCTTCTTCAAATCACCTTTGATTTACTTTGAAATATTTATGCATTTTACTTTGGTTTGAAGAGCTTCAAAAATCTACACTTACCTTGCTTTATTCTTTGATTTAATCTTTAAGTTACTTTACACTTTTGATTTATGCACTTCACTGCAAAGTTTATTTAGAATTTGTTTTTAGCTTACTTGCTTATTTGATTTCCAAATTGTTTTTGACATGATTTAAAGTGAAAGCAGGTTTTGAGAATTTCCTTTCTTCTCAAACTCGGGGTTTTTAGTTTGAAGAAATTTTTGAAACTCACAACTTACTCACTCTTCAGTTTTATACTTGTATGTTTTCACTATATTTTGAAGAGATTTGGATTATTGTTTCCAAATCTTTTTTCAAAAAGGATTTGAATTTTTGTTTTTGAACTTATTCTTTTACTCACTCCTCAAATCCTTTTTTACTTGATTGCATATTTTATTTTGAAGAGTTCTAAAAATTTGTTTTCAAAATTTTTGTTCATTTCCTTTGTTTTATTTCAAAGAGAAAACAAATTTGAAAAACTTGTCATCAAGCTTCAAAGTTTGATCTGTTAAGAATGAAGTTTTTTTAGAAATCCAATTCAACCCCCCTTCTCAGATATTTTTCTTGTTATTATTGAGCTAACACATTCCTAACATTAAGGTTTATACTTTATAATATAAAGTTTACACTACAAATTTTATGATTAATTGAATATGTAATTAAAACTTAAGGCCTTAAGAATTAATATTTAAGGGAGTCTACTTGATTATTAATCAATTAGATTAATTCATCCCTTAGATGTTAATACTTAGGACTTAAGCCACTTAGATTAATTAATTAAGTTCTTTTTAATTTTTGTCAGTGATTTATTCAAATGACAACAATTGATTAATAAAAAGCTCTTTCATATTTTTGGATAAGAAAGTGACATAATATTCACATATTTTGTAAATAAAGAAATTTTGATATGGCTTTGCATTATGTTTAATTTGATATAGGTATTTTATATGATTATGTCAATGAAATTAATTTTTAAATATAGATTTATTATATTATTTGGTTGGAAATGTGAACAATGGACAAAATCTTTGGAGTTTTATTTGAGATTTTTCATTGAGTGAAGGTGTCGACATGGTCTTGTATGGAAAGCAATGGTAGTAGTAAGTACACTTCTCAATCGTTCTGCCATTTAACTTGTAATACCCAATCTGAGAATAGAAATTTGTGGAAGAAATAATGGCTTGGTTATGCCCTATATAGAGTGAAAATTGTTGTTCAGCAATTAATGTGGGAACACATTGCGGTTAAGATAGAATTAGTGAAACAAAATTTAATTGTGGAAAAACAAGCCATGTGCGTGATATGTAATAAAAGTTGGAAACTGTGCAACAATTGTCTTTTTACATGTGATGAGGTATGGAAGATTTGGGCCAGATGGTGTTTGGATTGGAAGGTGACTTGGGTGATACATGAAAATCCAAGACATTTGTTCTTAGCGTGGAATTCATTGTGTGTTGATGGGGATAAGTTACAGATTTGGTTATTGGCCTTTTATGTAATCACTTGGTCTATTTAGTTGTTTCACGATGATATTGTATTTAATAGCAAGGAATGGGATAGTGATCAGCTTTATGACTTAATCAAGTTGCAAATTGCGTTGTGGAGTAAAGCCAAGTGGCCAAAGTTAGAGGATGACATAGCTAGTATATACAAAATGTTGTATTCAGTTTCTGTTCCTAGGCAATTGAAGGTTATTAGGCATGAGGTTGTTTGGAGTGCTCCATTAGCAAGATGGTAAAAGTTTAATGTGAATTGGTCGGCTCTATAGAATTTGGGATTGGCAGGGATTGGTGGTTTGTTGAGAGATCATACTGGCAGAATATTATTAAAATTTTCAAGAGCAATTAGCGTAGGAGATTCAAGTTATGCAACACTTTCAGCCATTAAGGAGGCATTTCAAGTGTTTTGGGGAGTTTTGGGACATAAATCTATTAAATTATGGATTGAAAGTGATTCAGAAAATGCAATAAATTCGCCTCTTAATCCGAATGATTGTCCATGGAGACTCAAGCAAATTATGATTCATATTGTTAACCTAAAGAAAGAAATTCTACATTGGAAAATATCTCATATTGAGAAGGAAATTTTGAAGCAGATAAGTTGGCTAAGGATGGGGAGAATGGAGTTTCAGATTTGTTGGAAGTCTTTGTGGAGTAATTCAGATAAATTAAAAGAGTGTTGTGATTTAGCATTTAAATAATTAGAATTCTGTTGTAAGTAGGAATTTTTATTGCATTAGAACGCTATGTTGAAGCGATTCAAGATTATTAGAACCTTAAATCACGTTAACAGATGGATGACCGCCGTGGTTAAGATGTATCAGACATAGGTGGCGTGACCATAGCATGAGGCGCGTGCCATGTGTTCGAGTTTGGACATTGCGTTAAGAATTTATTTGGACACAGCTATGTGTTATGTGATGTGTAGCGGCTCGGACGTGACGATGAAGATCGGGGTCAATTATTTATGGACAGTCTTTTATTTTGTGTGGTCTTGATTACGCAGTTTCTTACATAAGTGTTTAGATATCCCTATATCTAAACCATTTTGCTCTTAGGGATTCTTTTCATTTTGTTTACGGTTTTTTATCAAATTTCTTGTACTAATAAGTCCAACGTTTTTATCTTTGGTATTGAGAAATAAAATTGCATAATTTAAAAAAAAAAAAGTTTTATTATATTAATTGATTTTTTTTTTTTTGTTTTTTGCAGTGAATGAATTATATATTTATATACATAAAATAAATAAAATTTGAAATCAACAAAAAAAAATCAAATTATAATGAGATTATGTGCTATTTGTATTTTTTTTTTGGTTGATGCAATATGAGTCCTTAATTTATACGTTAGTGTGGAGAAGCTATGTGATGGACATACATCACTTTAAAAAAAATTATATACAAGGTTTGTTGATTCAGTGAATTGACTTCAAATTTTTTTAACCGAGCCAACACAACATAGTAAATTTGATCATCCTCTTTAACCAAATTAACTGATCCAAATTAACCAAATTTCATCAATTAATTCAATTAAGTCTATTTTAACTGACTTTTACTCAGCTTTAACCGAGAAGCCTTTAAATGGTTAAGGGAGAGGCATCGTGCAAGGGAGTGGTGGATGGGTAAGTGAAAAGGGGAGAGAATGAAAATAATGGGAGATAGAAAATCATGGCTTTATTGAGAGCATTCTGCCCTAATTTATCTTATTTACTAATAGGTTTTCTATGAAAATTTCATTGGTAAAGATATTTCATAAAAATTAAAATAAAAAATCTATTTTTTAAAATAAAAATAGATTTTTGATGAGAGTTGATCCATCAATAGTGATACTCAACAAATAAATTTTTGAAAAAAAAATTAAATAACATCGAATCTGATTTTTTGAAAAAATAAGAATATTAATTCCAATGGAATATTGAAAAAAATTCTACTAGTAATAACTTTATAAAAATTATATATTAGGAAAAATGACCTTTATTTTTTTAGACAAAAATAAAGTTTTTAATGGAATATTCTATCACAAATTTGTACACAATAATTTAATTTGGACTCATTTGCAATGGAAATGTTTGCGACAAAATATTCACTTGGCGACAAAGTTTTATCCACAAATTGGAAAAGGATTATTTTTCATCAATAAAATATTCCAAACATAACGCCAAAATTAATAGAATTTGCTCCCTTGGTAATTTGTCAGAAATGGGATGGCATTTTTGAGGCCGACTAAAAAAATCTTGTCGAAATTATCCAATTTTCTTATGATGTAGTTGACCCATCTAAATTATGTCAAAATTATCCGATTTTAGTGTAAACTAAATATAAACAACTTTATTAATTTTATCAAATTATCTTTATGAACATATGCCTTTCAAAAAAAAAAAAATCTTTACAAACATATGCATAGCGTGGTTGTCAAGGGTAAAGATAAAAGTGCAAACAGGTAAAATATTTTAATAAAACATCAACATTATATATAACCATATTTTGATACAATTAGTCATTTAAAATTCTATTTGCGTCCTTTTAACTCCTATTTTTTCTATTTTTAATTTCTTTTTATTTAAATAAAACAAAATTAACATGCAATGTCTCTAGCTAAATAAGTTAGTTTTCTCCCTCTTTTCGGATAAGAATGATTATATATTATTTTTCTCTCTTACATGCGTTGTATCTAAATTCTCATGTGCTAGATTATTATTATTATTATTATTATTATTTAATATTTCAAGAATATTCCTTACCATGTGTGTCAGCAAAAGAAAGGGTGAAGAAGAATGAATACAATGCACTACATAACTTGCTTTTTGTATGTGGTCAATTATATAGCTAGATTGTTTTTTTGTATTAAATCAATAATATTATCAAAAACATGTCAATTGGTAAGATCGTCCAATTCACCAACAAAGAACTTACGTGTTCTACTTAAAGTTGGAACAACCAATCTGATTAGACTTTGAAGTGACATGATTAAACCGATGAGAATAAGCCATAAGCAAAAAGAATTAGGAAAATGATGCATGAAGGTAGTGGGACTGGGATGGAAATTCCAAATTCCAAAGCAAATTTTGGCCCGCGTGCAAAAGATCCAAGGAGAAGTCTCGGGTCAAATGTGATCCAGTTCATGTTGAAGTTGTTGTCTGAGAAAGAGCCAAAGAAAACCCCCCCCGAATCCCTGACACCAAGGAGACCCATTGGTCACGCTGACACAGACTTAACTCCCAGTTTCAACTGTGGAAAACAACTACTGCGATTGCACAATGCTTAATACAGCATATATATATATTATTTTATTTACTTGGACACTTTCAGAAGTTACAGTCTTTTCTTTACAGACCAAACAGAGAGAGATTGATCAATGACTTTCTTTTCTTTTTAGATATATAAATAAAAAAGAAAAAGAAAGAAAATTGAGAATGGAGATCATCCCAAAAGGCAAAAGGAATGAGAGAGAATTGAAATAAGAGACATGTGATATTTTCTCTCTCTCTCTCACTCACTCATCTTTCTCCTTAAGATAAGTCTTTTACCATCAGGCAGTCATCAAAGACTCTACATTAAAGCAAAACAAGAGAAAAAGGACAGAGAAAGAGAGGGTTTTTTTGTGTATGTCAGATGGTCATCGTTGGCACGTGGGAGTCAGTGCCCCAAAATAACACAAAAACAAATTGAAGGGGGAAAAAAAAAAAACCCTCTGCCCACTCGTGGAGCATAGTAGTACTCTCAGTACACTGTCTTTGCTAACACAGTGCAAAGTCATTAAACGACAAGAGATTAGACAGGGAGTGGACATGGGTTCTTGACACGTGTTGAGTAGATGAGGGTACTAGGGGCCAGGGGGACCGTTTTCTTTGTGGTCGTACGGTTTCGTAGCCGTTTTTTTGGTAAAAGTCTCTCCCTCTCTACTCCCTTCCCTGCCTTTGCCTGCCTGCCTGCTTGCTTCCTTGCTGCTGCTTCGAGGCTGGCTGGGACTGGGGCTGGGGCTGGGTTGAAAGGTCAGGTCATATGTCTACATCATATCCCCTCTCACATTGCAATCCTTGTCTTGTCAAATCATTTGGAATCAACAAACCTATCACATCTCACTTTCTTCCTACGTATTTCCATGCCTTTTTTTATTTATTCATTTATACACTTGGTATAAATGACCCTTTTTATTATTTCCTATTAATTTTCTAACTGCATGCATATCTGCATGACTCCATTTGCAAAAACTACCTGGGCCATGATATTGTCTGGTATTATGATTAAAACAAGTTTTTTCGCTCAAACTTGTTTGCAGATCTTACTAAATTTTTTATACAATAATTGACAAAAAAGAAAGGCTCAAACTCAAGTTTCAACTTCCCTTTATTAAGTTTAGTTTTATATGTAAAGGGAAATGTTTAGGTCAGTAAGAGTTACAGTCGTGCCAGTTTTTATGTGTTGGTTCAGCCATCTGTTTCCTTAGCTAATGCCTCCATTGAATTGCTGTGTTTCACTCCACGACGGTTTCAGTTGAATTTAAACTAGTTGAAAATGAAAGTGGGTCCAGTAAAGTTCGGCTTGCAGAGCCATCACAAAATTTGTTGTCTGGATTTTGATTGAGAACTTTGCTTATTTGACTGATAAACAAGAGGAGAATCATACATACCAGTAACTTTTTTCTGTTAGCCAAACTTGTGGTGCTTTCCATTTGGTGTCGGATGACTTTTCCACATTTCTCTGCTTAATTTGTCTAAAAATGGAAAAAATGATGGCAAAATCTATATTGATGAAAGTTTGTATTCAACAACAGAGAAAGAAAGAGAGAGTTGTTGAGTTGATTGATCAGAAAGAAAACGAGTCCAATGAATTTGATCTGTCATTTGGGCTTTTTCTTTCTTTCTTCACAAATGAGTCAAATTGATTGAAAAACCACATCATTTATTGTTGAGACCAAAAACTCGGTGAAGCTAATTAATTGACCCCCTGCAAAAGCCAAACCTGAGAACTATATGCTTTTTTTCTAACAGCAGATCTAACTCCTTGAATCTCTCTGTCAAAGCTTAACGGTCAGCGAAGCGTATTGTTTGGAAAGCATTTTTAGTTTCAAATGCAGTCTGAGAGGAAATCAAGTCTCAGATTCAAACAAGTACTCCCAGCTGGCTATGTTTTGGGGTCCATGTATTGACTGCAATCAAGAGAACAAAGTCAGGCCATTGCCTTAATTATCTTCAGTAAATTCTCATTCATACTCTGAAATGAAATGTCAAGCTGTACTTCATTGATAGTACAATGAATCAATCAATTATAATCGAACTTTTTCATTAAAAGGGACCCTGGAGTTCAAACCCCTCCCTGAAATCTTGTTTTTGTGCAAAATTAATGTATCAAATTTTGGGGGGGGGGAAGATAAATTTTGAAGCTAATGCCAAAGCAGACAAATGGTTTTGTACAGTTTTAATATGAATATAAGATGAATACAATGATGATTAAAGAAATAAACGATCGTCCACTACTGATACTTTCATCCTTAACCAATTATAATTAGCTTGGTAATTGCTTTAATGAACAAAAGGAGTCCGGTGTCAGATACAAAATCTAACTCAATTCATTTGTTCAAAACAAAGGGGGGTTGGGAGGCAAGCTTTATTAGAAGTTGGGGACTGCGTTTTCAAAACAAGTTATTAAAGATTTGATCACATGTTCAGGCAGATCTTAATAGAAAGAGTACAGTTTGCAACATTACTTTTATCCGGCATCCATAACCAAAAAGAAAAAATAGTTTACGTAATGGACTGTGAAGTTGGTTGTAGTGCCTAGGCTATTTGGCCTTGGTTTTGGCATATGAGAGAGAAACCCTTTGAAAAGGGGCCGTATGCACTTGACCTAGTTTAATGTGGGACCTTCTTTTTTCTTTTTCGTGGTTCTTTGCATCTGATGAAAGGCTGAAACCAGCTCACTGGTTTGGTCCTGATGGAGTTTGCTAGTCCAAAAGAGATCCTTTCTGGAAACTCTCCCATAGACACACAACCCACAGATGCAGTAGAAGTTGAGTCTTGCAAACAAAGATTTGTGATACAAGATGAGGTGGTCAGTCTAAGGAAGAAAACCCCCAAAAATCTAGAAAGAGGGATTGGGACCCACAAATAAGGAGACAGAAATAAGAGCCACACAATCTTCTCATTCCACTCCCACTCAAATATGTGTTGCGCCCATCTCATGATGGAATGGTTGCCCTAATTAGTGGAGGTCAAACAAGTATAAGAAAGTGGGTTTTGAAAGGATCCCTCCCAATCCCTTGCTTTTTATACATATGAGTGGGTGATGTCTCCTAAGGGCTTGCACTGTCACTCAAGGTATTGAATTCTTTTATGTCCAAATCCAGTATCCCTAAAGAACACTCCGTCTCCCTAATAATATAATTCTCACACCAAAACCATTTTATACACACCTTCTAACCGCATAATATATACACAAAAACAAACAAAGAAACAATTGCTCATCATTAGTTATGACCATTACTTTTGGATGTACTTTAAAATAAGGTAAAATATTCTCATCTTACACATTTTGATCGAAATTATATTAAGATCAATTAGTTTTCAAAATAGACACTTTTTTTTTAAAAAAATATTTTCGTTGGACACGTAGGTCAAGCCATTAGTCAACAATTAATATTCTCATCAGTTTAATGATGTGTCAAGAGTAAAAAGATAATTTTACCTTTAATTAATTTTTAAAATTACTATTATATAATTTTATTAATTTTTTTATTAATTAAAAAAAGCTCCCATGTGAGGAGCACTAGTGTTCCTCTTGGGGAGCTCGATAACCCTTCGGAGCATCAGTCGATGCTCCCCTTTCTTACGGAGTTAGGAAGCACCAATCGATGCTCCCTATTTTTTTAAAATGTAATAATAAAATTTTAAATTAATAAAAAAGATAGAGCATTTTAATTTTTTCATAATTTCTGTTAACAGTGTTTTCACTTTTGGGGCAGAGCGTAAATTTCAAAAACTAATGGATCCGTTCGGAATTTCAATTAAAACTTAAGCGGTGGGGGCATTTTACCCTTTAAAATATTAGTTATGTGTTGTATTAATAGTGATGATTATCTTTTACTTTATTGGAAGAATTATTATTTTATATATTAAAAGTGGATTTTATAGATTTCACAAGTAGTGTTAAAAGGTTGTAATTTGTTCATTTAGTAATTAATTAATTTATTAATTTTTATGAATATATTTTTGCTTGATATGTGTCAACTCTTTTAACTTTAGGCATAATGTTTTAAAAATTTTTAAATTATTTAAGAAAATTCAAATAAACCTTTATTCTTTTATTGCATTCAATTAAATTTCTATACTTTTATTTTATACCAAATTAGCCCTTTTAACTGACGGTTGATTAACTATCATTAGTGAAAATACTATTCGTCATTTTATACTCACGTGACATTTACTAGAAGGGTGAAAATTGTCACATAAGCATGTAACATGTCATGTCAACTTCCACTATAACATGTCAACAAATCATATCAGTGTCACATAATATAGAATGACAAGTGGCATTTTGACTAATAGCAGGTAATCAGCCATTAGTCATAATAGATTATTTGGTTCAAAATAAAAGAATAAGAGCTTGATTTATCCAAATAAAAAAATAAAGGTTTATTTGAATATTCCTTGATAGTTTAAAGTTTTTTAATGTATTATGCATTAACTTTATTCATAGACTTTAAAAACTTTACCAGTTGTGTATATATAATTTTCTTTAATTAGATTGTTTGTTTGCCTATATTTTTTACATTCATGGAGTTTAAAAACTTTATTCTCTTTATTTCATAAGCAAATAGTTTTTTTTTCCTCAATGAAACTTGGTCTCCATAATAAGAATAAAAGATAATAAAAGTTTTGGATCCCAAATTCAATCCTACAATACGTAGCTTTACTCCATTCTTATGTTAGGGTTTTTTTCTCAATTTATATGCTTTTCCATCTTAATTAGTTGATTATGTTTGTAGTACGTATATAGATACGTACTTGAGCCAAAAGAAAGAAGTACTATAGCTCTAAAATATCAAAAAAATTTGAAATATTCATGCTTCATGGCATGAAATCTTCACATGTCTTTCTATGTCTATCTTAGTTTTTTGAGATCATTGAAAAAGATGCAGCGATTTTATAAAAAGGAAACTGATCTTTCTTTTTTTTAAAAAAAATAATGTTATAATACACGATTGCAGAATACAGAGAACAGTGAAATGACTCCATGAATTATATCAATGTCATTGTCGTTATAATTTTATTCGCCTTTACTGATAATATATAAAAGGGTTACAAGTGATAAACCCTAAGGATATAATTAAACACAGTGATTGATTGTATTTTGCACTAAGAAAACCAATCCACTTAGCTTCCACTGACAATAGTGGATGAAAATTTAACTTTAGGCAGACCCTTTTTGAATGGAAGGTGTATAGTCTTCAAGAACTCCTAGCAACTCTCCAAGGAATTTTTCTTGACAATAATATAGAGGATCTCTTAATTTGGGAAGTTGATAACATGGGGTAATTATTTGTTAAAAAAGTAATAAATATACTAAAAGAGAGTTCACGGCAAGGTGATGATGGTACTTCACTTTTGTCCATTTGGAAATTTATGGTTCCTCCTAAAGTTCAATGTTGTTTGTAGCTAATAGTATTAACGAGCATTCCAATGAAAAAATTCCTAAAGTCTAGGGGTATTTCTTTCGATTAGAAGAATCTATTGTGTCTTTGGTGTAGAAATGTTATTACTGACTACTGTAATGCAATTTCTCTTGGGAAGTATAATGCTGCATTTTTTAATGGTGGGGGATTTCAATGGGTGAAGCTAACACCAATCTTGTCAATGATAATGTTCTGTGAGAACTGGTATCTAAAGGTCTTTTCCATAAGAAATGGATGCCAGTGATAAGTGCCACATTTTGGTCTTTATGGTTGGGAAGAAATTATTTGGTCTTCAATTCAAAGAAATGAGGGAAAAAAGAGGTTGTTTTCATGGTTAAAATGAGAACTAAATTTTGGACTAATTCAATTGATAAAGAATGAGGCATTGAGGAAATTGGTTGATGGTCTACACCTTAGACACTAACAAGACCACAAGTAACAAAAGGCCGAGGAGAAAAATGGAATGGATCCCTTCCAATGGTGAGGAGCTGAATTTAATGTAAATGGTTCAATTAAAAGGCAACCAGGACCAATGGGTTATGGAGAAGTTCTTAGGGATAGTATGGGTAGCATAGTTCATCTTTTCCTTGATCCTAAGGGTGTACTTGAGTCTAATCATGTTAAATTTCTTACAATTAAAAATGCTCTTCACTTTTTTGCTTTTTCTTTGTGGAATGGTTTAAAATCTTTGGAGATAAAATCAAATTCTTTTATTGCTCTTTTATGGATAGCTAAATCAGAAAACAAGTCGTGGGTATCGTGGAAGGTATTTCATGAAATTGACAGATTACAAAGGCTGATTAAGGATGTTATATGTAGGTAGATTTACAGGGAAGCTAACTTTTTTACAAGCCCCTTAGCAAAATGCAGGTGGACTACCATAACATGTTTAGTGCTTGTTGGTGAAAAAAAGGCCTGGTACATTACTATTTTTGGAAGAAAGAAGCCACCGTTTTTTCCTTGTTACCCCTACAAGAGCGGAGCTTTTTTCCTAATGCACTCTTGATGCTTGTGCTTGTATATTCTTTTTCTTGATGCTCCCATTGATTTTTTGGAAAGGATGCATGGGTTGCTTGTATATTTTCATTCAAGATGCTATTGTTGTTATTTTGTCAAAGGTGCCTTTTTGATGCCTAGTGGCTTTTGTTTATTGTAGTGGTTGTATGTATTTTTTACCACTCGATGGTGTTTTCAGGCGGATACTCTTTTCTTCCAATTCAAAAACTTGAACTTTGACACTTTGTAGTTAACTATTTATTATTAATGCAATGAACTCTGTTTAAGCAAAAAAAAATAGTATAGAAGAAATATGAAGAATACTAACAAAGGAAAGAAAGATTATTTAAATTGTTTCTATATGCTCTTTAGAATTAAAAAATACTCTATCTAAAGACATGAATATTCCTTCCTTACAAACATAATTGCTTGTTTGTACAAACATGTCTATTGGCATAATTAGTGTAACGACCGCTCCTCGACCGCTGCCGACGTTCGAGTCTCGCAGGTGAACCCATCAAGTCCCGAACAAGTCTTACTTCAATCGATAGATTAATACTTCATATTCATGCCATCAATCTATAAAATCATTTCGATCCATAAAACTCTATATGATAAAAATTGAACATTATTTGTATAAACTGAGTACACTTTTAATTCACATAATCATACAGATGATACATCAAGACTTAAAATCTCCAAATGTACATTTAAATTGACACTAGTGTCTAATCCAGTAATAAATTACTCTATGAAGACTCGATCTCTAACAACGGAGTGACCCAGAATAAAGTTCTATGAGATGCCTTTACCTATCTGCGGTGGGCTAAAAATTATCGATGAATGCACGCTAGGCTGATCACTATCTGTAAAAGGAAAATATGGGGGGTGAGTCTCACAAACTCAGTGATCATCGGCTCTGTGAGCAAGGCGTAGATGGGAAACAAGCATAAGGTAGATAAGTTGAATAATAAAACTAGAATATAAAATCATAGTCTTAAAACACCAAATCATAAGTAAGATATTTGTGCCTTGTAAAAATAATGATCTAAATCATAATAATATTTTCACTTGGCAAAATGGTGCCGAAACAATGTTACGAAACCTAGTTCAAATACCAAAAATATTGCTTGCCATATAAATATGAATAACAATATAAAGTATACACGCTTCTAAAATATGTGACATGTAAAGAAATCAAGTGTACGGCAACGTAAAACATCTCATGTTTGTCAAGTAAGCACTGAAAGCTTTATTTTAAACTAAAGGAGCTGTAAAGAAATCTTAACTCTCCACCATGCAAAAGAGTATGCGTTGAAAACCCACAAAGCTCTCTAGTAGGTAAGTATCATAATCACCCGTGGACCATTTCCACGTAATGGCATCTAGGGGCTCTGCTTCACCGGATCCCCATAGCCATGGCAGTCTCAATGATGTTGGTTGACATCGAAGAATCAAGCGATCACAATCGCGAATATCACTGGTGGCTTAGCCACATATAATAACTCGTGGCCTTGCCACGTAAATCACAGACTATGGCCTTAGCCACGTCTAACCACCCATTGGTGATCCAAAAGTTCTCTAGCTAGAGCTTACTTATGTATAAGGTCACACTTAATCTAAGTGACAGTCGACCTACTCTTGACGCTCTCGATTTATCAAAACCATTTTTAAAATCAAATCGAGTTTTACAACGCTTTTCCTTGTAAATCTTTTCAAATCAAGGTTTGATAACCCCTTTGAAATTACTTTTCAAACTAAATGGCATGGTGTGAATATTTATATACAAATCGGGATAAAATCGAAGCTCAAAACTTGCATTCAAAATCGTTTAATAAATGCATTAGCTATGCATATCATACAAAAGAATACAAGGCACAGATTTTGATACAAACATTGTGAAAGGCTTGTTTCCCATTTTTTTAAACTCTGTATGCGTATAGCTTATCTATAAGTATATCCAAATCACTTTAAAAACACTTGCATGCACAAACTTCCTATGGTTTCTACCAGCTCATGCTTTTCACAATAAGAATATATATATCATTGTAAATCCATTCAAAATTGCCTATCAAGGCTAACAGCTCATGCAATCCACAAATGTTCTTAAGAAAACCAATCATGTTCATCAACATAAATCAATATATAATATGGAGATTTTAAAATCGACACCTTTTACTTACCTCACAATAGCGAGACACTACATCGCTATTGACTTAAGAGCGCATCCAGCTAATTTCTACATGCCGACCTCTCATTACCTCCTCTGACATGCCACCATGGCAACTTTGCTTACTATACTCTTCCTAGCATCCATTCAAACCCAATTTATTTAATTATACTCGTAAATGGTAGCATATCAACTAACAATCCTTAACTAAATCTCATAGTTTTATTAACAACTACACACAAACATTTATCATGCAATCTATACACTTTAACCAACCTGAGTTTATACAACACAATATAGTCACTTTGCATGCTTACTTCTCGGTTTAAGATTGAATTTCCCAAATTTGGTTCACAACTTTTCACTTCTAAGATTCCCTTTGCTGCCACAAAAATAATCAATCAATATACATCTCATTTTTCCTTTCCACTTATGATTTCAAAACTTAAACACTTACCCATTGTTCATTTAGCTCCAAAATCACCATGGATTCTAAGATCTACTTGCATGCATGCCTCGGGTACTTCGAATTCGTGTGGGTTCTTGTTAGCACAAACCAAAGCATGCTTTAAAATTGATTTACAAAGCATGCATGTCATGAAGGATGAAGATCTCATCACTTACCTTGCCTCGGGTTCACTAAGCTGAACACTCCCTTTCCTTTTTCTTATTCTTTCTTTCTACCTTTCTCTCCTTCCTTTCTTCCTTTCCTTTCCTTCTTTCTTCTTCTTTCTCTTTTCTTCTTAATAGTGGATGGATCTCTCAAGGCAAAAGACTTGAAAATGCCTTTGGTTTCTCTATTTTGTTCTCTATGGGCGGATTGCCCAAGGTCATTTTCTTTTCATGTTGTTTTCTTTCCTTTTTCTCTTTATTTTCTCAATGGGCAGATTGCCCAAAGCTTCATGCCTTTTTGGCATGTTTTCTTCTCCCTTTTTGTGACAAAAGCACAAGGCAAAAGCCTTAAAAAGTTGTCCACCCATCGCACCCATTTTCTATATCTTTTTCACTTTTATTTTTCTTGGTTCCTTTATTCTATTCCTTTTCTTTTCATCCTTCATTTGTTCTTATTCTCATTGGACCAACTCACTCTCCACTCATATTTCATGCACACATTATCTCTTTTGCTCATGGTCCAAAATCTATCTTAATTGCCTTCCATTTGCCACTTCATTTTCTTACTTTTATTTTATTTCCTTTCCCACCCATTTCTTCCAATTACATTTCACGCGCAACTTTCCTTCATATTTTATTTGACCATTAATCCAACTAATCAAGGCTCATGCAACCCATATTTCACTTCCCTCATTTGACCACCAAATGCACCAATCAAATTACATGCAAATAATCTTTAAATTTATCTTTTCCTTTTCTTCACATGATGGGGGTCTCACATGTTCCCCACTAACTTCTCCTTTTATGCACACTATAGTTTGCATGTAATAGTAACTTTCACATGTACATCTCATATTCCACATAACTTAACTTTCCTTGATTAGTTAATATCCATTTAACTTCAAATATTGTAAATTGCACTTAAGTCTTCAAACTTTTCTTTATTTACTGTGTGACCCTTTGAACTTTCATGCTTTATAATTCAGTCCTTCTAGCATTTCTTAATTTTCAATTTTCTTCTAGTTTCTTTCTTTTACATGTGTACATTTTATTTCAAATTTTTCAACTTGTCTCATCGGGACCCAGAATGTCTCACTTTATCCCGATTCACTTTAGAATTGCCTTTTTATCTCACTAATTCATCCTCAGTAAAATATTATTATTTATTTATCATTTTCTCGCGTATAGAATATTTTATTCTGATATATTTCTTTCACCTATCACTGCTTTTTCACACTTAGATTTACATCTATCAACCCTTCATCTCGTCGACGAGATCATATTGGCTCTTATACGAGGGTACGGGGTGTTACAATTAGTAGTTAATTGAAAAAATAAAATTTACATTTAAATTAAAATAATTTAGTTAACTACAACTGCACCTGCTTGTGCCAAGTGCCTTTATAATATATATTGATTATATATTATAAATCTAATCAAATTAAAAGACCAACCAAGGCTTGAAAAGCCTAACCATGGTTTTGCAAGCTTGATAGTTTTTACTAGAAGCTGATTGGTTAGCTTGGTACGCAAATATGATATAGTAATGTTTACTGTGCTCTTTATCATATCATAACTCGGTGGTGCTAGGAGGTATGGATTTAAATTGGGGTCCTACATTTTTTAAAGTTTTTAATTATTGGCTTGATAACAAATCATTCCAAGAGCTAATCAAGGAAAGCTAGGAGATGACAAAGGTTGGCAACAACCATAGCCCTTTACTGTGGTGGGGACTAAAGAATTTACAGTCAGTCTTTAGGGAATGGAATAAGAAGTAGTATGGGGAAATGCATCGCTAAATAAAAATGTTAGAAAGTGAGTTGCAAAAGCTGAATATGGAGTGGCAATCAATAATGAAAAAAGAACATGTTACGTAGAAACACTCTAAGTTGTAAACTCTATACAAAATTGAGAAACAAAAATGGAAGTAGTAGTCATGGACTAAGTGGATCACTGAGGATAATAAAAACACAAAGTATTTCCATGAGATGGCACCAACAAGGAGAAGATTAAACTATATAGTGAGTATTACTATCAATAATGAATTAATTGAAGAGCCTGAGCAAATTAAGAAAAAGGTGGTAAAGCGCTTCGGTAAACTCTCCTTTGTTAGAAATACTTTAAAATTAGTTAACTTAAAGTATGGGATTCGTAGACAAAAAAATGACACTGTGGTGGAATTTTAATCTTTTTATACAGAGTTTAAAGTATGGAGGGTCACTAAAGAACATGATAGGAAAAAGGCACTTGGTCCAAATGGTGTTAATTTAAACTTCTTTAAATCCCAGTGGGTTGTGGTGAAAAGTGAGATAATGAAATTTATTACTAATTTTTATAATACAAGGAAGTTAGGACATATGGTGAAGGAAACCCTAAATCCAAGTATTGTTAGGGAATATCATGCTATTAGCCTCGTGGGTTGTATGTATAAAATTATTTCTAAGGTATTAGTGAATCGACTCAGGCAAGCAATAGGTGGATTTCAAGGCAAGTAATAGGTGAGGTTATTGGGAGCATCAATTTACCTTTGTACCAAGCAAGCAATTATTAGATTCTGCATTGATAACTAATGAAATGGTTGATTTAATGGACAAGAATCATGAAAGGGGACTAATGTTAAAGGTGGATTTTGAGAACACTTATGACAATGTGTGTTGGGGGTTCCTCAAATAGATAATGGAAAAGATGAGTTTTGTAGGAGGTGGTGGCAATATATTAAGGAGTGTGTTTTGACCATCTTAGTGTCTATACTTGTGAATAGGTCACACACTACACCAATAAAAATGAAAAAGGGATTGCAATAAGAATGTCCTATATTGCCTTTTTTATGTAATATAGTCGTAGAGGTTTGTAGCTATCTAATGGGGAAAGCTAGATAAAGAAATATTTGCAATGGTATTCTAGTTGGTGATCGAAGTCTACAATTGTCTCATCTACAATTTGCTGATGATATCTTACTTTTTTGTCAACCAAACCTTGAAACTTGCTAAATGTCAAGAGAGTATTGCATTACCTTCAAATAGTGTAAGGATTAAAGATAAAAGTTTTTAGAAAAATAGCCTCATTGGTGTTGGAGTTAATGTAGAAGTATTGAAAACATTGGCTGCTAGAATTCATTATAAGGTAGGTGTTCTATCAATTACATATTTTGGGTTACCATTGGGGCCAATCACAATTCGTTGAAAATTTAGAAGCCTATGGTGGACTTGTTGAGGTGAAATTGGAAGGTTGAAAGTCAAAATTGTTATCCCGAGGAGGATGTTTTACCTTATTGAAATCAGTAATTAGTAATTTGCCTATTTTCTTTATGTCCTTGCAAGACGTCTCAAGGGATCAGGGACAAATTGGATAAGATTTTAAGATAATTTCTCTAGGCGGCTAAAAATTAGACTGGTGGTGTACACTATGTAAAGTGCGATAGTGTCTGTAACTATAAAAAAAAAAGGAAAACTCATGATAATTGATCTTGAAATTAGAAATACAGCACTTTTAATGAAATGGTTATGGAAATATTAGAATGAACCCGAAAGTTTATGGTGAGAAATTGTGGCAATAAAAAATGGCTACAATCCGTGTGACTTATAACATGAAGCTACGGTCACTCGTAAATGCTTAAACACATAGAAAAGTATTATATCTTCTCTATTGCCTACTAACAAATTTTTTTGTAGGTTTCAACTAACATGAGAGTTATCATAGCTGATGGGAAGTCTATATTGTTCTGGCATGATTCATGGTTAAAAGATATGGTTCTCTAACAAGAATTTCCAAGATTGGTCACCTTGGAAGTGAATAAAGAGGGTCAACTATGTGAATATAGGGTAAGAAAAATAATGGTTGGCAATGGAAATAAGTTTAGATGCTAGTTATTTGATTGGTAATTCCAACAACAAACAAGACTACGGAGCTATCTTCATGAGCACACCTTAAGTGATGGTTTGAATAATGGGGTTATCTGGAAGCCTATATCTAGTGATAAGTTTTCCTCTAATTCTTTTTGAAAACTTGCTTTGAATTCCCTTTGTGAATAGAGTGATCTATGGAAAAAGATTTCGCTAGGATACACACCCTATAAAGTTGAGGTTTTTGTGTGACAATTGATGCAAAAAAATATTGTTGTTAAATCTGAACTTGACAAAAAAAAGTTTAATTAGTGAGGACTAGACTAATTGTGTTCTAAAACTATTAGACATCTATTTTTTACATGTCTTGTGTCTTGGAATGTTTGGTGTATGTGGTGTTTAAGTTTGAATATTAAGTGGTTTCTTGATAACAATCCAAAATTATTTTTCTTGTAGTGGAGAATAATAAGTGAAAGTGGTGATAGACAAAAGGTATCGATGCTTGCATTTTATGCAATTATTTGGTCAGTGTGGTTGTTCTGTAATGAGGTGGTCTTCAATGGAAAGGAATGGGATGTTATGCAATTGTATGGTTTATTAAGTTATGTACTGCTTGTTAAATCTAAACTTACAAAAAGAAGTTTAATTAGTGAGGAATAGACTATTTGTGTTCCATGCAAACAAACTTGTCGTGAGTCTTGGAATGTATGGTGTCTATGGTGTTCAAAATAGAATATTAAGTGGTTCTTGATAACTATCTAAAATTATTTTTCTTGCCTTAGAGAATAATTTATGAAAGTGGCGATAGACAAGAGTTTTAGATGCTTACGTTTTATGCAATTATTTGGTCAGTGTGTTTGTTCTATAATGAGGTGGCCTTTAATGAAAAGGTAAGGGATGTTACGTAATTGCATGATTTATTAAGTTATGTACTACAATATGGCCCAAAGAAAAGTGGCCACAATTGACCAAATTGGTTGAGGAAATTTATAGATGTCCTTACAATGTGAAATTGATTCAAAAGCTTAAAGTTGTAGCAAAGCGAGTTAATTGGATGGTACCACAAGAAGGATGTGTAAAATTCAATATAGATGGAGCCTCTGCAGAGAATCTAGGTTTGGCAAGAATTGAAAGACTACTACGTAATCATGGGGGCTTGATCAAAATTAAGTTCACAAAGTTGATAAATGTGGGTAATTTGAACTTTTCAGAATTAAAGGTCATTAGAGAAGTGTTTCTTTAATTTATTAATCACATGCAACAAAAAAAAGCTAATCTATGGATTGAAAGTGATTCTAGGAATGCTATTTCATGGATAAACAACCCTCAAAGAGGCCTCTTAGTGATTTTGACAACTTTTGGTATAGATAGAAAGCGAACAAAAGTTAATCCTAAATTGGAAGGTAACCCATGTCTTGAGATAAGCAAATTGTGAAGTTGATATATTAGCTAAAGAAAGTGTGCAAATGAATGCTAAACTCTTCCAAGTTTTTGATTAAGAATTTGGAGGTAAGTAAAGGTCTTGCGATGTGCATATTATGGCCATTTTGCAACATTACTGTTTGAACTATATGTTCTTTGAGGAGTATAAAATTGATGACGAGAACATTGCACATAATTGGGGAAATAATGGAATCTATAGAAGTGTTGATAGTTTGAATTTCTATTCAATTTGAATTTTAAATTGGGATGGTTAGTGTTGTTTAAGTGGGAAAAAGGACTCTTCAACTAAAAACCTTCAGATGGTTGGCATCTATGAATTTTAGTTCAATTTGGACAAAATAAAGCCATTTAGGTTCAAATAATAGTATGTGCTTGGAACAATTCTAATTATAAGTTCAATAGGTTTTTTTTTATCTTTTGCTAACATGTAAAGTCGAATTAAGTTCATACAAAGCATTTGTCTCACTTCCAAGAGAAGAACCTCAACTGCTAGGATTTGAAAATTTTTTGGAAGTCCCAATGGGTTTTGGACAGGGATTGGGTTTATACAATAATGTTATATATGCTTATATAGCATATGCCCAAAAATTTGACTAAAAAAAGTTAACTTAAATGAAAATTAAAGACAAGTTTTGCGTTTTCATTTTGCAACTTCAATTTTCTTTTTTAAAAAAGTAATATTTAGATATTTGACGCAAATTCTAATTGAGAATCAATTTGGATTCTTTTTTTTAAAAGGTGGGAGGAGGGGAGGTAATCCAAAAAGTTGTTTATTAAAATATAAGAGATGACAAAGAAAGCTACTAATGAGATTAGAAGCACCAAATTATACATAAAAAAATCCTCAAGCTTAACACAAACATAGTGCAAATCATCTTTCTCAAACACAACAAAAGGTTCCATGACAACTAAAACCAATACAAGAAACCATACACAATGTTTAGAAAACCACCTTACCACCATGAAAATAATATTTAAGCTCCTTCAACTCTAAATTATTCAAAAAAAAAAAAGAGCTGGCTTCTTGAAGTATATGCGCAAATATAATGTTTCCAATCATTTTCCTTATGCTTTCAATCTCCATAAATATATGCAAGTAGTTTCATGTTTTAAGTTGCTCACTACACACCCATGAAAGTGTCACCTAGGAATTCAATTTGATAATTAGCCTCTTAAAGCCTACCGAATATAAGGATATGAACAGCTTCAGTGTATGCTCAGTGGCTATCAACTCCTCATAGGTAGACTCTTAAATTCTAAGATGGGCAAAAACTACCCCAATGGTTGAGCCTTTGCTATCTTGAAAGACTCCCTTGCATATAACAGGTCTTGGTTTTCCTCTACCAAATTCATCTACATTAAAATTTAATTTACTTTCACTATAGGAATTTAAACAGTGCCTGATCGAAGGTCCTTACTAAATGAAGTAACATTAGAGCATTTTGGTTCAGTTCACTAACCAATTTCATTAATAGACTTATTATTTTCAGCAAAAATAAAGACCTCATCTTCACCAAAAGATCACAAGGTAGCTCCACACCCACCATATCTCTTTTTTGAGACATTCCCATAAGAACAATCTTTCGAATACCTAATAAAGGATTCAACTAAATTAGGAATCACTCAAGAAAAGCCCAACCATTTAAAAATATGACACCATACTAATTATGTAAAGTGACATGAAATCAAAATATGTGCATAGTAATTATTCCTCCATAAGGCTACACCCAGCGCAAAGACATTTACCATTTTCCAGAAAGATGCCATGAGATCTCAAAAGCATTTAGTAGGAATGCTGTTAAGAATGGCCAACCATAAGAAACCTTAGACCTTGTGGAGAATGGATATTTTCCATACAGAGGAGAACCATAACATTTAAGCATCCAAATTGGCTTGTAAATCCAAAGCTAATGAGAATTGTTTAATCGAGGAATTTTGTTTAACATTTCCTTCCCAAATCAACTTATCGTTTTTGTCATTTACTTGAACCACACATCTTAATTTCTTAACTGAGTCTAATAGTAAATTATTTTCCCAAAAAAAGTTGATGCCATAAAGTTAAACTCCACTAATCGTGATTCCAAGGTTTTACCACCTTAATTTCCTTATCGACTGTCAAGGAAAAAAGTCTAGGGAAAATCTTATTTAGGGATCTTTAAGTAGCCATTTGTCAAGCCTTAAAAAGCACAATATTTCTCTCTCCTACCACCTATCCACACTTTTTAAAATTTAATAATTTATCCACTTTTTCATTCCATGGCAAATTGATGATGTTTCACCACACATTTGACATCTTTTCTTTTTGTGTAATGCATGGCAGCCATTAAGAAAATCCCACTCCATGTTTTTTGATTAATAATCTTCTTCAAATGGCGTTCTCCTCCACCCCACACTTCCACCATTATCTTCCCAACATGGCAAGATTCCTGTATGATAAATTTGAGATTTCTACTCCACCCAAAGCTCTTGTTTTGCATACCATATCCTAACAAGCTATTTCTATTTTTCCTTCTTTCTCCCTCTCCCCGCCCCCCCCCCCTTCCCCTAAAGAAAATCCATCTACAATTGCTTTAGTTTCCTCAACACTCATTTTAGAGCTCAAAAAATTAAGGAACAATAGATCAATAATGAGCTAAGGATTACATTGATCAAGGTAACTCTATCTAAAAAGATAAATATTTCCTTTACCATAAAGCCAATTGTGAAGGCCTGACCTTTCATTTAAGGGCATGTTGAAATTTTTTTCAATAAAGATGTACAAATCGAGCTATTTCTTTATGAGTTGTTGGATGAGTTTTTCCAACCATGGAGTTTCAAATTTATCCTCCATATAGTTTTCTAATTGTGGCAAAATGATGATTAGAAGATTAGATGAAAAAGAAAACCAAAAGAATATGTTTTTGCAAGTTAAGGCATGAAGGTTGATCCTCATGAAGCAATGGTCAATCTCTATATGTTTTGAGGATCAGAATAACTACTAGAAGTAAAAAGGATAGACCCCTGAGGAGGAAAGGTTGATCCCTAGACAGTAGGTCATTTAGAATAGGTTCTGGAGTTGAAAGGATCTACCTTTAAGCCATATAAGCTTGATCCCTACAAGAACAAACACTTAGAAAACTTTCTGGAGACTTTAGGATCGACCCCCAATAGATATTTGGGATCGACCCCTAATAGATAGAGGGTCAATACGGACAAGTTAAAAACACTTGGAATAGCTTTTGGAGACACAAGGATTAACCATTAAAGGGTAAGGGTCAATCCTAGCAAGTTAGAACCAAAAATCAACTTTTGGAAATCAAAAGGATTGACCCGCTGAGGTCAAGAGGTCGGTCCTAGCTAGCTTAGGTAGAAAAACATAAGTTTAAGGATCGACCCCTAAGGTTTAAAGTGTTGATCCTAAGGCTTCAGTGTAGAAAAAATAAAAGACCCAACTCAAGCGTTAGACTTCATTTTTTACTCCTTTAGCCTCCAACTCATTCCCAATAGCCTCCAAACCTTCTCTCAACCTCTCAAGACCCCATTTACCACGGATTAAACCCTCCAAACTTGAATCTAAGGTAAGATTTGTCATTTCTAACCTTAAAAGTCAAGGTTATGACTTAACACTAGGATTTTATTATTTTAAGCCAATTTAATTCATTTTTGAGCTAAGGATCTTGGGGTTTTGCTTCCAAGGAGGTTGTGAAAGTAAGGATATTTAAGGTTGTTAATTTCATGAACGGGGTTTGAAGTTTAGGAAGTTATTGGTGGTTAAATGGAAAATATTCGATAACTCGACAAGTTTCGAAAATGGGTTTTTCTAAAAACTAACAAAATTATTATAGGATTTATTTTGTTAAGTGATTTTAGAGTTTGGGATAGTAGAACGAGCATGGTTTGACAACTTGAAACTTAGAGGAAGTTGTTTTTTGTCAAGGTGAGTAGATTCATCTCTTTAAAGTATTTTAATACGATAAAGCTAAGTATGGTTTACTGAATTGTTTGAATTGCATGGTTTTAATATTATGTTTCCAATATTAAAATCAAATGATTTTAACTAAATGTTTTCAAACAAGTTTTATAATCTATATATCTATGTAAATATCACTACTATGCATTGGTTTTCAATAAGGGGAGACAGGCCCTTTCAAATGTTTTACTTCAAACGCTTCAAATTGACCAAGGATGATAATTGGATGTAAGTTCCCACCTTCATCCTTGATGGTAGACATGATGATTAAGTATTTTGGGAGAATACAATTCATGCTAAAAGAGTACCTAAATTGTTGTTATGCAAAACTAGAGGTGGAGGTATAAGTTTCCACCCTTAAGTTTATAATATGTTTTATATGAGGAATATTAAAACATGTGAAAGCATTGGTCTTTGGGATAATATGTGATGTAGTTCCATTTACCCTACAAGAAAGATTAAAGTTGTAGCATGAGTTTGCTTAATTTGAACATATGTTGATAAAACATTGAGATATAAGAAAATGCTTTGCATGAGAAAGTTTCCTAGAGCTTTCGCAATATGTAAGGCAACATTCCATACATAGTGATTGCGTTTAGTATGATGGATGATAACGTTTTCACACGATATGAGGCAACATTCCACATGTTGTGATTGCATCTAGTATGATGGATGATTGCGTTTCCACATGATGTAAGGTAACATTGCTCACCTGGTGCCATAGCTCAATGATATGTATGAAGTGATTCCTACACATGGTGAGGAAAATTCCACTACATGGTGGTGACACTCAACGTGAGTGAAGCGATGTGCCACTCACAAATGCCTAGACATTGGATGCTGAGATAGGAGCCAGGACCAAGTAAGTATCCACATTACATTCATGATTATTGCATGCTACTTTTGTTATTGTGATACTTCTTATGATTGCTTCTTATGCTCAAAATGTTTGACTAATTTGTAGATTGAACTTTAAGCTATAAGTTAGCCAAAATAGATTAATAGATAGAACAAATCCCAATGCATGAATTGAGTTTTATGGATTGTTTGTTGATTATTTAAGTTGTATGGATTGGCAAAATTATTACTTGAGTTATATGGGTTGAAAGATGACCATTAAATGTTATGATTGAATTCTATTAAAGAATCTTGAGTACATGAGCAGCTCATGTGTTTTATGAAAAGATTGGAGTAAACAACCCATAGCTTAGGTTTATATGGTTAAGTATCATTTACCTTAGAAATGATCCAATACCACAAGTGAGTTACAACTCTCTTGTTTTTCCTAAAGATTTTGCATAAATGGTCAGCTTATTTAAAGAACTATATGTTTATGAAATGTGGATTTCACTATGAAAATGAGATTGGTTTATAACAACTTTATTTTACAAGAAATTTGAAAATGAAGTATGTTAATCTCAAGTTTCATGTTTACATTAGCGAAGTAATTTGTGCAAAAACTCGTTCTTTTGGCTTGTCTCCTTCCCGTATTCACTCACAGAGTTTTTGTGACTCACATTAGTTTTTTCTTTTATTTTTGTTGAAAATTAGTGATAACTCTTCAGCCACCCAAGTCAAGAAGACATGATTTGTTCTTCTTTCTTAATAGGTGGTATAGCAACCTTCTTGAAACCTAGAAAGCAAATCATGTATCACTTACTAAATCTTTATTTACTATTATGTTACAACGTTGTTGGATATTATTGTAATAATGTAGCCATGTTATGACATTATACTTAGTATCAATGTTATATATGCATATATGTGAATTGAACATGATGGCTTGAGAGCTTATGTGAGCACCACAAGTGTGCAAATGAATGTTATATGTATGGGTTTAAGGACCTGCATCGGATTATGAAATATTTGCTTACATGAATGCTTACAAGCACATTGATGGGTGAATTCCATAATGATACAGTTATGCATGTGTTTGCATGATAATGTAAAATGTATGATGATGATTGATATGTGATAAATAAAGGTTATGTTCAATGATGTTAGGCTTGCTTGGGTCTAGTGAGCAATAATCGTCTAGGTCCTTGAGTCGGTCATGATACTCCAAAAACGAGATGTGACGCCAATCTATTCTTAAATTTACATACTACTGGATCCCAAGTTCTAGGGCTTCTTGCATATGCTCTAAGGGGGATGCTTAGATACATAAAAGGCATTGACCCTATCTTGCATTTAGGAACGTCCGCCATATCTTTTGCTACACTTGTATCAATACACATCGAAAGAAGACACAACTTGCGAAAATTTATCATAAGGCCTGACACCAATTCCAAACATTCCAGCAATCACCTCATGTCCAATGCTTCTTGGAAACCATCATCCATAGATATCATCATGATGTCCAAGAATTAAATGTGTGAAATCCTCAAACCCTCTCTCGTTGAAACGATTCCTTTAACAATGTTCGAATTTTCAGCTCAAGAGATCATAAGATGTTACACCTCAACCACCATAACCAAAAAAAAAAAAAGAAAAAAGAAAAAGGAACAGTGATAATGGGTCCATTGGTGGAGGCCACGCCCGTAATAGCTGCACCATTTACCAACACTGCAACTTTCACAACGGGAATACATTCAAATATTCATTTTCTCCATTTTCTTCAAACCTTGTTTGTTCCATCACAAACATCAAGCAACCAAAATACACACAATCATATACCTTCTCAAAATCCACCTTTATAACCATACCTTCATTTTTCCTCATCTTCTTCTTCATGTTATGGATGATTTTACTAGCAAGAAGCACTCCATCCATAATTTGTTGTCTGTTAGTGAAAGCACTTTGGGTGTCAGTAATTACCTTATTGAGCACTCTCTTTAACCTATTAGTCAATAGTTTTTCCATGATTTTACACAAAAAGTTAATCAAACTGGTTGGCCTAAAATCCTTCAACAAAGAGGCATTGGATTTTGAGGATAAGGGTGAGTAGTGAAGAACTCGGTCCTTTCTCGAGCTTACCATATCTCATAAATTCCAAGACAAATTCAAGAATTTCTTTCAGAACCAATGACCACAATTTTTTAAAATAACTTAAATTTAAAACCATCAACGCTAGGAGCTTTTGAACCATTGCATTCTTACACAGTACTTTTCAACTCCAACATAGTTATTAAGGCCACCAAATTGCCACATTGAAGCTGTTGAGTTTCTTAGAATTAAAGCCATTAAACATCAAGCGTAGCCATTGTTCACAATGGAATAACTTCTTAAAATACTCCACTATAGCTTTGGAAATATCCTTTGGGTCAAAAATCCACACTTCATTTCTCGAAATTCTATCAATATAATTCCTGTGTCCAACCTTTAACCTTACACTAAAAGATTTTGCTATTTCTGTCTCCCTCTTTAATCCATCTAACTCAAGATTTTTGCTGCCACATTGACTCATTATTCCTTACTGCTTGCCCCGATTCCCGCATAGTTGATTTCTTCAATTTTGGCTTTTCCTTTGAAAAATCCCTCATGTTACTAACATAATCAAGATGATCCACTTGGTTCTCCAACCTTAAGATAGTCAAGTCTATATTATCGACAACATCCTTGTTCCACTATTGTAGAAAAATCTTCAAACGATATAATTTCACCTTCAAACAGAAATCTAATCTCCCATGAACTTCCATTGATTTCCATTTATCTGTCAATGTCATGGAAAATTCTAATCATTCAATCAATAATGTATAAACTTGAACGGTTTAGGGCCCCAATCAAACTCTTCCTGTGTAAGTAGTACTGGACAGTGATCCGATACAAATCTCTTCAAACACTTATGACGCAAACTTTGAAATTGCAATAACCATTCAACTGATACTAAGAATTGATCCAATCATCTTCTCTTGTTGCCCAAACTAAACCATGTGAATTTTTCACCCTTGAATGGTAGATCAATAAATTCCCCATAATAAATAAATTCATTAAAATCACCAAAGCCTATTCCTTCCAAACTGTAACTCTTTCTTTCTTCTGTTTCTACCAATCACATAGGATTTACTAAACTGCATCTTATTCCAAGCAACCATTAGTTCTTTGAATCTCCGAATCATGCTTGAAACTCAGGTAATGTTGTCACAAGGTCTTACTTTTTCAATATCACTGTCATTACAGCTGTTCAATTTAGTCTCCTGAGTCATTACCATCTTAGTCTTCCATTGGAGTATCATTTTCCTTACAATTCAAGACTTCAAAATGCTATCGACCCCTTTAACATTCCAAGAATAGCCCTCATTTTGATAGAATAATCAATCCCCAAAAAAGCATGCTCTATCTTATACTCTTTACCACATAAAACAAAAACATCAAAACACAACAACCATATAACCCATCCCGTAACACACTAGCCGGTCAAAGAATTAGTAGAAATTATTAGTTGAGAGTTACTTGGTGATTAAGTCTATTTAAAGAAATAAATATACTTAATGGGTGAGAGTTCCCCAAAATTTTTGAAAATTTTTATTATATATTTATATATATTTTTTAATGGCCCCTTCAAAATTTTTGGAATTTTTATTTATTATATATTTTTTAATGGTTTCCTCAAAATAATTTTTTTATTTAATATTAACAAAAATGAAAAATAATAAAATGACCTCATAAACCCTACTTAACTTTATCCTAATTTAAGTTTCTTCACACCTCTTTCTCCTTTTTTCTTTTTTTTTCTTTCTCTTCTTTTTTGTTTTTTTTGTTTTTACTTTTACTTTAGTCTTTTTCTGTAACTCACCATTAAAAACCACTTCATTTCTCAAAAAAATTTAATGAGCTTCTGAGCTTGAATAAAAAATAACAGGGACCACTCATTACCATGATGTGAAACTAAAAGAAGGTAAATTTTTTTTGATCTCCTTCTTTCTATTTATATTATATAACTATTTATATATTTAATCATTATGTAAAATCTTATATATCATATTTAACTATTTATATTATACTATAGTTTTATATTTAGTATTTTAAATTTAAATAAAAATAAAATAAAAATATTAGATGTTGGCTACACATTGATTAGGATATGGCCTTAGATTTTTTTTATGTCAGTGGTCTCATGTGCTGCCCCCTTTTTTTTTTTGTTGAGTGTTTTTGTTATCTTTGAGCAGCCATCAAGTTTTTCGAGTGGCTTTTTCCGTATAATTATCTAAGTTTTCACACTTATATTGGGTTTAAAGTCATTGGTTAATCAAAGATTCAATAAAAACACTTTTCAAAAAAATTTTAAGTTTGATTAAAGTACGAATAAGTTGAAAAAAATTGACAAATTCTTTAAAAAAAAAATGCAAATCATCCAAATAATTTTCCTACATTGACCATTCAAAAAAAAAATTTTCCTACACTTGAGTTATCAAGCCTCAGTGCTTCAAATCATGAACAAGAGCAATATGAATCAAAATATCCTAGGCTCAATCTTGAAGAAATGGATGCTTTTCAAGTAAAATCGATCTTTATAAAACTATTGTAAGTCTTTCTTTTCTTATTTCTTTCTGTTTACATATTATATAAAATAATTATATATTATAAATATTTTGATTATTCTTTAAGGTCAACGTATTAGTTTTAAAAATTTTTAACCTTTACACCTTTTTCATATTTGATCTCCCAACAAAAGTTGGCTAGCTCTGCCCCTAGAGTTCTTCATAAGAATTTTCCATAAACAAGAAATAAGGTTCTATAAATATCAAGTGCATAGATAAACCATTTTTATGAGACAAATGAGGTTTTGAGAGGAGAAATAATCTTAATCAGAGAAATGAGTTTTTGTGAGGGTTTCGCAAAATTGTAAGAATGTAAGAAAAAGTGAAGAAAACACAAGGTTATATGGAATAGAGGGTGTTCCATGGGTTTGAACACTATAAGCAAGGAACCTGGGTTTATTAAATATGAGGCTTCGATTTAGTTTATGCTTCGATTTAGTTTATACTTTTTGGTGTTTTGTCCTCTTTGTAATCTTTACGTCTATAGTAGATTTTTCTCTCATCTATAAATGCAAACAATGAGTCCTCAATCATATTAAATACTATCTCTCGTATTAGATTCATCTTTTTGTTGATGTTGATGTTCGGATCTACTTGAAAATTTCAACAAACATAATTGTAACAGATTTATTCAACCATATTGGTTTAATTTAGTCCTCAAGGACATACTCAATAGTTGGAACTTTAGATTTCATCTATGATATCTCATGTTTGAATCTCTGGATGGGTCTTACAACATGAGAGTGGTTACCTTTTATTGTATAACCAAATATGTAAGTAGGACAAAAATTATTTCTTACGTTTCAAATTGAAAATCATGTTTGACTTGGTAGGGTGGTTAAAAAGCATTTTGACTGTAGTTTTTTCATGTATTTTTATATTTTTATAACATTGATAAACTTTTATTTTTAATGCCAAAAAATTAAAAATATATATTTTTAAAAATTACTGAAACAGAAAAAAGGTAAAAATTATAAGGAATCAAAAAAGAAGAAGGAAGATAAACATAAATATAAGGTGACATAAAAAAAAATATTAAAAAAATGATAATACAATTGAACTGCCAAATTATAGTTTATACTTAACGTGTTTTCCTGACTAAGAAGTTGAAGCTTTCGAAAGTACAAGCAACAGTTCACTATGTGAAGTTATAGGACTATTTATTTCTTTTTCTTTCTATGATTCAAACCCGGTTTACGTTTTCCAAATTCTAGAGCTCAGGAAGTTTTCGGAAAAGTATTTCTAAATGAAAGAAAAGAAAAATGAGCTTTTGAAATTCTATACACTAATTAATGATAGTCTACATGAGAAATTCAAGTTTTAGTTAATAAAATGTGAAGTTGCTTTAGTGGAATTTAGAATCATCTAAGTCACAAATGAACCTTATTAAGATTTATTGCAGTTGAATTTTTTGCCTATCTATTGTCTTTGAAGCAAGGGCTAAACACAAGAATCCAAAAGAAAATATAAATAAAAAGGAAATTGTATAAGTTATGTAAGATTGATTGTTAATGAACAATAGAAATTTGCAAAGTAAATCATAAATTTTGAAAAGAAATACTAAATTCAGAATTCTCACATCAATTTGAAAGGACTCATTCTTACTGGTGCATATTAATACATTGGAAGTTTAGAATAAAAAAAAAACAGAAAGAATGGCACTTAAATGTACGGTTGAATTCGTTCAAGTTTTGAATATAAAGTGAAAGGTGATAAACACTTTGGACACTTAAAATGAGGAGTCAACTAAGATTGTTGGTTGATTATATATGGGACCTACACATGGATCCATTTGATGGTGGATGATGAAGTCTAAACCAAAAACTCTTTTGAAAGGGACCCTTCCATTCAACAAATGGAAAGCAAGTTCTACATGATAATAATAATTTTTTCCATCATCTATTTTATACCCAAAATAAAGATTACAAGATCATTCGTAGTTCTCTTCTTGATGCCCAATATCTGTATTCCATTGAAACAATGCCCAAGTTCAATTCATTTCCAAAACAAGCAACCATATTTCTGGCTCTGTTGCTTCCTAAATTGTATATGAATGGCTTATAAACATCTTCCAAATCAGAAATTATTCAAAATTGTTATCCCCCATTTGATCCATTAATGATTGTAATTTACTTCAATATTTATCATACTTTGATAAAAACTGAAATTTCGAAAATAGAATAAAATTATTAACATGGCATGATCTCAAAATTCTCTCCTTTTTATATCTTTCTTAATTTGGTGCAAAAAAAAAATTACAATTAAAAATTTAAGACATGTGAAGTTCACTACTCTAATCATCTAAATGAGTACAAATATTTTGCATTTAATATATATTGTAGTTGTAGAATGCCCTTCAATAGTATCGTAAATGAGTGAACGAGTTGAGATTGAGCTAGAGGTGGCAAAAAGATTACAATAGACTTCGGAGTGCTACGAAGTGTGAGGCCAATGAAGGTGACATATAGGAATTAGGACATGAGAAGTGACGAGATGTAAAAGGGCATAAGGACGTAGGAAGTAGGAAGTGCAAACTTGGAAAGAGGGAAGCTAAACTACGAGCTGCAATTGGAAAATAAGGAAGGACAGTGAGATTAGTTAGTTGAGGCTACAGTCCACTGGCATTCCTTAATTTACTTGGTGATATACTCAATGTGGTCCTCTATTTTCGATCCAAAACATTTATTCTTGTACTTTGACACTCTTTTTTTCTTTTAATGGTAACTATGTTAATATGACAGTTAGTTGATTTTTCATCTGACTTTACAAACAAGTATATATTGTCTTAAACTTTTAAAAATTTACATGGAAAATTTCCTTTCAAAACCGTTTGCTAGTTTTCTCTCGATTTTCTTTTCCATTTATTTACATAGATATTTATTTTTTAACTGTTTTGAGTTCACTTATTGAAATACATAATAAAATTTCAATATTTGAATATATATTGTTGTTGTTGTTGTTGAAATTTCAATTATAATAAAAATTCAATTATTAAAATCCACAAAAAATGTAAATGTTGAAATTTTATAATAGAGTTTTCAATATTTTAAAATAAAAAGGGAAAAAAAAGAAATATGGATATAAATTTAAAATTTGAGAGAAAAATAGAAAAATGATCTTAAGAATAAAATTTTCCATGAAATTGCCAAGAAATGTCCACATTTTTATAAATAGTTAAAGTTATAATTTCGTATGCCTTACCATTGCTACATTAGATTAAAGGTAATTAACAATGTTAAGGATTATACATAATTGCATCAAAAGTGAAAGTATAGAGTTTAAATGTCTCTAAGGTATTTGGATCTAGTGGTTGCATATTTAACTCCCAACTTTGCGGGTTTTTCATTGGATTTTCTTTAATTATATGTTATATATTGATTGGTTTTCTTTTCTTTTTGTTATTTATTGTTTTTCTGTTGAATGTACTAATTATGCTATATAAGTGAAATGTTCTTTCATTGAAATTGTAATTTCTATTTGTACATACATAAACCTCAAGTACAATATATATATATATATATATATATATATATTGAAGATATTCATAGTAAAAATATAGAGTGAGCGCAACAAAAAGTGAAAGAATACAGTACCATGAATATGGAAATTGCATAGCACTCATGTACTTCATATATGGCAAGGTTATATTGTTCGTTAAAATGTATAGTTCATGTCTCAGATTCTTTTTCCTTTTTTTGTTAGGCTTTCAATGTATATAAAAACATATATAATTAACAAAAGAAATAAAAAAATCTAATGACCACAAGGGAAAGGTATAGCATATATAGTTGCCGTTGAATAAATCAACTTGGGATCACTAATGAGAAGCACATTGAGAGGTGACAAAGCAATAGACCAATGATAGAATAATAGAGTCGCAATTTACTTTCAAAAAATTGTTCTCTCAAGGTCAAATATCTATGCACCAAACTTAACTACATGAAGCAAATAAGGAAATTGAGATTAGCACAATGTCTGTTCTCCCACATGGAGTTCATTTCATTGCCTTATAATATTTGCACACCTTGCATGATCCATGTTTGTCGACAAATGAGGATTTTTTTTCTTTTTGTCATATTTTCTTTAATTTTGTTGGTATGTAAAAATAGTAAAATAAAAATTTTTTGAACTTGAGAGAAAGAGAATTTGAATCTTATTCTTTAAATAAGAAGATTATATATCAACCAATAAACCAAATATTTATGTGCATAATAAAAATCATTTTGCTTGCAAATAAATTGGTCCCATTTGTAATCTTCGTTAAATATATAAGAAAAAAAAGAATTGAAGAGAATTGTGTATGAATTATATATACTTAACTGCATCTCTTTTTTGTTTGGTAATTGGGTTGATGATCCATGTTTCAAGCCTATATTCCCTTTGGAAAATTTAGGTGCCCCTTGAGGTCTACAAGAGAATATTTCGACGTGCGAACATGATTGCCTTGGAAAAATACGCATCTCTCTCTCTCTTGTCGTTGCTTTGCATTTCCTTCATGGTTAGATTAAGAGGCTCTGACAGTTCCTTGTATATGTCAAAGACTAATGATTTTCACCACGACCATGTGGACGCGAGCCACTTTCTGATTGATTTCATGTGGCAAACAAAAATGTTTGTCAAATCCAAGTGTTTGTCACTCTTTAGGTTATATCATCTCATTCGACATTGGTCATTAGCAAGGTCAAAACTGGCCGACCTTCCATTGAAAAAAGAGATTAGATAAAAAAGGGGAATTGTTCAGTGCAAAACCCTAAAAAGTTGTGAGGAATTTCCATGAGCCCGCTGAGGGCCTTAATTGGTGGAATGTGCAATATTGGAAGGGGGGATTGATGTTTTTGGAATCCCTAATGGATGGGAATGCCATGACCCATGAGCTGACTCCAATAAAAATTTTAAGTCCACCACCACACACGCACATGTACATATATGGCAAAAATAATTGTTGGTGTTTTGACCCTACTCCCTCCACAAAAACCTAATATGATCCCTCACCCACTACCCACTTATATATGGAATTGTCATCCTTCCCAATATCAAAGATTGATAAAGAAAGAGAGGAGATCACTGATCAGATGGAGAGAAAATTATGGACCCACAAATTCCTATTGGGTTCCACCTAAGAGTTCCTCAAGTCAAGAGTCAAAGCTCATCCTATCATTGTAACCTTCTAATCAACAACTTACCATATGGTCCAATCTCAACGGAAGAAATATTGTACCACAAGAGTTTGAATTGCAATAATTTGGCCAAGCTGACCTTCACACCTCACGCAAAACTTTGAAATGCATTTGCACCCCTTTCCGGCTTTCTTTTCCACCATTATATGAAAAGACATGACTGATTTATGATTTGCACAAGGGACATGGAAAACAGACAAGTTCAAATTTGACATGGAGCTGTTTCAATTTCGAAAAAATAACAAAAAAAAATGAAAAAAAGAAGAAGAGTATCTACGGCCTTATCCGAAAATAATTGACAACATCTCACCTTCTGGTGATTATTTGATCATTCACTATTCCATTTTGGGTCTTTTTTTTTTTTCTTCTTTCTAGAGATAGCTTATGAAGTGATTTAATTAGTAAAGCGAAACAGTGTTATTCCTTAAACTTGCCTATTCTTTTGCTTTCTTTTTTGGCTCTAAAACGATTGAAATGAATATATTCTTTATCAATTGGGATTGATGGATACTAGGACTCAACGATGGAGTCGACAATGGATATGACGAGTTCAAATGAGGGAGTTTCTATTGTGTCATATCATCAATCTCGAGTTAATTTTTGTACTATTCCCAAACATAGAAAACTTTACCACGATCTTTGTTTGTTTTAGCCACCAATGTCTTCTGTTTTGAGAGTACTTAGAAACTTTGACGTACAAATTCGAGTCACGGCGCCGAGGATATTTTCAAATAAACTTAATTGTACTTTTTTTTTTTCTTTTGATTTGAAGAATGAGGATTTTAATAGAAAAACAAAAAATAAAATAAGAGACAAACCATAGTTTTGAGCAGAGGTGTTCATGGATTATGCTGGGTCTCTTTTCTTAAAAGTCAAATCCGGTCTCGACTAAGCTCGGCCGCACCAACCCTTTTACATATTACTGTTACATTAAAATAAATAAATAAATAATATTTATATTAATATGTGAATTTTTAAAAATATATTTAAATTATTGATAAAATAGCTTAATTGTGCCACACTCGAGTCAAAAAATCTATTCTGCTCAAGCTCTACTCAAGATGGATCAAGCCTCCAAGCTTCGACGACTAGTCTGACTGTTAGATACTTCTAATTTTGAGTAACTACTTCAAAAGTGAGAATTATGGCTCTAGTGTTTGCTCATAATATTGGAGGTTTTTTCTTTATATTTGATCACATTCTACCTTTAAAAAAGGTTAAATGCCATACCTGGACGTATATCAAGAAAAATGTATCCAAGATATATACATAAATATGAATAAATTTAATTAATTAATTAATTTTACCCAACCTCAAATTCTAAATCAAAATGAAAGATATTGTGTGTGTGTGTGTGTGTGTGTGTTTGAGATATGCTCTTCAAAAAAAAATTATCTCAGTGGGGTTTTTTCTTATTTTTTTTTTAAATTTTAATAATACTAGGCAATATATACTTCTTAAAAAAAATAACACTAGGAAATATAACCTATTTAATATGAATAATTTTTTTTTTCATATTCAATCTTAATAATTTAAATCAGATTGGCATAATGCTCAAACGAACCCTGAATTATTTAAGAAAACTCAAATAATTCCTTATTTTATTACATTCAATCAAACCATGTTGTTTTATTTTCAATCAAATAAATTTTTATAATTAATATTTGACTAATTATCATTAGTCAAAATATCATTTATCATTTGACACTCACATGAAATTGACGTGGTGTTAATGTGCAAAGTAAAAAAGGTCTCATGCTCATGTTTTCATATTACATCAATACATCATGTTATCATTTATTATGATATGTCAATATGTCATGTCCACGTCACATGTCATATAATGAAAAGTAACATTTTAACTAAGTCAACCATTAATTATAAGAACTTATTTGACTTAAAATAAAAATACAATGATTTATTTAACTTAAAATAAAAATATAGAGACTTAATTGAAGTACTAAAAAAATAAAAGTTTATTTAAATTTTTTAAAATAGTTTATGAGTTTTTTTTTAGATATTATATCAATTAGATATAAATGAAGAAACAAAATGAAAGCACTGATTAGATTAGTTTATTCATTTTTTCTTCCATTTATTTCTTGTTCTTTATTAAAATTGTAATCACACACCAAATTTGGTATGTCCTTATAATCACAATCATAAATTTGTAATTCAGATTTTTTGGATTTTATCTATTAAATAATATTTCAAAATATGAAATAAAATTTAAACTCATACTTTCTTAAAATATTCTATTCTTCAAAATTGCACTTTTTGAACCTTAATAAAATAAGAAAAAAATCAATTCATCATGCATGGGACAAAATCAATCTCATTATGATATTTTTTTAATATATATCTACTAAAGATATTTGGTATAATATTTTAAAAAGTTCTTAATTTGTTTTAAAAAAATCAAATAAGGGTTTATTCTTTTATTACATTAAGATAAGTCTCTATACTTTTATTTTGGGCTATACATATAAGCTTTGGTGACTAACAGTTAACTAATTTACATTAGATAATAGTTAAAATGTCATTAGTCATTTTGTGTATGCATGAAGTTGACACAGAAGGTGAAAAATATCATATAATTATGTTATCACTCTATATCATCTTGTCATATCACAATCATTATAATACATCAACATGTTACATTAGCACCACGTGAAATAAAATATTAAGTTATTACTAGCAACAATTAATTAACTATTAATAATAAAAATCTATTTGACTAAAAACTTAGAATAAGAGTCTAAGAGATTGAGTGGATGTAATAAAAAATAAATATTTATTTAAATTCTTTTAAATAGCTGAAAATTGTTTTTAAAGATTATACCAGAATATTTAAATTTGAAAATTTCATGACTGTTACTTCAACACAGACCAAATGCTGTCGTCGACCAATGTGCAACATTAATACCCAAAAATAAATGTGGGCGCAATTTTCCAAGTACAAAATTTTAATATGATTTATTTTCTTTTGTCCTCTGTCCATGGACGCTCACATCAATCATACAAATTTTAATATTAATATAATTAATATTAAATACTATCTATATTAGTTTGGAAAACGTTAACCTGTTTATTTCCCACAAGGTGATACCTACGTAAAAAAGTTCATAATTAATATATGATTTATTTTTAAAATTGAAGAGAATAGCAAATTAAATATACAAATATTTTAATTATATTTAAGCCGTAATTTTTGGACAAAAAAATTAATGCATTGAAGTATGCTTTAATTATTGAGAAGCATGTATTAAATTGAAAATAAGGAGTAAGAATTATCGTGTCTTGGGACCATAAAAGGCAGAGGATGGCGCATGTAGAGACGGGACATTTCTATGTAAGCTAAAACATTATTAACAATGGAGGTTGGTGGTGCATTGAACGATCTATATGCTATAAGTTATTGGTTTTGTCATTTTTGCTTAGGCTTAAGTCAACCAAATTCATTGATTTAACCTTTCGTTTGTTTCTGTTAATACAGTTGCGTTTGCCACCCACGTACCGTTGAGCCTCTTACTTTTTAATTAAAGTAGCTTTAATAATGGTTTATGCTTTAAATTTTGCAAATGCTTGTAGTTTTTCTCTCCAAGGAAGACATCATATTTCTAATTAAAGATATAACGATTGAAAAATGCTAAACAGCCTGGAAAAGTTGCATCCATTTCCTAATGTCCATATTACCAGCGGGATTTCGTAAGTAATTTTAGAATTTTTTATTGATGGATTAACTTTTTTTGTTATTTTTTTCATTGAAAGAGTCAAACTTTTGCAAATGGATTTTTTTAAATTTCTTACTACTAATATTATCGACTACACATTCAAAGATGGATTTTTCCATGAAATTTTTCATAAAAAAATATATTGAAAAAAATGAATTCTAATAATTTTTTTAAATGGAAAATTATGTAAAAAGAAAGCCATAATGACAGTCCAAAGTTTTATCCTTAAAATTAATATTATTTACTCTTCATTTTCTTTTTTTTCTTTCCCTCTTTTTGGAGTGGGAGGGATTAATTTTCTGATTAAATAGCATTGCCTATAAAGCATTTTTTAAGGCCAATACAACATCCATCTTGAATTTAGTGTGCTTAATGATCACTTAGGGCATTCCTTAACATGTATTAGAAAATTTTAAAATGTACATTAAACAATAAAATTTATAAATTTATACTTAATACCTTGTCAAAAGTATTTCTTTGAAATTTTTATCCCCAAAGTTACGGAATCTCAAGAGGGGAGCCCTATAGATCCCTAGCACAGCGCAAATCATTGTATTTCAGTAATGAAAAGCACGGGGTTTACACCAATATACATACATACATATATACACCGTAAACACATTTTGCACGCATGCTCTTGCACCCACTTTAATTATTTGGAGCAAAGAGACAAATCTGTAGAAAGTAAAAGTTTGCAATATCATGAAAAAACATTTTTAAAATTGAAAAATGCAATTATTGTAAGCTAAAAATTAAATTTAAAAAAAAGATTAAAAAAAACCTGAAAAAGAATATTGAAAAAAGGAAAAGAGAGAAGACTGAAAGGACTCGTCAACAGACAAAAAGGCTTAGCGAATGACATCTCTCCTTTTGGTGATGCTTTTGTTTGTGTTTTTACACCTCAATCTTACAGCAAGTGGGACGTGCCTTAAAGAGGCTTCTTTGCATATTAGCTATCAATTAGAACCATCAGATATTCATGGTTAACTGTTTAATCTCAAACGACAGGCAAGGCGATGAAAATCACTCCCCAATTGGACAGACGGGTTATTTACTTCATATGGGTAATGAGAAATATATTCATCAATTCAGCCAACTTCTTAATTGTTTTTAGAGATAGCTGTTATCAGAGTTTGATGTTAATTTGATTTGTGTTTAAAAAAATAAACGAAGATAATGATCCCATATTGTGTAATTCAATTAATGAATAAAAAAAAGAAAGGGACATAAATCATTTCTCGGTTGGGGAGCAAATATATGATATAATATTAGAGATTATTTTTTAAATGTTACAAAACAATAAAGAATAGAAAGGAAACATGATTGTGCATGATCTCAAGACCAAGGAGTCAAATATGCTTTATTACCAACTTGAATTATAATACTAATTAAACTATTTTTTTGCACCTTAATTAGTGTTAAGAGTTTCCTAATTTGGCATCTTGAAACTGTTAACTTTCTTTCCAAATCCATCTTTGGTAAGAAAAACCATTGGAATCTTCACGAGTCTTAACTTTCATTATTAAGGGAAGATGAGTGCTTTCTCCACCTTCTTGCTTTTAGATTATTCTTTTCTCTTTGATATACTATCTTGGTTGAGAGATGAAAGCCATTCTTTGTTTTAGGAGTTAAGAGAACGCATAACCTATTAAAAATATGATTATATATGAAGTTAGACTCAGAAGTTCAAATTTGTAGAACATCAAGGCACATACAAAACAATTGGAAGTTACACTTGCAGTGATTTATCCTTAGGACAATATAAAAAGTTAGAAATTAAAAAATGAGTGATTCAATTGGTAACTTTGTTCATCTTAACGTGAATGATTTTACATTAAAATTTACTAATAACTTGATGTGGAATATTTAGTGATAGTAGCTATAGTTCTCAATATGTGTACTCTAATCGGAAATGAAAATAATTTGTCCAACTCAGACATATAATTAGAAAAAAAAATAGTAAATTGTAGGATAGGTTGGGTGAATGTAGCGATGGCCCCCATGACATAAACTCTGTTTGTCCCCCAGGAGAGCAATGATAATAGACTAATTATGTTGGTACGTATTATACGATAAGTAAAAGTAGCAAAAAACTGGAATGTAGAAAGCAGTTGGGGGTGCATGTGTATATTCTGATTAGCAGCAGATGAGAGAGAGGGTGGCCGTGTGGGGTGAAGAAGAAAGAGTGAAAAGACAAGTCAAACGTCAAATCGGGGGTCTTGAAATCATAAGACAGTCAGTGGATGTGCTGTCAATCCATGGGATTTGGTTGTTTTTATTACTCGTAACATTTTGGACAAGGGGCAGAGGGACAGGGCAAAACAACAGCTTCTCCTCCTTTAACTCCAATTTATTATTTATTATTACAGTCTCATAATTCATCAATTTGTTATCAACAAACAATATAGCCTGTTGCTGCCTGCTGTTTGTAGCTGTGCCCTCTCCTTTTGCACGTGCTAAGTCTTGTCTCACGTGCAGGTTTGGTCCCCCAAGAATTAATTAACTTGATGCACTCGTTGTAATGTTGTTGTTGGGGCGCCAGTCCCGATAACATCTCTTCCCAGCCGACACGCTTCCCCACGCACCCCAGATCTCAGCCTCCTCCTCCCTTCGGCATTCACCCCATCCACTCCTTGCTTTTATAGTTTTTAGTATTCTATTTCCTTTCGCTAATTAACTCTCTCGTCCACAAACATTTACACATAATGGGTAATGAATATCTTATAATATCCAATCCAATCGGACTAAATAGGATCAGAGTAGCATATAATCATATCTAAGTAAGATTTTGATATAGTAAACTTATTATCGTTAGGGATTCCAATAGTGATCATAGAATACTTATTATTCAAATTTAGTTATAAATAATAATTTTTAATATTAAAATTTAATTTTATATAAAGTATTGTATAATTATATTCATGTAGGTTTTCAATACTAAAACTACTATATCTTTAGAAGTCAGGATAGTGGTTATAAAATACCTACTATCCAAATTCATTTTTAATATTAAATTTAGCTTTATATATTATTTTGTTTTTAAATTATTTATAATGAATGAAAAACTTACTAAATTTCATTAATTGTGTTAATTATGATCTTAAACTTTAATTAATTTTTTATCTCTTAACTTTAATTTCTTAATTTAATGTTTATTACTAATGTATAGAAAACTTGATTTTACATTTATTTTTGTTGAGGATTCGATTTGGGCTTGTGTTTCCTATGAGGACTAATATTGAGATTTGGTTATTACCTGTTGATTCTTAATAGAGTTCGGATAGGATATGGATAGTTAAATTTTATTTGCATTATATTTCGAATATCTCAAATTAACGAGTATCTTACCATACCTCAAATTAACGAGTATCTTACCAGCTGTCATTTCTTCATTATACAACAAAAGATTACAAAATAAAAAAATATGTATTTCATATCATCTACTAATAAAAAGGTTGACTCAATCGATAAATTTGTATGTCTTGATAGTAAGATATTTTAGATTCAAATCTTAATGTAGGGATGATTAAAAGAGACCTATAACCCACATGTGATATTCCGTCTTGACCTAATAAAGGTAGAATTTTTGGTTTAAAAATCAGGTTGGATAAGGTTTTTACATTAGAAATACTTGGGGTGGGTTGGGCATAGGTTTAGGGTGTTGTGTCCTACCCCCCATCGAGTATAAGGTTCTAGGATGATGAGTGGGTAGAAGGGTGTATTTTGAAGGAAAAATTCCCTCAAATTTATGCCTCAGCTATGAATACGGATGGTATAGTGAGCGAGTTCGAGAGATGGGAGGAGAGTGGGTGGCTATGGCCAATTGACCTAATAAGGTCTGTATTTGATTGGGAGGTCTTATATAGCGATTTACATTATATGATACCTAGTAAAGAGGAAAACGATAATTTGATTTGGAAAGGAAATCCTAGTGGGTAGGGGTGTGCAAAAAGTTATTTCAATTAGTTCAATTTTAGATATCTAATAACCGAACTTATATTTAAAAATAACCAAAACCGAACCGAACTATACAAATAACCGAACTAACCGAAATCAAAATAATTTGGTTAGCTGGGTTTGGTTTTCAAAAACCGAACTTGATAATTTTTTTTGTATATATTTATTTACACTGTATTTTTTTAAATAAATCAATACTACAAAATATTCTAAATCATAATAAAAAATTATAGTAAATAAGATGGATACTCATATAATTAAAGAAGAACTAAAGAGGAGAAGAGATTAGGTTTAGGATTTATTTTTCATGCAAAATCCCTATAATACCCTTTCTTAAGTTCAGTTAGTTCGATTAGAAATTTTTCTAACCGGAACCAAACCAAATTAATTTTAAGAATTGAACTATCCTAACCAAACTATCCAAAGAACCGAACTAACTGAATTGGAAAAACTGAGCTCATTTCAGTTCGGCTTGATTGACATTTGCTCACCTTACTAGTGGGGTATACTCTTTAAAGTTGTTTGGTATAATGGTTCTAAAAAGAGCAGAAAGGGAAAGAAATGTATGGAAATGGATATGGTTGGGTTTGGCACCTCTAAAGGTAGAAGTATTTTGTCGGTTGGTGACTCATGGGATGGTAGCAGTGAAGGTTGAGTTGGCAAATAGGGGTATTTAAGGTTGGGACTCTACAGTTTGTTTGCTTTGTAAGGAAAATTGTGAGACAGTGAATCATTTGTTCTTCTCGTGTCTAGAAGTAAGGAAGTTGTGAAGAAAATGTTGTGAGATGTGAGTTGGGTGGCTTCTAAGAGGAATATTGATTTCATTCTTGCTTGGATAGGCATGGGAATTTTTGGTGAAAGGGAGCAAGTTTGGAGAATAACTTTCTTTGCTACGATTTGGTCCATTTGGTTACAACACAACACTATGGCTTTTAATGGACAACAACAAGAAATAGAGCAAGGTTTAGACATGGTGAAATTGTGGATCACTTGGCGACACAAGTTGAAACATTGAAAAGCATCACACTCGGTCTTGAATGGATTAAGGTTTCCATGTCTCATTTTGGCTCCTTGAACTATAGGGTAACCAAAAAGACAATTGAGTGAGAGAGGCTTTTTACGGGGAGACTTAAATATAATGTTGATGGTTTTTCCAGAGGTAAGTTAAGAGCGAGGATAGGTGGAGTTATTTGAAATAAGAAAGGTATGACTAGAGTTATTTTCTCTAAATTTGTAGGCATTACAGATTCCAATGATGCTAAGCTCTTAGCTATAAAAAAGGCCTTTTTTTTTTTTATCTTTGTTGCATCCAAATGGGCTATCTTGGACACTTTGTTAGTGGAAAGTGACTTTAATAATGCTATAAGGTAGGCAATAAACACAAATTTCACCTCGTTGAGACGTAAGAGACATTAAGCATGCCAAGTCAAGAATCCATAGAAGGTATATTAGACATATCATTCGAGAAGCAAATTCTTTTGTATATAAAAATAATTTCTTATCATCCAATTTGATTTCAATTTAAATTATAACACATAATGACTTAATCATTTTTTTATAATTAAAAAGTTCTTTTGTCTTATCACTTATCAAATAGAAGTGTCAATGGATCGAGTCAAGCTCAATTAACACCTTATTACAAGATATAAGGTATCCTCAAATCAAGGAGAAAATATCTTGGGGAGAATATTTTCGTATGTAATATTTTCCTATTTTCTTTTCACTTTACTTGTACTCCAAGGAAGTTTGAGGTTAGAATACTTTCTTATTTATTATTTACTTTACTTGCATACCAAGTAGGTTTAGATTTAGGTGCTGTTATAAATAGCTCCTGGGGTACTCTTTTATTTTCATCAAGCAACTTAGTTTTTTGCTTAGATCTTAGGCATTTTCAATATGATATCAAAGCCTAAGTGTTCTTTATTGTGAACTTTTTTTTCTATGGCAAAAAACCAATAGAAACAAAAGAAAAATCATCACAAAATCCATGAAGAACAAACTACTCTACTATCATCTGAGCAATTCTGATAAATCAGATGATTTTTTGGTATACCATGCACTAAAGTGTCCCAACTATTCAACATGAAGGAGAGTTGTTGTCAATGCATTGCGATCCACACACAAGCTAGTATTTGTAGATGAAAAATTATTGCACCAAAAGAAGGAGATTTAAAAGACGATGATTGGCTAACTTACAATGCTATGGTAGTGGCATGGTTTTTAAACTCACTCAATGGGGCGTTACATAATACTGTTGCATATCGATACTACTTATGACATTTGTAGAGATCTAGAAAAAAGGTTTTCACAAAGAGGTCGACCTTGAATTCAAGAACTGAAAAGAGAAATAGTCAACACTAAACAAGGTGAATTGACAATTTCAGCTTACTATTCAAAAAGGAAAGGACTTTGGAATCAACTTGAAAGTTTTTTCAACTTTCATGGATGAGAATGTGGGAGTTGTATGTGTGGAGTCTTGGCCAGGGAAAAAGAAAAAGAAAAATTGCAATAGTTTTTAATGGAATTGAATGATTCTTAAGTTGTTATGAGATCGAACATTCTTTGTAAAGATCTATTACCATTTTTTAACAACTATTTATTCTTTATTGAGTTTAGAAAAGGTAACAATGGTAAGGCTAATTGTAGAGGCAACAACATTGAAACTATATGTTAGAGAGAGGAATTGAGATCTAAATAAAAGGTTAAAATGTAAACACTATAAGAAGACATGCCACATAAAAGAAATTTCTTTTGAGATTGTAGGATATTAACTAAATTGGCAAGGGAAAAAAAAGAGCTTTCAAGTAAAGACAGCCATTAATGTAGTAGTCACAGAAACCAAATGAAAAGACATGCATTCCCAACAACAAGCAAATCAATAACAGATTGTTTTAACTCAACATGCTTATCTCAAACACAGTTTGATCAAATGATGGTAATACTTAACGAAGACAAACAAGGAACTCCTACTATCAACTTTGTTGGTAAAATATCCTATTCTCAAAATTAAATTTTGGATAGTGGGGTATATGATCATGTTGTATCAGATTCAAATCTGTTTAAATGCAAAAATCCAAAAAAAATCTACTATAGAAGTTACACTACTAGACGAAAAAAGGTCACAAGTGGATTATGTTGGAGATATTCAACTAATCCCAATATTGTTTTAAAGGATGTTCATTTCTTGCCAAATTTCACCTGCAATTTAGCTTCAATTAGTAGAATTACTTGAGATTTAAATTGTTCAGTAATACTTTTTTTTGAATGGATGTATTTTACAAGACGTTGTTACTAGGAAGCTGATTAGAGTAGGTAGAATGGAAAGGGGGCTCTACTATTTTAAAGAAAAAAAAAGTTTGGTCGAATGTTGTGAGTTTAAAGAATCAACTAAAATTGCTACATAGAAGGTTGGGACATATCCCATTTTCAAGATTAAAAGGTTTATTTGATGTTTAATTTGAGAATAAAAGTCTTTTCCCATTTGATGCATGTCACAAAGCTAGACAAACTCAATTATCATTTCCTATTAGTAGAAATAAATCAAGAAACTTATTTGAATTAGTCTATGTTGATACTTAGGGACCATATGTGACTAGCACACATACTGGAGCTAACTATTTTTTTACAATTGTTGGTGATTGTTCAAGAGGTACTTGGGTTTACTTAATGAAAACTAAAAGTGAAGCTCCATATTTGTTTGATTAATTTTTGAAAATGGTGCAAACTCAGTTTGGTATGCAAGTGAAATCAGTTCGATCTGATAATGCCCAGGAGATTAGATATGGAGATTTTAAGAGTTTTCTTCTAGAAAAAGGAATTCTACATCAAACCGGCTGCAAAGATACACCTAAACAAAATGGGGTGGTAGAAAGCAAGCACAAGTATATATTGGAAGTTGCAAGGGCACCTTGTTTTCAAGCCAATCTACCTTTAAGAATTTGGAGAGAATGTGTAATGGCAATAACATACTTGATATTTATGTCTAACATTGACAACCATGAGCACATTATATTTGGTGACTTAATACTTTGTTTTTATTGTGTTGTGCTATATAATTAGTTTTATTTTAAATTTTAAAGTCAAATTTTTCTTTTTTTCTTTTTGAAAAGAAATAAAATTTGCAGTAATAATTAGTTGATTATATCTAGTTGGATGCCCTCTAGCACTGAATCAACACATTTTAAATCTTGACTCAAATTACATTCAAAAGTAGTAATGTTAGGAGCCATTATGCTAGCTTTTAGAAATGTATATTTTTCTTTCATTTTTTAGAGTAGCTTATTTGCATATTTTTCTTGATTGAGTTACTTAGATGCTTAATTATTTTTATAGTATTGTATCTGTTTGTGTTTTGGTCCTATCATTGTGAATTATAAGTTTTGCTTATGTTTTCCATATAAGTCAATACTTTTAAAAAAAATTAATTCATTTATTGTCAAAATCTTGAAAGGAAGGTGTTAAAAGATGTTTTACTATATAATAACAGCATCTTCTAGTCATAAATCATTACAATTTTTTTCTGTAATTGGGGAAAAGGGGATTTGAACCCTATCTTTTAGGCAAGAGAATCATACACCAACTAGTAACCCAAATGCTTGTTCCTCATAATTCATTACAGTTGTTTTGCTTATACATTCACCAATTTTTTTGTGGTAGTATATAGCTTTGCTCTTATAAGAAAAATGTTATTGTTTCTTTCAATTTGTTTTTCCTTTTGGCATAGGTTTCTTACTCTTTTTCATTGTGTTCATCATTTTGGCGGTACATAGTTTTACTCTTAAATTTTTATTTAACTTTTTAATTTTGATCCAATTTTGTTGATATATTACTTTTATTTCATAAATAGGTATTGGTATGGATGTGGTAGTGGCAAGGAAGGAAGTCCTCAATTTTGGGTTTGATGTTATGGTTGATTATGTGATATAGTTGATATTTGAATTTTTTTTGTTGGGATGGTTGATATGGTTTTAGTGTTATTGATGTTATTTGAATTTTTTCATGGTTGATGATAAGATGTGGTGGCGTATTTAATTACAGTTGATATTGAATAATTATGGTTGAATTTATTGTGGATAGCAATTGCGGATTATGATTATGGATTTAGTCATGTTAAATTTTATTTTATTTATAATTTTTAATGGTAAATTTGAATAATAGAGTTATATTATAATTGTACCTATTTTAATTAAATTATTTGAATCATGTTAATCATGTTATGTCATATAAAATTTAACCCAACATGTTTAACAAATGTCTTAGCTGTGTTGTATTATGTTACAAAGTTATTAAATCTATTTGTATATGTGTTTAAGATCTCGATGTGATTAATTAATTGTATCGTGTTCGTGTTTACCCAAATATCTATTAATACCTTATGTTTTCATGACACTATTAAGAAACAAATACACAAATTGCCAAGTCTAGTTTTAAGTGTACTATACAAGTGCACCAACTGTGTGTGTGGTGTTGTGAGTCGAACAATCACTTGTGTTCAGTGTTGCAAGAAAGAACCATAGCTTTAGCTAGTGATCAAAGTGCTTTGATGTCAGAAGTTAGGGAAACCTTAGGGTCAATGATATGGAGTAAGCCCGGTTCTTGAGACCATATTTTCCACCCTTGATGGTAGGTTGGCCACAGTGAAAGTTGTTGTGGGTGTGTTGGTGGTGAGGATGGATGGTAGTAAGGACCATGTGGAGGAGCTCAACTTAATGGGGGAAAAGTTGGGAGGTGAACTCTAAAGGGCTTTGAATCAAACCATTGACATGTTGACTTAATGGAACACAACTTTAGAGGGATCGGTTAAAGCTTTAAGGCAAGAAATGATTGAGTTAAAGGTTGAAATGGTATCGTATAAAGTAACCATGGGGTTAGCTTGTTTGACAGTCTAAACAAATGTAAAGGTGAAAGTGTCGAGACCTAAAGAGTATTAGCGCATGAGAAACGCCCAGGAGATCCATAACTTTCTATAGGAACTCAAGTAGTATTTTAGGGTTATGTCAATTGGGAGGATGCCCTACACATCACCACAGCCTTGATATATTTGGTGCACACAACATTATTGTGGTGGCGTAGAAGGAGTGAAGTAAGGCTTGGAAAAGCTTCCACACACTCTTGAGAGGAGTTTTAGAGAAAGCTCTATAAAAAATTTTACCTAAACACGTTGAGTATAAGGCAAAGAGAAAGCTTAAGAGGCTAGTCTAGGGGCATGAAATGCAAAAGTATGTCTATGAGTTTTCAAATTTAATGTTGCAAGTAGGGGATTTGAGTGAGCAAGAAACCCTTTTTACTTTTATGGATGGCTTGAGACCGATGGCAAGGCAATAACTTCAACATCGAGGTGTGCAGAACCTCATGTGAGCCATAGTGGTGGTCAAAGGCCTGGTTGAGTTTTGCTCATCCTAGCCTAAAGAAAAGTTCACTAGTGGAGGGACAAGGTACTATTTTGGGATTAGGCAAGGAAAAAAAAGCCTGTTAACTACTTTTGTGCGATGGACCATATTGAGTGAGAGATTTCCTCAAGCAAGCCAAGCTTGCAACCATCTTGGCTGAGGAAGAGCCAGGGGATGAAAAAGCCAACTAGCGTGCTAAAGAGCTAAGGAAGGTGTTGTAGTTGAGGAGCCTTGTGTTACATCGAAGGAAGTAATAACAAACAAAAATGAACTATTATAAGGCCCACGAGAGATCAAGGTCAATGGCAATGCAATAGCCATAACCAAGAGTTAGGAAAGCTACAAGGCATATTTTCATTCCTTACCAATAGCAATCATCCTAAAACCTCATACGGGTTTCTATGAAATTAAGACATACCTATATAAGTCCCTACCACTTCAAGACATAATACCAAACATTTAATGAAAATTTGCTAAGCATCAAAACATGAACACAATTGTCCACCAAGTTACAACATGCACACAAGCAAGCAATATCATCCACATGTATTCTTTTAAGTCTTAGAAAACTTCTAGTGGGAATATTATCAAGTATAGCCATCCATAGGAAACATTGGACTTCAGCTGGAATATTAATCTTTCAAAAGGAATAAAACCATACCTTTTAATTATATAGAGACACTTTTTAACCAATAGGCCACCTTTAAGATCATTCAACCAAATCAATCTATCTTTTCTATCTCAAACAACGTTGGCATCGTTTAGTCTTTTCATTAAATCTCGAACAATTTTTTCTTCTCATACAAAGAGATTATGTTGGTAAGGGATACACCATTGCCCATCATGCCACACATCTACCACCATCATTTCCTTGTCTTGAGCAACTAGGAAAAGTCTTGCATAAAATATGTTCAAGAGTTCATCCATTAACCACCTATCAAGCCAAAAAAACACATCTTCTCCATTACGGATTTTCCATCTACAACTATTAGAACCCATAAGCTTTCCCACTTAATCTCTCATGGGAACATTGATGATGCTTCGCTATATTGAAGACATCTTATACTCAAGCTCCAAAGATGGTAACCATTTGCATTTACCCTCCTAATATTTTCTACAAAAGGTTTTTTCCAAAGAGAATTCTCCTTATTCCAAAATTTCCCCCACAATTTGCCTAAAAGTGCTATATTTTTCTAGTTTAAACTAGAAATACCCAAACCTCCTTAGGCATGTGGTTTATACACTATGGACCACTTCACCTTATGCATTTTCTTCTTCTCCTTTTCTCACCCCACAACAAAGTTCTTTAAAGCTATTCAAGCTTTTTTAAGACATTAATTGGAGCTTTGAAAATAGATAAGTAAAAAAAAGGTAGTGAGTTAAGGATGAAATTAATTAAAGCAACTATATTCCCAAAGGACAAGTATTTTCTTTGCCAAAGTGCCAATATACTTTGATATTTGTTGATAGTCAACTCCCAAATACGTAGACTCCTCAATCAGTTCCTAATGGGATCCCAAGATAATTAAATGGTAGATTACCCATATTGTAACAGAAAGCTTGTGCCATATCCCTACCCACCTCTTTCTCCATACCTATAAGGTACTTGCATGACTTCAAGAAGTTAACTTTTAGTCTCAAAAGTAGTTCAAAGTACCTTAAGATCTTTCTAATATTTTTGACACCCTTCATTTCCACTCTCACAAAAAGGATGGTGTCATTAGCAAATTGTATATGAGAAATTTTCAAACCACTTCTTGTAATTGGAACCTTTTCAAACATATTCAAACTTTCAACTTGAACTAACAATAAATGCATGCTTTTGCAACCATAAGAAAAAGGAAAGAATTGGTCACCTTACTGAATACCTTTCCTAATTTGAAATTTCATAGTTAGAGACCCATTGACGAATACCGCCACCTGGACCTTTGAAATGCACTTATATATCCAAGCCCTTCATTTTTCACCAAAACCTATTTTTACCATAACAAAGATCAAGAAACCCTAATCCACATAATCATATGCCTTTTCAAAATCAAGTTTAATGACAAGTCCACCATCATTGCCAATTTTGTTCTTCATACTATGGATGATCTTGTTGTCCAACAAAACACCAATCCAAAAGTTGACATGCATCCATAAAGGCACTTCAATTGTCACTAATCACTTGATGCATCCCTTTTTCAACCTATTAGCATGTAGTTTAGCTAGAATTTTGTAACGAGAATTGATCAAACTAATAAAGCAAAAATCCTTTAGTTCATCACTATTGTCTTTTTTTGGGAATAAAGGCAATAAAAAGGAATTGATACTCTTAGCTTTATTAGCTTTCAAATGATTATAGTTTTGAAATGAAAAAATGATGAAAATTGCTTGAATGATCTTTAAAATTATTTCAATGATTTTTGAAGTTGTTTGAATGAGTTTTTAAACTTAATTTATTAATGTTAAAAACTTCCATACATTTGCTTTTGATGTGTCTAAGTGTTTCCATGTAAAAAATGATCAAAATTGCTTGAATGATCTTTGAACTTGTTTGAATGATTTTTAAAGCTACTGGAATGAGTTTTTGAACTTGTTTGAATAGTTTTTAAACTTGTTTAAAAAAGTTTCGAAGTGCCCAAGTGTTTTCATGTGAAAAGTTTCATATTTGCTTGAATGATTTTTGAACTAGTTTGAATAGTTTTTAAGCTTTTTTAAATAATTTTTAAACCTCTTTTACATTTGCTTTTAAAATGTCCAAGTATTTGGCATCAAATTAGGATAAAAAAGAAAATTTTTTTATGTTTTAAGCTACAAGTATCGATACCTTAGTATTAGGTATTCATACATTTTAAACAGAATGATTCTTATTAAAATATATGGATACATTCCAAAATGTATCGATACATTCCAAAATGATAATGATGATATAGATGCCTCTATAGGCCATAAGGGTAATTTAGATGATAATGGGCATGGCAAATCTAGCATTATTGATGACATTAGTTAGATAGTGAATAATTTTAATGATAAAGATAATAATGGGGTGATAGAGAATGACCAAAAATCAAGATATGTTTTATTAGTTGATGTTGGGTTTTTAAGTAAAAATGATGTTAACAAAATTTAAGGAATTAGAAGGAAATTAAAAAGTTCAAATAGAGAAAAGGTAAACAAAATGATGACTTAAAAGAAAAATCTATTCTAATTCCAAATGATGTTGAAAACAAAAGTGTTACTGATAAGGTTAATAAAGGTCATTAAAATATGAATGAAGGTGAATACGGATATGAAAGTGATGATGAATGTGACAAGGTGAGTACTCAAGGAGAAACAAGGGAAATGAGAGTGAGTACATGGACTTTGGTGATCTTGGATATTATTATAGTGATGTCCAATATGATAATGAGCTTCCTATGGGGAAGAAATGTTTGGGACCTAGGTATGTTCTTAATTTTGTCATTCTAATATGGGATCTAGGTATAATATTTGACAAAAATAACCAATTTAAAGAGGCAGTAAAGAAATATGCATTTGTAAAAGGTGTGTAACTACGGTTCATGATAAATGAACTAAAGAGTTAGGGTAGGTTGTAAAGAGTATTGTCCATGGAGGTTATTTGCCAGTTATGACTCTAGATTTTACTATCTTTGGATTAATACATATCACGATGAGCATAAATGTCTGATGAGCACTAAGACTAAGTTATTGTTTGCATTATACTTCTCTAAACATTTTAAAGATAAAATTTCTCAATCAAGCTTGAAGATTATAGATTTAAAAGAGTTATGCAAAGAAAAGTTAAGAGTATATGCCATAATGAGCATGTGCCAAAAGGCTAGAAAAATTGTGAGCCATGATAACAGTAGAGTTACATAGAGGAGAATGCTAGGTTATGGGGTTATAGAGCAGAGTTGATGCATAGTAATTTAGGGATCATAGCTAAAATTCAAAAAGATAAAGAAAACAATATTCTTGAAAATTTATGTATGTTTTAAAGCTTTTAAGGAAGGTAGATTGAAGGATGTAGGCTTATTATAAGAGTGGCCGACTACTTCCTTAAAGGTGTTTACAGAGGTGGTAATAGGGAAGGATGGAAACATTAAGATATTTTACTTGCTTGGGTAGGAGTGAAAGTGGAATGCAAGACCTCATGAAATGGTTCTTGAAAATTTGATGGAAGATGTTAGGCATGTAAATAGTGAAGCATTAAAGGCAGTCTTAGACATGCAAAAAGTATGTAATTTTACTATATGCTTAAGGTTTTATTTACTTTATTAATACTTCTTTTACATTTTGTGTTTTTAACTTGAAAATATTTGTTGGTGCTAGATGTTTAATAAGGTTTACTGCCAATAATCAAGGAGATAATGCCACTTGTGAAGTATAGGAGGCATGCTAAACACATTTATGCCAAGTGATAGAAAAGTGGAAGAAAATTTGAAATATTAGTTCTAGAATTGTTTCAAGGCAACATATGTTGAAGATTTTGTTGATCAACTTAATAAATTGGAAGCTATCTCACTTGGATCAAAGAATGATGCTTTAGAGATACCACCACAATATTGGCATAAGGCTTACATGAATCTAGGATTAAGGTGTGATGTAATAGACAACAAAATAACAAAGACATTCAAATCTTAGATCTTAGAGCCTAGATTTAAATCAATCACCAACATCTTTGGTGCTATAAGGATAAAGATGATGGTCAAGATGCATGAAAAAAGGGAAGAGGCAAAGAAGTGGAAAATTGACATAGCACCAAATGCATTGACCAACTTGGAAAAGAATATGATAAAGTCAATAATTTGCAGCATGCCTTGGAATGGAAATGGTGGATTTAGGATAATTCATGGAGATGATCAACACATTTCAATTTGAAATATATGAAATGCACATGTAAGGCTTAAGAATTAAATGGTATTCCATGCCTTCATGTAATTTGTGCATTATACCATGACAACAAAAAACTTGAATATTACAGATGGTTTGTGCAAGATTTCTTTAAGATTGCATCCCTTTTTACAAGATTGACTTAAAAATGAGTTAAATCTGATTAGTCTGATGTTTGCGAGAGTAATTTTCAAAAGCTTAAAGCCTACCTTACTTCTACACACGTGTTAAGCCTGTAGTGTGGATCTGAAAGCTACACCATATATTGCAAAGCATCACGAATTGGATGGGGTTGCGTATTGATGCAACATAGGAAGGTTATAACATACATCTCACAACAAGTAAAGAGACATGAACAGAATTACCCTATGCATGATCTAGAGATGGCAACAATTGTATATGCCTTAAAGATTTAGAGACATTATTTGTATAGAGAGACTTACAAAATATATACAGATCACAAGAGCTTGAAGTATATATTTCAATAAAGGGATTTGAATTTGAGGTAGCGTAGATAGTTAGAGTTATTAGAAGATTATGACTGCACCATACTTTACCATCCTAGAAAAGCGAATGTGGTAGCAGGTGCTCTAAGTCGAAAGTCAATGGGGAGTTTGGCACATGTAACTATGGAGAAATGATCTTTGGTGCAGAGTTTCTATGATTTGGCCAACATGGGTGTGCATTTGGAGATTAATCACTTGAACTCCTTGTTGACGCACTTTAAAGTTCGACCAATGATATTAGATCGGATTAAAAATACCCAAGATCAAGATGAATATTTGGTGAAAGTATTTCGAGATATGAGCGAGGATAGAACTTAAGACTTTGTGTACAACAGAGATGGTCTAATGAGATATAAATCAAGAATCTACATGTCGAATATGGATAATTTGAGAAATAAGGTTTTGGAAGAGGCGCATATGGCAACCTATGTAATACACCCTAAAGCTACCAATATGTATCATGACTTGAAGTGTATGTATTGGTGGCCACGATTAAAGTAAAACATGGCTAAGAATGTCTCTAAGTGTTTGACTTGCTAGCAAGTGAAAGATAAGTATCAAGAACCATTAGGACTATTGCAACCTTTATCAATACTCGAATGGAGTAGGTCACTTTTTGTCAGTCAAAATGAAATATGAAGCAGTTTGGTATGCTCAAATTTACATTAATGAGATTGTGAAGCTACATGGTGTTCTGATAATGGTAGTATTAAAAAAAAGATCGTAATTTACTAGCCAATTTTAGAGGAAATTGTAAGAAGCCTTGGGCACAAGATTGGATTTTAGTATGGCCTTCCATTCACAGACGGATGGCCAATCCAAGCGCACCATCCAAATGTTTGAGGATATGTTGAAAGGGATTGAACTTGACCTTGGAGTTTTATGGAACTATTATTTGCCTTTAGTTTAGTTTGCATATAATAATAGCTATCAAGCCATGATTGGTATGACTCTGTATGAGGCTATGTATGGGCGAACATGTAGATTGCTTATTGGTTTGTTTAAAGTCGGGGAATGAAAGCCCTTGGGGCCATATATGGTCCAAGAAGATGAGCGAGCTGTCCAAGCAATTTGAGAAAGGATGTTAACAACTCAAAGTCACTAGAAATCTTATGCTGATAATAGGCAAAAACTTTTAGATTTTGAAGTTGATGACTTTGTGTTTATGAAAATCTCGCCAAACAAAAGGGTTAAAAGATTTGGAAAGAAAGGGAAGTTAGGCTTTAGATACATCGAACCTTTTGAAATACTAAAACACATAGGTGTAATTGCTTATCAGTTAGTGTTACGGCCTAATTTGTTTGATATTCATCTAGTTTTCCATATATCCATGCTTAGCAAGTATATTCTGAATCCTTCTCATGTGATACAATATGATGAGGTTCTGTTGCAAGATGGACTTAATTATGAGGAGCAGTTGATAGCCATATTGGATTGGCAAGTGAAACGACTCCACTCTAAAGACATTGCTATGGTGAAAGTATTGTAGCAAAGTCATTAGGTCAAAGACCACATGGAAACTCAAGGAGGAAATACGAAAGAAATATCTCCACCTATTTGAGAATTAATAGTTGTAACTTGTGGAGCATGATTTGAAATTCAAGGACAAATTTCTTATAAAGAAGGGAGAATGTAACAACCACAATTTCTGATGTAAATTAAGTAAACTTAGAATGATTTATGAATATGTGAAGCCTTGAGGACTTTGATGATATGATATGTATGCCAAGTGTTTGATAGTGTAAATATTGACATTTAGGCAAAATTTTGAGAAAATATGTGACAAATCCTATAGTTTAAGGTTTTGATCTAAGTTTGATGTTATGTTTGTAGATTCATGTGTATGGGATTAAGTTAAATGAATGAATTGAGGTGTGATATTAATAGGGATGATTTTAGGGTGCTAAACTTGGACTTTTGGAAGCTTTGGAAGCTTAAAAAACTGCCTATAGGGAAAGATGTATCGATACATCCCCCCATGCATCGATACATTCTTGGCAAGAAGAATAACATGTATCTATACATTGCCTTAATGTATCGATACATTTGAAGCAGAGAGCACCCAAGAGGTAAAATTTAATGTTTTTACAGATTATCTTTTGATTTAATCAGTTAATAACTTTAAGATCTGATTTTCTTCAGATTTGGTATTTTTCCTTCTTTCTCTTCGCATGGGGAATTTAGAGCTAAGGTTCATGTAATCCAGCTTCTAAGGTATGGGTTTAGCTCGTTAATGAAAGATTTGAGCTTCACTAGTTTGATTGATAAGATTTAGTTAATTGTGCAAAGCTGGCACTTTCTAATAGCTAGGAATAATTAACATTTCATTGTTTTGATGTGTTTGAAGGGGGAAACAGAGTTAACTCAACTCATTGGTAAGCTAGATGGCGATTGAAGGCTAAAGATCAAAGCTTGGCTAGGAGTACCTTCAAGTTGTCACTGTGAGTATATTTGATTTAAAATGCATGTGAAACATGATGCCTTGATGAAGGCGTTACCTTGGTATCAAAATATGTGTATGTATGTGTGTGTGTGTGTGTGTGTGTGTGTATAAATAAGCATGATTGGCTAGATGTAAGTGCCTAGGCCAGAGAACCAAATTATGGATTACGTGTTTTATGTTTTTTGATGTGAGCCACATGGGTGGCTTATGCTGTGTGTGCCTAGACTAGGATGCTTAAAGGCTATGATGAACCCCTAGGAGTATATTACCTTAGGTGAATGATATGTTGAGATGATTTTATTCAATGATGCCTTAGAGATTTAAAGGCACTTAGAACCTAACCGAGCTTAAAGACGATTAAAGCTCAATAAATATGAATTAGGTTTGATGAGTAAAATGTGAATGAAAAAAGCTTGATGGTCTTGTTTGTGTATTTGTGTTTTTGTCCGAGGGATGAATTCTGGACATTGATCTAATTTGCGGTTGAGTGGATTTTATTCCCCTTGTGACTATGTGTCCTTACAGGGGTGGTGGTAAGTAGGGACAACGACATTAGTCCCACCTATAGTGCTATGATGCCATCCGTTGAGTTTACTCGGGTGATACCGACATCAGGAGTTTACTCCAGTCGATTATCTAATTCTCCGTCAGCCACTCTGGCACTGTACGCGATTTGTTCTCTACCTGTTGCTTTGGCACACACGTGATTTATTTCTCTGCCAGCGACGTTCCCTTGAGCGTCATTTGATTCTCCTTTGATTGGCCACCGTGCATGATTTGATTGTGTCCAAGGGAGAACCACTCGTTGATTTGATTTGCATACGATGTGAGATAATCGTGAAAGACTTAGATAAATAATGATGTGATACTCCTACGACTAGAGTGTGCTGTGGAGAACGATTTGAATATCTTCAATTGGCTTCGAGGGTAAGCTTAATGATATGTACGATGATCTTGAAGACATTGAGGATGGTAATATGCCTTCACATTGGAGACTTTAGGGATAATGATATGCCCTGCATTTGGAGATGTTTGCTAAAACATCTAAATGCACGAATAGTGCATATATTTTATATATGTGTTTAATATATATATATATATATATGATTTTGTTTATCTACACCACTCACTAAGTATTTTAGTACTCACCATTTGTATACCATGTGTAGATAAATAAGCCATAGAGCTATGTCGTAAAGTTCTCTAATGATAGATCGATTTTTGACGTCCGGTAGGTTTTCATCCAATGTGTCACTCCGCTACGTCAGTCATGAGCTTTCGCTCCGCACTTAATTTATTGTGTATGTAGGCACGATGTTCCATATGGACTTGTGTAAAGGTTGTTATGTATGAACTCCCCCTTGAACGGCTAATGTACGGCCTTATGAATGTTTTTATGGATTGTGGGCCAAGGATAATGTATTTCTGTTTGAGTTTTATTATGAATATTCGATTATTAAATCCCTTGGCATTTATGTTGTCTGATTTTTGAACTTTGAAGCTCGCTTGCTGAGCTCGTGCCCTGGTCATGACTCTCGAGATTTGGGTCGTGACAATGACGGTGGATCTATTGCCACACAAGACAATGGCCAAAATAGACCAAAAGCAACTAGCCAATAGGTGGAATGTATGCTGCTTTTCGTATTTCTTTAAACAATAGGGTTTGTTTATTAACTTGTCCAAATTTTGAATTTTTTCACATGATTAGTATTGAATATTGCAAAAAAGGGACTAATCTCTCATTCACCAATGGTAGTCAGAGGCATCCATCTACTAAAAGGAAGAAAATATGGTAGCTAAAAGACCCTAAAACTCGAGAAACCCAATTGTAGCAAAAGGAAAAGAAATTGAGGGGATTAGTATTTATACCAATCCATACACTAATTAACAAGTTTGAAATGTAAGTAGTTGCAACAGTTGTTACTTTTTTAAAGTATTGTGTTTACACAATATTCATGAGATATGTTATTATTGTTAGCAGCAAAGGAAACAAAGTCATAGGATTCTCTCAATGAAAAGAAAAATTGCAGTAAGTAATCCAATCACATATGATCAAGTTCAAAATGGTCCTGACATGAGGTGAAAGGAAAGACAATGCTGACATCGAAGAAACTTCAACCGTAAAGGGGTGGAAGGTACCCCAAAAGAGAAAGGATAGTTGCACCTTCATGGTTTGTTGCTTAAGGTAATCAAAATCCACTCTCAAATGTAGAACAATGATGTATTATTATTATTATTATTATTATTATTATTATTTTTGTAAATGCAAACCTGTGGTATAATATGATGGATGGATTTTTGTTTTGTAAGAAATAGTTGATGATATTGGGTCTTTTTGTTAACCAACAACTTTTGCAATATATAGCAAACTTGTGTAGTACATATGGGTTTTTTTTTTTTTTTGATAATGCAAACTTCTACACCAATTTTAATGTTACATATTTAGTATAGTAATTTTATAGATCACTTACTTAACAGACCTAATTAACTTGAATCAGATTCATACTTTTTTAACCTTTTTTCTAATTTCAAGAGATCACCATGATTGCTAAATAACTCCTTTCATCCATAATTCAACAATAAAGTAAGATTTACGGTAGAGAAAAACCCCTACAATTTGAATTAATTTCATAAAACATAAATTGTACATTTGATTCAATCTACTTCATAAAAATACAACAACAACAACAAATATCACAAAAATCCAAGAAATGTACATCTCAACAATATGAAATGTCTTCTTCCTTTTTAATTGGTTTGGATCCTCACATGGCAAAATCAATTCTTCTCTCTCATCAACCACATTAGAGATGAAAGTTTCACCGGTATTCATCATCCTTAATACCTCATTCTCTATTTTCAATTTGTCATTCTCCATTCTCTGCTCATATATACGAAATTTAGCCTTTTGTGTCATTATCTAAGCACGCCATTGGAAAAACCACGATTTATGACCTATAATCAAAATAGCATTGTGAATCCCTAAATACTCAAGTACATCAAACACTGAAAAGTATTAAGAACAACAAAGAAAATTTAACTTAAAAAATAAAAAAAAATAAAAAACAAAGGAAATTTACCTTGCAGGGGACAACTGAAAAACCTATGCCTTGGCTACGATCCGTTCTAGGTTGTCTCCCTAGGGCATTTTGTTTTGAAAAAAATAATTAATTAGTTCTTTTTTTGTAGTTCCATTCAACCTTAGTTTACAATATACAACTTCCACTTGAATTTAATTTCTTTCTACTTCAAATAGATGAAGTGGAGATTGAAGACATCTCCTTAACATAAGAAACTTTAGTTGATAAAGGAAGAAGGAGCAAGAGACGGTTCTTGGTTTTCATTCAATTTTAGAAATTTCATGTTTTTTGACATTGATTTCAAGAAAGGGGAAAAAGATATGCAGAATGAACCTTAAACCACCAAATTGGTTCCCTTAATTTTTTTTATCTTAAGGTCATGTTTTAATCAACCAATTAACCTTTGACATGTGGTGGTTGAAAAGGAAAAACAGGAAAAATTTTCCACATCGATAGCAAAAAAATTCCATGTCAACAACTAATAAAATCTACATAGTAATGTGAAGGCATCAACAGGAGTAAAATCCCAAAAGTCCCATCAAAATACTTCAAAATGACACTTTGATCCCTCTTATTTTAAGATAATATTTTTGATCCTTTGACTATTAACACCTTTGGTCAATAGTTAAAAAAATTATACCCAATACTACATAAATATTTTAGGACAAAAAAAATTGTTCATGTTCCATTCTAAAACTTATTAAAATTCACTTTGATATTTAATAAAATTAAATATTTGACAAAGAAAAAAAACTTAAAACTTAAAAAGATTCTAAAATGAGATTTTTGAATGCGGTAGTTTGTCTAACTTTGATACTTAATAAAGTACAATATTTGATAGAGGAGAAAAAAAATAAATATTTTGATATATAGTAATCAAGTTAAAATCTTTTTACATCACTGTAAACTCTAATCTCAAAGGACAAATTTTGGGCAAAAATTTTTCAGCAAAATTAGTAATCACGAGTAAGAAATTAATCTCTTGACCCAACTTCATCAAATTTTAAATATCCATCATTGAAGAAAAGATTTACTTTTAATACATTCATTTCAATGAAAAAAAAATACTCAAATTGTTGGAAAAATAAAGAGTTTGATGACAATAGATTTTGCCTCTAGAAAGAAGTTTATGGTTTTTTAAGGAAGTACAACAAATTTTCATGCCTTCAAATAAAAAATTTTTATGTTGTTTTTCTAGTTAAGGTTTTTGAGAGAAGGATGTCAAGTTTTTTAAAATAGAGAATATAGGTATTTATGTTTTAAAATATTTATTTAGTGTTAGGTCTAATTGTTTTTTAACAATTGATTAACGGTGTTAACAGTCAATGAATCAAAAATATCATTTTACAATAAAAAAGATCAAAATGTTTTTTAAAATGTTTTAAGAGAGCTTTTTGGGTTTTACCCATATCAACAGTGACTTTCCTACTTCATATGCCACATTTAGAACAAGTGACAGTTGATACTAGGACCACCATCCATTATATTGTTGTTACGAAATAAGGACTTCTATGAGTAAAATAAAAAAATAGGGTCTTCTTTGAATACAAATAGAAGCAAAACGGGTTTTTTGGGTATGATAAAGTTATAAGAACTCAATTAAAGTATAAAAATTGATATAGTTCAAAGGCTTGTTTGTTTGTTTGTTTTCACAAAAATTGATATAGCTCAACTCAATTACTAATAAGTGAAATAATTATATTTAACTATAATCCATAACTATTCCATATTTAAGTTGGGATTAGTATTTGGTGTGAATCTGATTGGTTCCTAATTATGGTTGTGTGTAACTGCAGACTTGTTGCCTACTTATCTAACCTAAACTTTTAATAAAATTTAAGTGGCTATAAGCATTTGCTGAAATTTCCTAGCTAATAATAATGATTGGACTTGGAAGGTTATAATTATTATCACAATAGATGTGAAACTTTAGTATAATGAACACAGCATTATATTTGTGTCATTTTAATTGGGAGTAAATTTTCAGGATCAATAATTATTGCCAATTTTTTTATAGATTATATTTTTTAATTAATTTTTCATATATTGTTAATCTAATCATTAAATTGATCTGTAAATTTATTTATTTTGATTTTTCACTTTTAAAGTTGATTGTTTCTAATTATAAGGAATCTAAAAAACTTGACCCAGGAAACTTAGATAAATTTTTGTTGTCAATGGGAAACCTTAGACAAATTTTGTTAATGATTGATAAAAGCAGAATAAGTAAAACGAGAGATCAAAAAAGAATGGGACAAAAGAAAACTAAAGAGATAATTAAATAATTATTAACTACTACAAATTAATTCATATTGCAATATGTTGAAAGTCGAAATTTTACAATAATGACATTAATGTTAACATATTATTCAAATAAACTTATTAATAACAACCCAAACCAGGGGTGTGTATGGGTAAGACTCAGGGCAACTTAGTCCATACATTTACATAGTATTTGAATATTAAGATACTAATTTTTTAAATTAACATATTAAATATATTTTATAATTTAAATTAAATAAAAAATATAAGTATTATTTATTAACAAAATAATTTCTTTTGGATTGAGCCAACTGAAAAGCAAAGCTTAGGCCAAACCCGACTCGGGTCAGGCCTAGGCAAGCAGTGGCTTAACCTAGCAATTGTTACTCCTCCTTAAGTAGGTTTAAGCTCAAGATTAGAATTTCACCCTTCCCTTAGACCATGCCCTGAAAAAAAAAACTTGTTAATAAAACAAGTAGTTGGAATCTCATAATTCACGTACACACACTTTTGGGCACTTAAATACATCAATCTAAGTGCAAAGCTATTGATCTCACAAGGTATTTCTTATTAATGTATTTATAATATGTAAAGGTAACATATACTAAGTTTTCTTTTATAATAAAATAACATATACTAATTGGAAAGCTTTTCTTTTTAAGATAAGATAAGATTAAGTAAAGCTTGTAAATTTTTTTATTAAAAATTATTTACAGTGAACAATGAACTTATTTGTTTATATTTGATTTTAGAGTATATATAAAAAGCATATTTGGCTTTGCGTAGAGCTACATGGAAAGGGGCTACACTCTCAATTTTGTTTTTATTCATTTTTACAGAATTTTTTTAAAAATATTGATTTGATTTTAATTTTTTATTTCATAAAATTAATGTTCTATAATTTTTAATTCCAAAAGGTTAAAAAGAAATCATGAAAGTAATTTTGGAAGATAAAAAAAAATTAAGAATATTATGTATTCAAAGAAGAAAAAAGAAGATGTAGTTTTGAGATATCCTTAAAAAAATGAGAAAAAAAATAGAATTGAGGGAATGTAAAAGTAAAACTTTTTAAACTGTGTTGTAAAATTTAAAATTAAAATATCTTTCATCTGCGTAAACTTTTATAGAATAAGTTTCTAATTAAGTTTCATATTGCTATTTTATTTTAATCCAATTAATTTGGAGTTTTAACTTTGGATTATATTATTCTATGCGCTCATGATGAATTTTTTAAATTTCAAAACAGGGCTAGATAATGATCATATGTCAATTTAATAATTAATTAATTTATTAATTTTTATAAATTCATTGAATTTGATTCAAGTAAATTCTGTAACTCTTTTTTAGAGTCGGTTAGGTTTGAGTTGAGACTCATTATATATAATTCAATTACAACATGTTTAATTTATTTTAGAGTGCAACATGAACTTGCTTTAGTATTAATTGAAAAGAAAAAGAGATAAATCCATTATACAAGATTGAAAATAAAAAAAAAGGCGAAATTTAATTGGGTGAAAACACAAGATGAAATTTGAATTTGAGAGCTAATGGTCTTAGGGCCTATTATTAAAGTAAGACCTAATCGTCTAGCTCCATTTATTTATTTTAATTTTAATAGGAATTGACAAAATATATACTTGACTTGTCATACTCATACATATATGATACTGTAACTGTGAGAATATAAGACTAAAGAATCAAATGTAACAAACACTAAATAATCAATTTATAATCATTTTAAGTTATTATGCAAACCTTAAATGTCAATTCCACCACTAGTTTTGTCGCATGAATGGTAATGGATGAATAAAAGTTGGCAATTTTGGAGTTTTGATTACAAAATAATAATAATAAATATAATAAAAAAATGTATAGACATAGGAAAATGATTATTATTATTATTATTGGAAGATTATGATAAATTGGGAAAGATGATTAATATTAAATAGTAAAACACGAGGAAATGATGAGGATAAATTTCTGGCAAAAATCAGGAAATCCCCGAATTTCCCTTCCCATCATCATTTTCACCACGCCCCCACCCCATCGTTGGTATTTAATTTTAATTTTGAATTAAGAATAAAATTAATTAAAAAATTTTCACTTGTCTATTTTAAATAGCTCAGCCGCCCAGAATAGCCACCCATGTTGCTCTTTCTTTCCATTTCTCTCTCAAAATATCTATCGACAACGCACCACACCACACCACACCACACCACCCCACCCCATCGAGAGAAAAGAATCTCTCTACAAAAAACCAATAACAGTAACCTTCATCTTCCATTCCAACCCCCTCCCCCCCCAAATGAAATCATGACCTCCCCCTCCCCCTCTCTCTTCTCTTCTTTCTCCTTCTCTTCTGCAAGCTCTTCTTGATTTATCAAACCATCCTCCTCCGCTTTTTCTTCCCGGAAAGCAACCCTAAAATGAGTAGCTTCGAGGAGTCCTTACGATCTCTCTCTCTGGACTACCTTAACCTCCTCATCAATGGCCAGGCTTTCTCCGATGTAACTTTCAGCGTAGAGGGTCGCTTGGTTCATGCCCATAGGTGTATTTTAGCTGCAAGGAGTCTCTTCTTCAGGAAATTCTTCTGCGGACCTGATCCTCCATCTGGGTTAGACCCGGTTGGTTCCAGGATGAACCCAGCAGCAGCAGCAGCAGCAGCCGCAGGGTCTAGGCCTGGTGTTATACCAGTGAACTCAGTGGGATACGAGGTGTTCTTGCTGCTGTTACAGTTCTTGTATAGTGGCCAAGTCTCTATTGTGCCTCAAAAGCATGAGCCCAGGCCTAATTGTTCTGAAAGAGCGTGTTGGCATACGCATTGCACCTCTGCCGTTGATCTCGCTCTCGACACTCTTGCTGCCGCTAGATACTTTGGTGTTGAACAGCTTGCATTACTCACCCAGGTTTCCCTTAATTTGTTGTCATCTCATCACACCATCATAACTCATAAACCACTTGTTTCTGTTTCTTTCACTTCTTCACTCCTCAGTAATCTCCCACTGCACCCCCTCCCCCTTTCTGTTTGTCTGCTGTCTGAATCTTGATTAGTGTGTATGTGGAGTCTTGTTACTTTTGTATTTGGGTTTTTGGGCATTGAGACAAAACTTGGCTTCGTTTTTGGGAATTGGAAATTAATCAGGATTTCCTTCTTTATTTCTTTCTCCTTTTTTCTCTCAATTTTTTCTATTCTTTTATTGAAGGGATTTGTAATCAAGGTGGGTTTCTTTTCATTTAATAATCAAAACCTTTTTGTTGTACAATTTTCCTTCACGATTGTTTTTTTCCTCTCCTCCTTTGAAGTAGTAGGAGTTGGATCTTCAACTCATTTAGTACTGTCTCTTTTCTGCAACAGAAAATCTTCTTTTTCAGTTTTCTGCTGAACCACTTAATTCCACTATTAACAGCTTCAGTTTTCTTTTACTGTATCCACGGGCTCTTCTTCTTCTTCTTCTTCTTCTTCATCTTGACTACTTTTCTTTCTTTCTTTTTTATTTTTTCTTCTACAGTTGATTTTGAAAAGATTTTACTATTTTCTTTTTGAGTAAAATGCTGTTGAAAAAAAATATTCATGTCCAATAACAATAAGAGGTTTTGTCTTGATTTCATGTACAACCATATATGAGTTTCCTTGAATTGGGTTTCTTCCATCTAAATGCCACACACCCAAGACTTTTCCAAATTTAGATCTTGATGATCTCTAGTCATGTCTTCCACAGTAAGCACACCAAATCTTTCCCAGACATTCACTTTCCTCATTTGGGTTTGAAATTGGAAAAATAACAACCTACTCCATAAGCACCACCAAACTAAACATAAGATTTTTTTCTTTGCATAAACACCCATTAGTTTTACTTTAACCAATGCAAGGAAACATCTTCTCCTTTCCAATCGGATTCCCTTTACCAAAGCTGACGCTTTGTTGTCTTTGTTTCACAGAAACAATTGGCCAGCATGGTTGAGAAGGCCTCAATTGAAGATGTTATGAAAGTACTCATAGCTTCAAGAAAGCAAGACATGCACCAACTTTGGACTACTTGTTCCCACCTAGTGGCCAAATCAGGCCTACCACCAGAAGTTCTCGCCAAACATCTTCCCATCGATGTGGTGGCCAAAATTGAAGAGTTACGTCTCAAGTCATCCCTTGCTCGGCGCTCCCTAATCACTCATCACCCCCACCACCACCACCACCATGATCTCACCGCGACCGCTGATCTTGAGGACCAGAAAATTCGGAGGATGAGAAGGGCTTTAGACTCCTCAGATGTTGAGCTAGTCAAACTCATGGTTATGGGAGAAGGTCTCAATCTTGATGAAGCATTGGCTTTACACTATGCTGTCGAGAACTGCAGCCGGGAAGTGGTTAAGACCTTGCTAGAGCTTGGTGCAGCCGATGTTAACTACCGGGCCGGGCCTGCAGGCAAGACCCCACTTCACATTGCAGCGGAAATGGTATCACCAGATATGGTTGCAGTCCTTTTAGACCACCACGCGGACCCTAATGTAAGAACCGTTGATGGGGTGACTCCTTTGGACATTCTTCGGACTCTAACCTCTGATTTCTTGTTCAAAGGTGCCGTGCCGGGGCTGACTCACATTGAACCGAATAAGCTTAGGCTATGTCTTGAGCTTGTCCAATCAGCAGCTTTGGTTATTTCGCGCGAAGAAGGGAGCGCAAATACTCCAACTTCAACTGCAATTTACCCACCACTGAGTGATGAACATAATAGTAGCGGCAGCGGAAGCAATCTTGCTAACCTTAATTTGGATTCAAGGTTGGTTTATCTCAATCTTGGTGCTACAGGTTCAACTCAGATGGGGTCGAGAATGGAGGGAGATGATGATAGCAGCCAGAACAGCCAAAGAGAAGCCATGAACCGACATGACCCAACAATGTACCATCACTCTCATGACTTCTAGCTCCAAAACTTTTTTTCTCTTTCTCTTTCTATCTCTCGCTCTCGCTCTCGCTCTCAATCTCTATATATAAAAATGGCTGGTGAAAGACAAGCAAAATAGTAGTTCATGAAAACTCAATTCATGAGAGATTATTGGATTATATATTTTCTTTTGTCAAACTTTTTTTTTCATCGCTAGCATTTTCCCTTTGCTGTGCGGGGTGTTTTTCTTTTTCTTTTGCTTTTCTTTTTTCCTTTTTCTTTTTTTGGTTTTTTGTAGGCTTTCAATGATCATGATATGAAGTGCAGTTTCATTGGAGATGGGATTTTTTTTCTCTCATGGGATGAGACAACGAGAATCTGAGATTTGCTCTCTGATGAGGGGTTGATGGAGGAGAGACGCAGGTCAATCTTTTCAAACCCGGCCTGTCAACTCCTTTGTATTTATTGATAGTATCTAAATATCGTGGCCTATTTATTGTGACCTTTTATTTTTCTTGTCCCCCCACACCCACCTTCCCATTATATATAGAGGTACTACTTTTATATTTGTATACACACACAGATGAATAATAAAGATTTTCAACATGTCATAAAATAATGTAAATACATAATAAGTACTTATAATGAAAAATGTAATTAAGAAGGGAGATTTTGGTTTCTAACAGTGGTGGGGTTTCCTGGCCTTTCTTAGGCTTTGTTTGGGCATGGATTGCTAAAGATTTCTAATGAAAGAAATGAGCTGTCTACCCCTTTTTCCCCATTTCTTTTTTAGCACTCAATGCGCTTTTGGAGAAACTTGATTGGCTATAGTGTTTTGTCTAATTATTTTAGTAGAAAATCATAAGGCTATGGACAAATTGATTGGTTGTCTTGCATGAATGCAGCATTGAGTGTGACCACACAGGACAGCTTAATATATTGGTATTATCTAAATCTGGATTCCCTCCATGTAATCCTCCTTTTTGTCCCCCTTGCCATTTTTGGGCTCCTATACTTCCAAAAAACTTACAGCTAACCCTAAATTTCTTAATTTACTTTTGTCTGAACCACCGGGTATGTAGGTCAGCTGATCCCTGGGCTACTTCAGTCTCCAGCATATCTGCCATACATTCTTTCTTACTCTATTCTATTCTAGAGCTGAACTGGATTCATCAGCATATGTAATTCCATGCTACCAGCAATTTGGTTCAGTACCCTTTGTTGTTCGCCATGAGGTAATTCTAAATGTATTTCCTTCACAAGTCTCTATGAAAACCAACCAGTCACCTTGTTGTTCCTTCACTGCTTGGCAGAAATGTACAAAAGAATATATTCTGCTGATATTTATCGTATGAACATAATGAAACATTAACAAGTCCAGCTGCTTTTGATCATTTTATGAACAATTATAGCAGTTTTTTATTTTTCATGATATGAGAGACAACTGCTAAGGTTATGGCATTTATTATTTTAGGCGGCCTTTCTTTGTTTCATCATGTTCCAAATGGCAGTTATTTCCTTTACCTTTAAATAATTGTATATATATAGGGTAAGTCTTACATTTTCTTTTGTTCTTGGGGCAGTTAACTCTTATGTACTTCTGCTTTACATTCGGATTAATGGCTAATAGCAATTAGCTTGTTAAAAGGTCTTCCATATCATTCATCCCACTTTTTTATTTTTCTTGAGCTTGAGTGCCTTTCTTTAGGTAGTTCACAATGATTGCAATTAAAATGAGAAACAAAAAAACAAATTCCAATTGCTGGTGTTGTAATATTCTTTGTCTTTAATTATTAAGGATAAATCTTGGACATTTGGTGATGGTTTGAGTATAGAACTTACAACAATTAGAAAGTGCTAGTATTTTTCTCTTACAAATTATGTGCATCCTACAACCCTTGCACCTACCTAGCTTGCTGATTATGGCCTTGCAAACCTTATATGTCTGCTAGAACTATTGTTGTAGTCTGAGACAAGCTAGGCACCCAAAGTATGCGTGGAAGCTGGGATTTTAATTCTACTGTCAGGGAAGAAAATAGATAATTAAGAACTAGGTACTAATGTGTAAAATCAATCTCAGTCAGATTAGTAATGCATTGTAATCTATCAACGTGGTCATGCTTTAAAAAAACACATCAAATTTAGACTCGCATGTATGTGTGGGTGTGTGTCTGAATCTCACTGTGGATATATTGATACTGATATTTTGATTACATTACTTGGAACTCCTTTATTACCTGTTCATGGGTAAGCGCTTATTAACTACATGCAGTGTGTGTCGGCCCCTATCAAGAACTTTAAGCTTGTATCTTGATTAACATTTCATACTTCCGATCAGTTCAATAAACTAATGTTTTTAGATATATCATGACAACAAATTTAATCATTATAACTTTATTAGCAGGAACTTGTATGAAGAAAGAAACTTTAAACTAGAGTCAACTGCATTTATATTAATGGATTTGTCAAAGTATTGTAATCTTCATCTCTCTTCAGTACTGCACTATTTTTTTATTTAACAGCAATCAGGAAACTTTCTTTAGAATCCTGCAATTCGTGATGTAAAAGTTCTGACATTATCTTGAATTTAATGGCATAAGTATTTCATGGTGTCGAATATCCCTTGTTAAACATTTTGAAGGATCAGTAGGACATGAACAAAAATTATAGTATGAGTTAAGCAGGGAATTCGTGTAATGAATGGCTTTCTTGTATGTATATGTTTGCATTAATATGAAAGAGAAAAAAAGTACTATATGGTATGTTGCTGTAAATGTTCCCTAGCTAGCTTTATTTAGGTCAAAGCTGCCAATGGCATAGCTGGAAATGATGGCCTTTCATGTCTTTATATGCCAAAAATAATAGCAAAATCCTCTTATACGTACATTGATTGCAGTGAGAAGCCATTTCTAAGGAAAAAGAAGTATATGCTCCTTTGCATTGAAAAACATGAATTCGTGTGTGTTACTTGTGATATTTTGGGTATCGCCTTATAACAAAACCATTTTAATCCTTTTGGAGTATATGGATACATATATAGCTGGATACAACCTGGAGAAGAAGCCTGCCTTGTACATTGTTGATTCTAGTAAATTAGTGAATAACTTCCTACGTGTTTGCTATCTTCAATTAACGTTAGGCTAGCTGTGCACATATTAACGAGAGTTGAGAAGTGAGAAGCAAGACGATTGCTCTACAACCATCTAGGGTTTTCGTACGTCTGAACTCAAGCTATGCATATGAAAATACTTAGAAAACCAAAATTGCAAATGCTGAAGCAATAATATTTGTTTGATTGGTAGAGTTAATTTGGACTCGACAGAACAAAGACTTATCCTTAGCAACTTGAACACTCAAAGCTAGCTAATTCAGATGGATTCTTCCTGGAATTTTGCTAGGAAATAATTTTCATCAAAAGTAGAGAAATCTTGATCGTTACAGTAGCAATCCATTTTCAAGAATTTAATTAGATGCCCTTACATTATTCTAGAATAATACGTCCAAGAAGGATATTTATTTTCTTGTACGAGAGAGACAGACATGCACACACGTAAAGCACTGAAAGAGAGTGGAGAGAGAGTTTAACTCTTCTCTTGTTTTCATTAATTATAGTGATATAACTTATACATTATTTTGATTTTAAACCTATAATATTAAGCAAAATTGTGCAGAGGATGTACGATTTTTGCTACACTGTGAACCGAAAGTGAAATCTCTGTGAAGTTGAGTGATCATTGACTATGTATTTTTTGGCTTTATGTCTTGCCTGTTACCTTGTGAGTATGTACTGTTATGGAAGCCTTAAAAGCTATATACAATTATACATGCTAGCTTGGTTATGCTTTGGTCTATATCTTAATTACTTTCTTAAAGTAAACAACTGTAAAAGGTATTGGCAATATTTTCCTTTCAAAGCATTCGGGTGCAATGCTTTAATTTGTCTGTAAATATTTATTGAATATTTTATATTTGATTCTTCTGGCTATTAACTTCTCTTTTGATATAAACAAATTAAGTTATATTTATATATCCAATTACTTTCAGTCAAGATAAAAGACATACTTTTTAGAAAATAAAAAAAGAAATTATTAAGATAATTGTGAAAATTATCTAGTGAGAGTTATACTACTATATTGTTAACAAGTTAGACTACAATATTTAGTTAGAGTTAAACTATGTATATGATTACTTTTTGTATATATATACCTCATTGGTCTATGTAAAATATACAATTCTAAAATATTAAATTTCTTTTCTTGTGACAGAGATGAATTAATTTAAGTACTTAAATACATGTGAATGATCTTGATAAGGTGGATGATAACGTAAAAAACATATTTCTCATCTATATATGGCGTTCATAATTGGATTTTCCTCTTCCCCATGTTTCTTGTGGGATTATTGAAGATTGTAACAAATTACAATTCTCTTTGAGAATTTTGTCTAAATGGGTTTGGGAAATTAATTACAAGCTGGAACCACAGCAATTCTTGACGACAGTACTGTCAAATAGGAGTTTCCTTTCTTTTTTTTTTCTTGGAACTTATTGTACCTTTAGGGGAACAGGTTAGAAAAAGGTATAGATTTCAAAAACTCTGTCAAAAAGAATAGTTAGTTTTTTGTCACTTGTCACGAATCAGCCATGTCCATGTCGAATCCCTGCACAAAAGTGCAAACCCTTGGTTCCAAATCACAAATAATTTACAAAATGTTGAGAAGAAGAAACCATACACGTGCAAGCAATAAGCAGAAAGGACAAGTTTTAAGTTTTACAGCCCAAGGAATGGTTGAGAAAAAAAAAAAGGCAAATAATTGTTGCCAATCCAAGTTGCAAAATATGGTTTCCAGTGAAAATTATTGCCCATTTTTCTAGTGGATGATTCATTCTTGCAATGAAAAAAGATTATGTGGTCGTCTATCTTTCTGTGGAAAACAAGCAACAAAAAAGGAAAAAGAAAAAGAAAGAAAATGCCACAGTTTGATCATCACGTGAAAAGATTAATCAAATTAATCGGTTTTCCCTCTTCTCTGACCCACGATCAATTCTACTTGGCTTGAGGAGCAAGTAAACAAATCTTGCATCACCAATTAAAAGGAAATATTGTCTCAATTTCTGTATATAGATTTCCATTTCTTCTTTAAACACATTTAACTGAAAAACCGCAAGTCAAAAATTACCTACATATGCCTCTCTGCAATCTTGGCCTACCCTCTATACACTAAATAGGTCAGGAAATATTAATTGGTCTTTATTCATTCTAGTTCCTTTGATTTTAATTTTAATTAAATTTGCATAAATACATACATACAACTAAATATGCGTGTACATATGTATTTGTGTGTGAATGTATGTGGAAATTAATGTATGTACATATAAGAAACAACAAAAAAAGGTTAAAAATTTCTCCATGTTATCAAAAAGTGGTGTCTGTTTTTGATAAGTATAAATGGAATTTAAAGGGTTTTTGTACAACTTGGAGGAGGACAACAAATCATTTCACATGAAATGTTCGCCAGACCAAGTGATGTGGAGCATAACAATTAGCATTTCTCCAATGTCTCTACTATTCTCTTGAGCATACCTAAATGTCTGCTACAATGGGGCTGGCTTTTCTTGGAAAACTGTTTTGGGTAAACATGGGGCAGCTAAAGTGAAAAAGGCATAGGGGCCGGAGTAATGGATTATCGGAAATTCAGCTGTCCTCGAGAGTTAAAAGGCAGCAGTCCCCTGCGGCTGCACTGGAGAGAGATTATGTGATTGGGTGGAAGCTATGCTTGCTTCCCAAGGTTATTCCTGTTAAATCCCATTTGAGTATTCTGTTACCCTTTTTACTCTTTTTACACTTGTAAGATACTTGGTCAAGCACACATGGATGCTTTCCATGCACTCAAATCATGCCACGTAGCGTACTTGCTGCTTCATTTCTTTTTCTTTTTTTTTCTGACATTTATTGAACTCACATGTGCTACGCGCTTGAATCTTTAAATGCTTAGACGGTTTGTGTATGATTCTCTGAGGGGAGAGTAGAAAATGTTTAATATGCTCACTACTTAATGTTGTATTACAAACTATGTTTTGGACTTCATGAGATGCTACATGTGAACTTGTTCTTGGAGTATGCTAAGTTGTTCCACTTTTTCTTTTCTAAATTGTTCGACTAATTCCTCACAGTTGTGAGATTATTAATTAAATGCAACTTCAACAATGTTTTATTTTTTTCTCTCTCTTGTCTCCGTCTGAGTCAGATAAAATTATTTGTCTTTTTATTATTATTAGGTATAATAAACTCTTATTTTTTCTATTGTGTTTGATCAAGTAAATTCCTATACTTTTATTTTAAATCGAATATGCTCTTATCATTAAAGATTAATTAATTATCGTTAAATTAAAATACAACATATCATTTTTTATGTCACATGGCATTAACTTGAAAGATGAAAAATGTCACATGATCATGTCATCATAACACATCAACCTAAGACATCATCTTCTATTGTGATATGTTAACATTTCATGTTAGTATCATGTGACATAAAATGATAAGTAACGTTTTAATTAATAATAGTTATTCAATTATTAGTTATAATGGTTTATTTATTTCAAAATAAAACTATAAAAGTTTGGTTGAGAGCAATATAAAAATAAAAGCTAATTTATTTAAATTTTTTAAAATAATTCGGGAACTTGTTTTTTTAAAATTTTATGCCTTATTTCTTATTATTTTACATATGAAAATTTATTAAACCTTGAACTGCATTTCTTTCATCTCATAAATTTTGACTATAATAACAGAAGGTTCTGAAATTTTTAGATTGCATATTTAAGTTTTATTAAGTATGATAGTTTAATATGATTTTATGTTGATTTAATAAGTTTATTTATTTGCTTAGTTTGTTTATTTAATTTTTTTTATAAATATATTATATCTTATGTACTGAAAACTACTTGACTATAATTGCATAATTTTCTCATCAAATTAAAATCTCAAATTTTAACAGACAAAAAAAAGTCTTCTTAGTAAAATCTCCATCTGAATTATAAAATAAATACAATAAACAAAACATAGTCACTATCAAAGAAATGTTGGCTCATATAAAATTCATTGGCTAGTGACTTTTCATGCATCAAACATATATAGAATTTTAAATAAGAAAAGCAAATGGGAACTTCAAAAGTTAAAAGCTATCATGTTTCAAGTAAGAAACATCATGATTGATTAAGAATGTAATTTAATAAGAAACCTCTCACTTTCCAATTTAAGCTTATCTTGAAAGTCCTTCACCAGTGCTTTCCACAAAACAACTCAAAAATGGATGTTGCAGCAAAGAGTGTACCATCAATTACAGATATAAACAACGTCTAAGCAAATTGCAGATTGTACTTTTAGTTGCCATAAACATTGATTAATAGTTGAACTTAGTTCCCACCAAACATCCCCAAGTGTACTATATAAAAACTCAATTTGTCTAGAGATTGTCTATAATGATTTCAACCCTATGCCATTCACCAACTAGACAGCCCATAAAGCTAATCGATTGCATGAAAAGAAAGAGAGGGGAATGCTGAAGTTGGAAAGAACATGGATTATCTTCTGAAATCTATAACTAAAAAGAGCACTATTTTGTGGCAACGAAGTCATCACTATTTGGCATAGTCAGCATCAGTCCAACAATTGTAGTGCAGGGCTGCTCAGTTGAAACCAAAGCAAGAAACAAATTCTTCATGTTCCTGAAATTGTAATTAAAGAGAATTTTTTTGCCATTACGATGGATACCTAAAAGATATGATATGATTAACTATATATGCATCTGATGGTGCGTCAATACCCAATCGAATCCCATTATTAACAAGGAAACAGACTTTTTTGAATCCCTTCAATGGGTGCTCATCTCAATTATTACGACTCAAAACTGGTGCTATTGAGAAATTACATGATCCCACTCCTCCTAGTACTGCTACAACATGTAATTTGAAAATACACTACGTACAGCTTTTTCTCATTTTTCTGCTAAAATAATTTTATCTCAATGATAAGCTACCTGGAGTTTCTGAAACTTTTAGGTATTAACTTCAACTTTACCACATATGTCTTTCCTCAAATTTTATGTTAATTTTTTTCAACTATATACTAGCTAATTTAATTATCTTTTTGTTTTTTTATATGTAATAATTATGTTATATATATAGCGAGAGTTATTTCATTGTCTTTACATCATTTTTTATTCATACATATAATCTCATAAAAACTTGACATATTTATTGACAGTAAATAATCATGATAAATATGAAGATTAATTAATCTTTTTTACTACAGGTGTCTATGAATCGAATTATCACCCCAAAATAACGATCCTAACCCAACTTGAGCCAAGCTTGAACATAAAGTTTTAGACCCAAGCCTGGTCCAACTTGAAAATATTATTATATTAATAAATTATATATTTTAAATTTAAAATAATTGAATATCAATATTAACACAAGTTTTAATATTTTGAACAAATACAACATAACTTTTTTTTAAAAAATAAAAGAATATTATTGTATAATTGGAATTATCTAAAAAGATAAATCTCATATAAATACAACATAAATAAATAGACAATCTCGAGCTCAAACTTATATTTTCAAAGTGTCAGTTGAGCTCAACCTGACCCAACTCGTGATCACCTCTAACCCATACCCCTCATGATTAATTAGAAGCATTTGAGCTATCCTATTATTAATTTACTACACTAAATAATTAATTACTGATCTCATTATTAACTTCTTCTTTTCTCTCCCTAAGGATAGCCATTTCTACATTTCACTTTCAAACAAGACATCAAAATTCAACTTTTCTCTTCTTAAACTGCCAAATATTTGTTTTTCTGTTTAGTTTTCGACAAGAATTGTAAAACATCCATATCTCTCGACTTACCTCATTTTGATACATCCATTTTGTTGGAAACCTCAATGTATTTAGCAACACTAGTATATCTCTTCACACATATTAATATTTTTATACCGCAACATCTAAATTCAATAATAAATATATGTATTTAATTTTCTATTCAAATAATAAAATTTAAATTTTCATTTATATAATAAAAAAATTAATACTATTAAATTATTGTTATTATCTTCATAACCTCTATATATATCTACATCTTGAGAATCTCAATATATATATATATATATATATACATATATATATATACATACACAGCTCAAAATACTAAAAATTAACAGAGCTTGACAAGAATTGAATCCAAGATTGGCCATGACTTTAATTAGTACTGGAAACATCAAACATTGCTGGGGTCAATTTAAACGATAAGAGAAAGAGATATAGACAAAGAGAGAGCTGGTCTCTCAAACTTAATATCTTTTATATATATATTAAATTTTATTATGAAGGGGGTCTACTTGTGAAGATGGCTTTCTGTCAAGGCAAGGGCAGACATGCACCAAGATGGATGAATTAAGATGTCCCTGACCCAAAGTAATCGGATCATGTTTCCATCTTATCATAATCATTATGATTTTTTTTATGCGTAAAAAGTAAAACCTCCATCAAATTCCCATTTGAATTACTCAAGCCAAAAAGCTGAAAGTTTATTCATGTTGTGCAGTAAAATGGCGGAATAAAGAGGGACAAACTTAATCTCTACTCTCCCACTTGTATTATCTATAATTAAAGAATTGAATGCCAATTGATGTGTGGAAAATGGATGGTAAATGTGTACCAACTTTTGGCAGAACCCAATTTGGGCAATCCCCACCAAAACAAGAGAGGAAACATAAACTAGAAAATCTTGAATGGGAAATGCTTCAAGTTTTCAAAGCTGTTTGAGGCGGGCCAATCCAGTCTGATGGGGTACAAAGGTTACCATTTGACATTTTGGAACAACTTTGGTTTTTAATATTTTATCCCTGTGTTGCTAGTTGCTACAAGGTTAAAGTTTTTTTATTTCAATCTTTTTTAATTTTTAAATATTTTTATATTTTTGCATGTCTTACATATAAGTTAATATCAATATAATCCTATATGTTTTGTTAATAATGATAATTCTAATAATTAATAAAATTAAATTTACACTAATAAAATATATTAAAAGTAATTATTTATAAACAATATAATTTATATCATGAAAATATTTGCAGATGTAATTTACATACTTTTTCTTTTTTTAAAATATTTTAATTTTATTGTATAACCTAATGCATGTTAAAGTTCTTGGTATTAAAAAATATATTAATTTTCATATTATCAAATTCTTTTAATCATAGCAGTGTAATCATGAAATACAATGACATTTCAAACTACAGTTTTAAAAATGAAATTATTTCATTAATAAAATTCGATTCCATTATTTAACAAAGATCATGATTTTATATGGTACTTTATTTACATTTTTTAAATGATTATATATAAGCATATTATAGAATGGATGTAGCAAATTGCGTTTAAACTAAATAGATAGGGTCAAGTACTTCCAAAAAAAAACAAAGGCTCAAGGCAAAAATGGAATCGGACCGAACTAATGGGCTTTAACAGTCCAGCGGCCCCATATTTTTTCTCTCTTTTTCCCCGTGACGACATTTCAATCTAAGAAGCTCCTATCCTCTACTTCTTTCTTCCTCCGACATTTCAATCCTAACCACCCCTCACCCTTTTAATTTGCGGCGGCTTCCTCCTTTTCTTCTCCAAATGGAGCCTTTCTCTCCCTTACCCTCAACTTATATCTTCCTTTCTAGTTGCTAGCGTTAACGGTCCTACCATTAGTGTCTTCCATTATCCTTCTTTTGCGCCATTTTTTTTCATCTTTTTTGTTAGTATAGTAAGCTCAATATGAACAAGACCAAAAAAGGGTAAATTGAATTTTTTTTAAATCTTTGTGAACTTAGTAAAAATTCAATTTCTTTGAAATAAGTTTCACCACTTGAGTTGAAAACAAATGAGTTGGTTTTTTTGAAATAAGTTTGCAGCAAAGAAATTAATTTTCTTGAGATAAATTGCAACAATAAAAACCAAAACAAACTAAGAACAAACACACAAGAATTTTTGACTTCTTTGCCTACATCCTTTCCTTTAGCTCATTGAGTCATTTTAAATCTAGTAAGAAAAATACTTTTTAAGGCTTAAGGATAAACTTTACATTGCCTTTTTCAAGCTCGAGCACAACCATCACAATGCCTTTTACGAGAGCAAGTATAACTCACACAGTACCTTTTTATGGGAGAAAGCACAACTTACATTAACTTTTTAAGGTTAAGTTAAAACCTTTACAAGAGTGTTTACAATGAGAGAGTAGCAATAAATTCCTCTTAAAGATTGATAAGTTGAGTGTTTAAGCTTGAAAGAGAATGGGTATAATAAATTTCAAAATATCAACTCAAGATAATTAATGAAAGATTTAAATGCTTTTGAAGGGAAGACTTAAATGAGTAAATGACGAGAGTAAGTGAAGTTGAGATTTTTTTCTCAAATCTTGGAGTGAATTTAAGCTTCAAAATAAGTGGGAAGCCTTCTTTTATACCCTTTTAAGGAAGTAGAGCTATTAAAGACAAATTGGGGTAAAAAATTACTGTTAGGAGCATTAAATGCATGCCTGTCAGGTCTTTAGGATTAAGTATGGTGAAGGGAAGTTGATCTTGATTTTGAATTCCTTCAAATTTGTGCTTGAAGGATCAAGTTTTTAAAATGATAGTCGATCCTCAGCTTGAGGCTTGCATCATTTCTTCTTTTCGTGCTCTAAAATCGAGTATGGTAATGTGAAAGTCGATCCTTTAAGCATCCAGGGGCTCTTTGACTTCTTTTCTTCTTTCTAGAATCGAGTATGGCTTGTCTAGAGTCAATCCCCTTAAGCTTCCTTCAGTTTTTCAAGCTTTCTTCCTTAGGATTGAGTTTTAGAGCATGTAATCGATTCTAAACTGAAGGCATCTCCTTATTCTCTCTTCATTTGTGCATGTAGGATTGAGCATGGAAGAGTATAGTCAAATCCTAGATGAGTTTGAATATTTGCTCTTGGTTTCCTTAAGCTAAAAACTCAAAGTTTGAAAGCATTTTTATTTCTTCTAAGTATAAAAGACTTGTCAAAAGTTTTTTAAAATCTTAAGGGATTAAAACAATGAATCAAATTATTTCAAATGCTTGTGATCGAGCTTTAATCAATGCAATGTTGTCGAATCAAAACATAAGTCATTTTCAAAGCTAACACTCTTTACCGATTCCCTTTCTCACTTTCTTTCTTTTTTTAAATGCCTTATTAGGAGAAAGTAGTGATTGGTGTAAACCGCATAATCAATCAACACTAACGATTTTCGATCAAAAATGGTTTAGTTGATTAGTGTCAGTTATTTAGTAGATTGAAGACAATTACTTCAACGGTTTGTTGACTTTGTTGTCAACGAGGAAACCTTCTCCCTGACATTGACCAAAATTTTTTATTAAATAATATGGGGAGAAATTACATTATTAGCCTTTATTAAATCCCCTTCATTCTCCCACTATGGCCCCCTCCCACAACCCCCCCGCCCCCCCCCACACCTGTATGTTGCAACCTTCCTCGATTCCTCCCTTTTGGCCTTTCCCTTAAGCTACTTGTCGTCGATTATTACCAAGTTCGAACTTTCTATCTCCCACAAGTTTGCATCTCTATTCCTTACAACTGATTAGCTGATCGACCATGGTTGGTTATGATTTTTTTTGGTTCCCCCACCATGGTTGGTCTATGGCAATTAGTCACTTTAAGTTATGGCTTGATTTTTCCTCTATTTAAATTCTTTTTATTATTAAGATTTTTGAAAGGGAAGATGAGCAGACCAACAACATCATTTTGAATGGTTTAAAGGGCATGAGAAAGTTGAGAGAGCTAGATGGATAGTGTTCTGGATGGCATAAGAGAGAAATCAAGAACATTTAATTTATCTAAAAAGGTTTTAAGGGCTCTTTTGTTAAATCATGGTAAAAACAGTTAACTTTATATTAAAGACTATTTTTAAAATGAGCTTATGAGATTAGTTATTTTTCACAATTTGCTCTAATATTATTGCTTTTGCATATGTTTTACAAATTTCCTACTCAATTCTCATGTTTATTAAATGACAAAGCTTTCTTGCATTCTTCGCTCAATACCCATAAAATACTGATATCTCTAACACAACACGTAGGGAACACACTAGTATCTATTATAAACAAAGGCTTTATTGGATTAACTATCAACTTTGCATGATATCATGCATGAACTAGCATTTAAAAACAAAACACCATTTGCTCCAAGCACGTTGACAAAAATGCCATGAGAATTGCTTAATTGGGTCAAAGTTTTTACACTCAACACTTACTCTTTGTGAATCTCATTAACTACAACAGCAATCAATACAGTTTGGTGCAAAGTTATCATGCAACAGAACCAAACATGACAATCACAATCTATTAGGAATTCGGCTAAAGCAAGGAATATTATATCAACTCAAGCCAATACCATAAATTCTAGTAACCCGATATCAACATAACCCAATATATTAACTCAAGCCACTTGCACAATTACTAACCTCACTACCATACTTGTTTTTAATTTCACCTAAACTAAACTCACTCCTGTGCCAAATATATCCGCAATAGAAAAAAGCTTAACGCTAGTCCTACTAGGAAGTAACTCGCGCTATGCAGCTGATTTGTAAAAATTTTTAAGTTATTTGTTAAAAAAATTTATTAAAGAAAAAATATTTGTTATATGAGGGGTTTGTAATAAATTTTCTGAAATGATATACAAATATGATGAAAAGATATAAAAAAAATTATTTATAAGAGTAAACAATTGAAATAGTAACCCATAAATGGAAAGAAAAACAACAAATAGCTAACGAAGATTGTGGCATGATATTGACTGAGTTATACATCAGAAAATAAAAAATAAATGTTACAGTAGTCTTTTCAGATTTATAAGATTAAAAAGTACCATGCTGTGACAAAACAAAGAAATCGAGAGAGATTTTTGTTATGTTTCATACAACATTATGAGAAAGAAGATGTTATATAGTATATAACAAAAAGTTATTTATCTGCAATATGTATGTTGATATCTTCAGTAAAGGTTGCTGTGTATAGAATTAGGAATGCAAAGTAATAAATAATGTTTTAATCATTTTATATATACATAGGTAAAGTAAGCAGTTTTACACAACAGAAAAAAAAAAAAGAAAAACAGTTTTGAAGGCATAGAAAATGAATCCAAATTCAATGAAAATGGAGGAAAACCTTTTGGATGATTTGACCTAGGGAAGAGAAAACTTGGCAATAATGCAAGTTGATCATTTAATATTTGCAAAGAAAAAGCACATGAGGACAGTTTAAACATAAGATTTTTATGATATAAAATTTGGAAAATGAGAATAGAAAAAATTCTTAATAGAAATTTCATAATCTCCTAAGGCAATAGTTGGTTGTGTAAGGTTGATTAAATTATTGATGATACTGTTAAATAAGAAAAAATAATTTGTAGCGAATACAGATTTTTAACAGGAAAATGGCAAATTTAAGACGTAACAATGATTAAATATTTTCATGTCAACAATCCATTTTTGCGATCTACATGACCATTGAAATTCGTAGGGCAAAAAATATTCTCAACATGAGTAACAATTGTTTAAAGAAGAAAATACACAAAGCATTAAAAAGTATCAATTTGATTTGCTAAACAATTACTTTCAATAAAATTTGAGAATTTATTATGTATGAAACAAATTTTAGACCAATAATTATGACAATTAGTACATTTAAAGTTACAAAATATATTTTATTTAATAGTGCATTTTCTTCCAATTGTATTATTTTAACAACGGTTGTGTTGTTAAGGAATGATCTTAATTTCAATTGGAGGAAATCATTTTTTTGCTAAAGGAGGAAGAGGTTAACTTGCTATCTGCAAAAGATAATGAATCCAGATGGACTGTGGTTGGTCGTAGATTTTATGATTTTAAAATAAAGAATCTTCTTGCAAGCATGAGATTGATTTTTTGTGTGTCTTTGTCTGACAGCCAATTCTTCCCTTAACAACAAAAACTATTTTTTCTAGCAGAAAAAGAATTATCATTGACAGCAGAAGCCATTCATGAATTTAACAAATTGTCAAAAATATAGGTTGATTGTAAGAATTATTAGTATATTTATGTAGGATGTTATTGACAATATAGCATCAAAATAATTATTTATTTGTTAAATGATTTATTTCCGGTAGGTCTGGTCCATGAAATATATTAGAATGAGTAATAATTATTTTTTTTCATGCGGTAAAATTTTTAGCTTTAAATAATTGTATTCTATTGTATTCATTTTATTTGCAACAAACTTATCACTACTAAGGAAGAAAGCATGATGAAAATGATAACAAATTGCATAAAAAATAATTAAAGAGACTAGCAAACAAAAAGGTAAAATAGATAAAGTAAGGAAAGTATTTGACTCATTGGTTGATGCATAATCCTCTTATCTAAAAAAAGCAAAAGCAGAGTTCAAAACAAAATGTTCTCCCAATTATAATAAAAAAAGAAGAAGAAAAACCAAAACTAAAAATAGACGAATAAAAAAGTGAAGAATTTCAAGGTATTTACCGATATGCTAACAACTTGCCTTACCACCAAGGCATAAATAACTACAAATGCTACAGAAGAGAGCAATAACTCAATCTCATGTTCGTACGTTGGTAGACTCAAAACTTAAACTTGTGTTTATTATAACGAATTTATGTACACAAAAAAAAAATAAATAAAGGAATCTGAAAGCACAAAACAATAATGATTATAAGATCCTTTGCAAGGATCTCTTCAGGACATGAGAGGAGAAGAAATGGTAAAAAAAATTGAGAATGCTTTTGAGTAGTACTTTTACTAAGTACTTTGACCATAGAGTAATAACATAAACTAAGTAGCGATTTGGAAATATAGTGAATGATCTTGGAATGAACAAATAAATAAAAGGATGTCTCATTTACTAGTTCAACAAAATCTTAAGGAGTTTAGAATTTTTGCAACAAAATTGAATTATATGGTATAAAATCTCATTTTGATGACATGAAGTGGAAAGAATCTTGGAGTATTCTCATAAAAGATAGCATGTTATTGAGAAGAAATAGCTAGAACAAA
>NW_018397259.1:299832-372153 GCF_002168275.2 Theobroma umbraticum | reverse complement strand
TTGCTTTGTTCTTAGCTCCAAATCTCCAAAATAGTTGCTTGTTGCCTCTCCCTTAAAACCTTTGAAAAATGTTCCTTAAATAGGCTTCAAGTAACCTAATTTCCAAAATCCTGTCAAATTTTTATTTTAAGAAAATCACCCAGCACCTCGGCCTTGATTTCTTGGCACCATGGTACTGGTTTTGCTACAGTAGCGCTACAGCGCTAATTCTCCAATGCTGCAGCACTGAGCTCTCGGGAAATTGTATGGTGAGATTCCTTTCACCAACATTGTAGCCATATTCTCCTAGTGCTGTGGTAGTCTATCAACTTCAAACGTTATTTTCACCCTGATCTACTCTGAACTAGAAAAAGTGATAAATATAAAAATTGTAGCCCTATCTCTTAGTTTTTCAATGGCTTAAGAATCATGTCAATTGGACTCCTGGATTGAAATATATGCTTCAAATACTACATCATGTTCAGTCTATACATATTGCTGCAGTTCTCTAAATTAGACAAATATTTTGACCATGATCCAATTTGAATTGGGTGAAATAGTAAACAAAAAAGTTGTAGCTCTTCCTCTTATTACTCTAGTGGTCTAAGCATCACTTCATTTGGAGTCTTACAAATAGAGATATGGTTAAAATACCATAATATATACAAATGAAGTCATCGCCATACTTACACGAATTTTCATCAAATGAGCATTTTTCATCAAATTTCTTACAAAAACAATAATAGAAATTACCAATAGTACTTTTAAAGTAATTTAAAATAAAATAATATGAAATTTAACTAAAATAAGTTAAATTAACTACTCAACATATAATCAAACTTAAACTAGAAAAATACCTAAAATATTACTATTTAAACCTAAAATCTGAAAGATCTAACTACTTAAGCCCCCAAAACTTATCAAAATAACTCTATTTCATTAGGGTTATATTCTATATTTGACATTTTATTAAGGTTTTGGTTTAGTTATAAATACTTATGTAATCTTAGTTTCGATGAACTCTTGGATGATTAATATTTGAAATTTTTAGTTAAAGCGACGATTACAAAGGAAATACAAATCAAGACCAAAACCATTTTTAAGTACCAATATTGTTACAAAGGATTAATGAAACAAAGCACACACAGTATTAAATATCTTGGATTTGTTAAATCAAATCTTTTTTTCTAACGATGAAAAACAGGCGAGAGCTAGAAGACAGAGATGAAATTCACACGAAATAACAACACTTGAAGAATGGCACCCAAGGATTGGCATATTTTCAAAGACAATTTTATCAACCAACTATTGATATGCTGACAGCTAACATAAGATGCAAATTGTAAATATGCTATTAATCATTTTAGTTTTACAATTCAACTTACTCTTTGTTATTTCTAAGCTTAGACATAATTGATCTTAGTGTTCAATGAATCATGCTACCTTGTTGCAAAAAATATAAGCAAGTGTATTATACAATTGTGAATGAAATATGATAGTTTGTTAATATTACCAATTGAGCAAAAAATCTACTGTCAAGTTGTTCTTGTGTCAATGGATTGGTTTGAAGGATAGACTGCACTTAAAAGAAAGAATTACAATATCACATATGAAAAGTGTTAAAATAAAATAAAAATCTAGACTTGCTAAACAGTTCATCATTAAAGGCATGAAGTAAATGATGGGAATAATATTTGGTAAAAAAAATACCAAAAGAAAAATGCTAGGAGAAATATGAATGGAATTCAAAAATTAGATAGCTATACATACATGTAAGTATTTGAGGTCATAAAATGATTTGTCTTTTAGTTGGTCAAAAAAGATTCATCAAACAAAAAATATATAATTGTAATTTGCATGTTTGAAATTAAGATTGTTGGTGTGTAAGTGTTATTTGTGATGCTAGGAAAGATGAGCAATCATTACCTTCATTTGTAGTGTAAAAAGAGATCAGAACTACAATTCATCAAGTTTGAAGAAGCATCCATGAAACAGAATGAAGGAAAAAGCTAATAGAAAAAGTATAGCAAAAAATTTGGAGAACCTTCACACAGTCATCTTATAATTAGGGTAAAACATAGTCATACCAAATTCATATATTATAGAATTTGCAGAGCATAACATAATTGACTGTGTAGAGAAGATTTTGAAAGTATCTACACACTTAAGTTACATTATTAAGAAAAACTTAGTTGTACAATTTATGTCATCAAATTTGTTTAGCCAAAGGTTGGTAGGATATAGTTTTATATATTGTATTGTTAGGCTTGACACTTAATAGAATATATCTCAAATGTTAAAAGAATTATGCGGGTAAATAACCAGTAATAAGATTATTGGATTAGGCATGAAATAATATATCTTTTGTACCAGGTTTTGTATTTCTTGGTGGATGATTCTTCTCCTTAGCTGGTCATCATCAAATCAAATCAACACATCATCCTATAAGTAGGAAATATAGCTGAGCAGAGTATAACCTTTAAGAAAAAACACCAAGAAGCCAAGCAAGACCCTAACATACAAATACACCAAACATGTTAATTGAACAATGAAAAATACAACAAACAAAATATGAGAAACAAATCAAGTAAAAAGTTTCTTACCCTCGAAACATTAAATGTACTCACCTAGATTATATAGATCAATAGAGAGCAATCATGAACAAACTAAACAAAACATGCAACCAAGCACCTAAGCCCATGGATTTATTAGTCTTATTAATAAAGGAAGGAAAAACACATGAAAGAAAATATAAGAAACAAATGGGAAAAAAGAGTGCATTATCCCCAACAATTTAATAAAACTAAAATAATAGCTACGCTATCATGAGATGGTCCAAACTTCGACCGAAGAAAATATTGTTCTCATCACTAAAGGAAAGAAAAATCATACACATTTTATCCATATTTTTTAATGACCGATCCTTCTCTTAACGAATAAAACGATTCATTTTTGATGAAAATTGGATCGTCGATGACAACCCAAACTATTATTATGGATTAATAACAAGCAAAGTTATTTGTGTTAATTTTAAAACATTTTAACAACAAATTCAACAAACAACACTTAAGCAAAATAAAAAAAGTTGATTTCTTACAATATTCCTCTCAATTGAAGCAACAAGCAAAGCATAAACTTTGGTTAAAAAAAAAAGAGATATTAAGAAATTAATCAAACCAAACAATCATAAAATCAAAAAAGAAAAATAACAACAGACATTACAAATCTAAATACCCTAAATACAATAAGCAAAGAATATCATCAAAATAGAATGGAATGTAAATAATGAGAAAATATAAAGGTTTTAGAACAAAAAAAATTAATTCACAATTCAAAGCTTAAAACTTGCTGAAATTAAAACACATTATACCTTAAAGTAGGACATTTTGTGAAGAGTGGATTACAAAAGGAATATAATCATTTGCATCAATTATGATTATTCGCATGTAAAATGCAATCAATCATGTTTAATTCAACAAATAAAAAAAATATAGTAAAATCTACTAATCGTTACATGCATGAACTACAATGGTCTTATCATGAGAAGGTGTAAATTTAATTCGAAAAAATATTGTTCTTATTGTGAAAGATCATATACGCTTTATTCAATTTCCATGAGAAAAAAACTCGATGGAAAAGAGATATGAGGATGATAAGTAAGATCTTCCATGTAACCTTCATGAATTTGGACAAACATGATATTAATTGAGAATGAGTTATGTTCAATTATTTTTTTTGAATTTAAAGTTAAATTTAAATAAAGGAATGTTAGCATATGATTAATAATTATTTGTATCAAAAGTTGACTAATAATATTACCATTGTGAGGATTTGTCGATTTGGGTTTGAAAAATGTTGAATCATTAAAGTGATGATATTGAGTTGAATTGCCAATGATCAATCCAATATTCCCTGCAAAATAATTAATGGAGACAGATGTGTGGAAAGTTGTAAAATTTATTTGTGTTGTATTGGAAACAACATATGTTGAATTCAAATTGCAATTAACAGTCATTGGTTCAACTAAACTTGTTTCCAGTTCACTTTGAGCATTTACAGTTGAATGAACTGTCACATGCCCATCGATAAGCACATCAATAACATTAAATGTGTTATTAGATTGTTGGACATAAGGAAGTAATCTAGAGCTTTAATTTGTAACAATGTTTGGGTCATTTGGTTGAGGTAAACAATGATTGCCTTGTACAAAAAGTGATGGGTTACTATCAAATTTAACCGTGTATGGGTTAGCATTTTGCATATGTTAGAATTCTTTTTTAGCTCTCAATATTTTCAACCTATTGTTTCTATTTTGCTTTACTTGACTTGGTTTATCCACAACTATTATCTCACTTACAATTTAAGGATGAAAAATAAGATAAACAGTTCAGGTAAGAGTTACAAATAAGAGGCTAAGCACACACGCAACTTTAATAAAGATATACTAGTTTTGATAATTGTACCAAGTTGCAGAAAATGATGCTAACTTTAAATAAACTAAGCAATAAACAAACAGAGAAAACAACAAATTAGTAATTTGCAAATTAAAAGAAAACTAAACTAAAACACTTTACATTTTGTGCCATGAGCCTCTGTTGGTGGCAAATTTTAAATTAACGAACAATCTGAAAAAAATAAACAAACATTAAAAGACATTAATATTCAGATAAGAGCATTTAAATCTAAGCAAATTGTGATAATATATTATAAAAAGAAACAAAATAATAAAAATAATGTTCATAGTGTAATGAATTAGATTGCAAATTAGCCAAAATGATAGAATGGAAAAAAAGAAAGTACACATTATATGCACAAAATACAGACAAAACAAAATAAGTAAAATTAAATAGAAACTTTGAACAACTGATAGAATACCATATCATGCTTAGCAATTAATAATCAACACATTACTCAAACTTAGATCATACTACACAATTTGAGAGAGTAAGGTCAAAACGAATAAAAATTTGGATGATAAACATCAACTAACAATCATATAAAAAAATTAATATTTTAAAAAAAACATATGTTTTTGTTTTCTTCGCAAAGCATCAACAGGTAAATTTGAGTTAATCATCAAATACAAGAATTCCATAGATGAATCAAACATCGATGCCATGTAAACACTTTTTTTTTTCATATTCCTAAACAGTTAAGGGAACAGAACATGGAGAACAATTTTAATCAAATGTTTTTATACATGCAAATCATGTATTGTTAAAACAAATTTAAATAATATATTTGAGGTAATGATCAAATAAGACAGAGAACAATTTCAAATTTATAATAGCATAAGGATTTTTTTGGCAGACTATAAGAGAAAAATTTTAATCCAAGTATGAAAACATGAATTGCAAAGATTAGTTTAACATCCATATTAACTATATAGTTATTTTTTATCTTCCTAAACAAAATCTTGTTATGCATAAATAATAAAAAATTGTTCACAGCAAATTAAATTCATGAACAATGATAAAGAAACTGATGAACCTGAAACAATAGAACCAGTATTTGTATAAGGAACTTAAATATAAAAATTATTAACAAATGATAGAACAACACATGATGGCCAATAATTAATGATAGACACATCATTCAAAACAAAGCACACTAATAAATATATTTGAGTAGTATTAAAAGGGATCAAAATGAGCATGCTAGTATCCAAACTGAACAACCCACAAATTACAAAACATTAGAAGAAGATTAAATTAAGCTAACATCAATATAACAGGATCTAACTTAGAAATTCAACAATAAGATAAAGCATAATACATATATAAAACATAATGGCTAACACTATTAATGCCATTAAAGCACAATCATTAAGCATAAACCAAGTTTTATAAAAAAATGTAAGGTTATTGCACTCAAATTAATCAATACTAATCAAGTAACCTTAACTTTGAACACCAGTAATAAACAAAATAGATAATTAATATGAAACACTTATAACGATTGCTTCTCGATCACTACCGACATTCGAGTCTCCCGAGAAAGCTGACCAAACCCGAAGCCAACCTTAATGTGGAAATCTTTTATTAATCAAATTGGGTGATTAATATAAATGTAAAAACGTATTTCGATTTTACATGTCCGCATATCTAAGCACAATAGTTAATCAAATTTACTAGTCACATTATATATATGGCTTGCTCTACTAAGAAGAGCTGGGCACTTGAATAAACTTAAAATGAGACTTATATTTAAGCCATAATAAAGTATTCGCATTCACCAAGATCACTTAAAACAACAACCATTTAGTTTGTTCATTATACATAACTCAAACTATTTAAAACTATCTTTCATTTGGGTTGTCTTAAACATAACTAAGCAACCCTACAATAAACACAATCTCTAGTAGCGGAGCAACTTGGAGTAAAGTTCTAAGAGATGCCATTACTTACCCCACAATGAATTAAAATTGTATCGAGGAAAAGTGCGTTAGTTGATCACTTATTAGCAAAATGAGAATATTTGGGTGAGTTTCACAGACTCAGTGATCATCGGTTTAGTGAGCAGAGCAAAGGTGGGAAACAAGTATAGAGTAGAAATTTTGAATATTAAAATCAAAGTATGAAATGATAACCTTATGAACTCAAATAAAGTATTTGTTGCCTTGCAAATATGCCATGTAAATCATAATGCAATGCATCCATTATCAATTAATGCCAAGGCGGTGCATAAATAAACAGACTTTAATCAAAAAATCATTAAATCCCTTTGTAATCACAATAAAGCCAAATATAAACACGCAAACTTTTGTTAAATAGGTTACGTATAACTAGTCGTACACATCTGCATGAAATAAACTTGTGCTCAACACGTTATGCACTAAAATCTTTTCGAATAAAAAGGGGAGCTACAGAAAATCAATATTTCTACATCATGTAAAGATTACAAGGTAAAAATAAAAAAGAGATGCTACTCTCTAGTGCATAATCAGCCCGTGGCATGGCAAAACTCAATGATATTGGTCGACATTGGAGTAATCGTGTGGTCGTAACCACATATAACTTGTGGCCTTACCACGTATAATCATAACCTGTAGCCTTGCCATGTATATTCACAGTCCATTGACGACCCAAAAATATCTTTAGATAGAGTTCACTTGTGTACAAAGGTCACATTATCCTGGTGTGACATTTTGACCTATTTTTTATTCTCTCAGTTTGTCCAAATCATTTTTCAAATATGGTAACACAATGTTTTCAAAACATTTAACTTATAACCATTTTGAAAACAAAATATGGACACCTTTGAAACTTTGTTCACAAAAAGCACTTAGCGTAAACCTTTACGTAAAGTTTGAAATTTAGTCAAATATGGTGAACATAAAGTATGGCCGTTTATCATGCATAATCATATATGCTCATCACACAAATATGTAAGGCACATTTTGATGTAAATTGTAATAAGGAGCTTGTTTCTCGATTTCCAAAACCCTTTACGTATTTAATTTATATATACATATATAAAGGAAATTTCAAAAGTCATTGCATCCACAATTGCCTATCATTTCTACTAGCTCATGCTTTTCACAATAACGTCAAATAAATCATAATCATGTAGTTGTATATGAAACACTATTACATATATTACAGAACCTTTTTAACTAGACACTCCCTGCTTACCTTTCTTGGTAGGATATTACTTTGTCAATCTAAACTCTTTGCGTTCTTAATCGATCAATATCTATTGCCGTTTAACTGTTATCCTTCTTGATTTACACCCACAACAACTATTCCTTAATTGTCAATTCCCTGTTAGCAATTAAATCCAAAACACTTCACAACTTTACAATTCATTCTAACTCACACTTGTTGCCCCCATTTAGCTTGATGCTTTTATATTTATTCTTTATTCTCTAGTCTTATTTAACAACTAATCATTAGTCAAGTAGTTCAATTCATGCTATAGTCATCCTTACTTCAAAATAAATCTCATGCTCATGCACAAATACATATGTGGCAGCAACTTTACCAAAGAAGTCTTAAATTTTTATATGCATAATCCTCTATCCCTTACTTTCTTCAAAACATTAGATTCACACAACACTAAAACTTAGAACTAGTATAAACATTCTTCCTAGCTGAATCTAAGATAGCACAAACCATTCGCATTGCATGCTTACCTTTAGAATAGCTTGGACTTTACATGCATCTCCAATATGTCACCTAGTTTTGATTATCAAGGCTTAAATCCACCATTTAACCAAAGGATGATAACACGCATGCATCTATTTCTTTCAAATCTTCGAAACCTTTGCTGCCAGAAACACTTCTCAATGTTACTAACTAGTTTTCAAAACATACTTAAACTAAAATCACAATTCTTACCTTTCTTCACTTGAATCATGAAACCAAGCCACACATTTCCGAATCTCTAAAGTTCCTTTGAGTGATGAAATGTCAAGACTCAACAAAGTAAAGGAAAGGAAACCTCATGGTTTCGTTAGATTTGCTCTAAAACTGAGCCTTCCTTTGAATGTTTCTTTTCTTTTCTTTTCTCTCTTCCTTTCAGGTGGAGCTTAGAAAGACTAAATTCTCTTTTTCTTCTCTCTCTAAGGTGCGGTTTTTGCCAAAGTTCTCTAAGCTTTCCTTGTCTTTCCTTTTTCCTTTTATTATTTGCTACCTTTTACTCCTTTATGCATCCTATTAGACCACTCTCCTATCCAATAATTTTTCATGCACCAATATTCCCTTTCCATTATTGGTTGAATATCCTTTCCTCATTATCCTTACCTGACCGCCACTCTTAATGACCAATATCCTATCATTCTTTCATTCTTTTATATTTAATCAACCTTATTTACACCGAATAATCTTTCATGCATTTTATCCCCTTTTTACTTCATTTAGCCATCCCATGCACCAATCATTCTTCATGCAACAAGATTTATTCTTTCCTTTTTCTTTACTTCACATGATGGGGTCTCACATGTCTCCCTCTTACAGCACCCTTTTTGCATGCAATCATTTGTATGTAATAGAAACTTCACATGCATTATTTTATTACTCTACATATCTTTATTTTCTCAATCAATCAACTATATTTTCATTGTTCCTAGCTTACATATATTTTCATTTGTACCCATGCACTAAAAATTAATTATTTAAATAATAACATAGTTGTCAACTAATCTCAGTTACAACTCCGCTATTTAAGCCTGACACATAAATTAAGTGAGGAAAGCCATCATTACATAAAAATGATTTTACTACTATTTTAACAACATTTTATTAAAATAATATTATTTTATTTTAAATTTTTTCACTTGACTTCTAGAGCTCTAAAACATCTTAATTTGTCTTGGTTCAGCTCTACAACTCCTTTTTGCTTCATAATTCTGACTCTAATAAAATATTATTATTTTATTACATATAAAATATTTTATTTCAAAATATTCTTTTCATCCTTTACCATTTTTAAACATCTTAATTGACCTCGATTGATTTAATTTAGTCCTCAAGATTGTATCAACTATCACTCCAAGATACGAGATGTTACAGCACATATGAGTGATAATAAATAATCATAAACAAAACCTAATGGAAAACTTAACCTCGGCGGAATAATTAATTTCTTTATCCAAGTCTCCTGCAAAACAAAACCTAATGGAGAACTTAACCTCAGCTGAATAATCAATTTCTTTATCCAAGTCTCCTACGAAACAAAAAAAATAGAGAATAAATCAATTAAAATGCTTAAACTAATAAAAAAATATATTTCGAAAGCATGATAATGTTGATAAAACTAACATTTACAACCAATGATACATTTCAACTACAACTCAAGAAACAGATGAAACATTTATAAAAAGACATCTTTAAACCACCATTAAACAGAAAATATAAGCGAAAAAATTGTGTATTATGTTGCTCAAACAAAACAAAATAAAACATAAACCATCGAAACATTAGAGTACTTACTTCTAGAATATAAAAACTTAAGCTTCAGAGGTTAACCAACTAATGCTAACAGGTTAGGTTACAAATGCAAATTAAAGATCTGTTTTTTACAACTAACATAGGCTAGCAGCAAAAGAAATATCAGTTGTGGTGAATTAATGACTAAACACTGAAGGCATAGAAACAAAAATATCCAAATAAAATTAAGATTTTGAATATTCAACAATGACTTGAGCATGCTTAACCGAATCAACTTATGCTTAAACAAATCAATAAATTTTCAAATCTGGTTATTCAAAACCATCAATAAAAGTTCACAATTTGTCCAAAAACAAAACATCAAAAGAGATAAATGGGCTAAAAAAAATACAAGAAAATATAAAAGTACAAATGGTGAAACAGGAAAAATACTCAAACCAGATAAATGGTGCCGAGCTCAAAGACATGAAATTGAAGCAGTAAACTCAAGCACGCATAAAAGCATAGTTGGTAAAAGTAAAAACACAAACAAAAGGAAGAAGAATCCATCTGAAAAGGCCTCAAAGGCTTCTTTTAATATAGAGGTCTAGATTACCAAAACTCTAAACCCTTGAACCTTCGCTCAAAGGAGGGTACAACCCAATTATAAATAGAACCAATGGTTTTGTCAAGAGGTTGATTATAGAAGCAACTCAAAAGATAAATTTTCTTTTATATTCAATAATATAGTCATCTTAGATCCTATCAGGCTTGTAGTTCAAAAGATTCATTTTAATGATAAATACGAGATATTTTAGTCTCAATTTCAAGTTTCCAATCAAGTGTAAGAATTTAATTCAACATTATATTAGTTTTATTTAATTTTATTTGTTTCCTTGGTTGATTTATTATTTATTTTTTTCTCAAAATAAAATAAAAAATTATTAATAAAGTAACAAGAAAAGTAAAAAAACCCAACCACTAGGCTAATATTAAAATGTTGTAGATAGTTTGGGGTTGAGTTTTGTTACAAACCCTGTCTTATTCACTAGCTGCATTGGTTGCACCTCTCCATTTGCTAAACGGGAGTTGTCTCGTCATGGAAATTTGAGAGGATAATACCACTTGTCTCTGATCTAAAAGCCCTTTTGCCACATTTTCTGGCTACCGGTTGCTGCTAAACCTTCCCCTCTCCCCACTGCACTGCTTGTACTACTCTTGAGCAGTATTAGTATATCATTCATTTTCTACTCCTATTATTCATAATTTAACATGAAAAATAATTAAAGAATAATTATATAAAATTATAAATTTATAATTTTCAAATTTTATAATATAATACTAAAGATTAAAAGTTAAAAAATAACGAATGTTAATCTTACCACCACCTTGGGTTAGCCCCTACGTTTCCTCCCATACTATTTCGACTTTTTAACCTTCCACACAATTCAAGTTCTGGTGTATTCAATATTATTAAACTTTCTGTCCACTTTTTTTTTTTCTTCTTTCAAGTTACACAAAGAAAAGTAGTTTTTCTGATTTCATAAATTTCATTTCTACAATCTTATTAATCAAACTTGAGAGCTCTAAACCAAAATCTCAAATTTAAACAGGGGTGGAGATAGAGTAATTTTAAAAAGAGGTAAAATAAAAAGAAACATTAAACAATCAAAGAGAACTTTATATATAATTCAATTTTCACTGATGTAAAAGATTAAATAAAATTCTCAAGACATTAGACATAAAAAATACACATTAACAATAATGATGGTGTCATACATACATATATATATATATATATATAATTTAATGAAACTATAAAAGAAGTCTTTCTCACTTTCTACGTGCAAGAGTAAAAAAAAAAATAATTTTTTAAGCTCAAATGAATTACTTCTTTATTTTGTGTGCTCTATACAAAATGGATAGCTTTTTGAATAAGCTTTTCTTTTGTTTTCTGTTTACTTCTTAAATTGCTAATTAACATATTGGGTTCTTGGGTTGAACTATTAAAATATAATATGTTATGATAAGCTATTGAGTTAGACTGTTAAGATATAATATATTATGATAAGTTAGATTCATATTAAAATATAGGGAGTTTGGGTTAGTAGACTCAATTTTATTTTATTTTTTTTTGAAAATTTGATAGGTTTAACATATTATGTAAAAAATTATTTACTGGGTTAACTAGTAATATGCTAACCATAATTACTCTAATTTTACCAAATGGTTTGAAGAATAAAAATAATTATTAAATAAAAAAATTATTTTGGAAGTCATTAAAAATATTTATAATAAATAAAATTGTATTGAAAGAAATACAATCATTTCATTCTATCAATTTATATGTGTATCATTGTTACTAAAGTTTACAACATATATGACAGAACGCATTGATTATTCTAAATAAAAAAATGATACATTGTTCTAAGTAACACGTCACACTGCAACTTATATTTGAGAATTACGTAATAATTTATTAATTTTTAAAAATTAAAATAATAAAAAATAAAATCCATATAATAGTAAAAAGAAAAACATAATAAGTATAAGATAGAACTCACACATGACATAATAAAAAAGAAAGAAAAAGAATATGATTAATAGTTCGTAGAAATTTATGAAAAAAAATGTATAGAGATTTAGAATATATGAGTAAATAGAATAGAGGTGAAAAAAATAAATAAATAAAAATAATCATAATAATAATATAAATTAAAAATGGCGGAAAAGGAACAAAACGAAGAAGATTCTTGTAACCTAATTGTTGGAATATGATGTTAAGACCTTTAGATAAGACTTATGTTGGATTTCATGAATACTTTTATTTCTTGTATAACATAAATCACCGAATTAAATAAAAAGAATAACAAGCACATCTTTAACCAAAACCAAAAATCAATATGAAGCCTTATGTAATTAGTAACCTTAAGATCGGATTAACGTCATCTTTCATACAAGAATCGAAACAATATTTTTTTATTATTATTTATACATTTTAAAACTGTTTAAAGAAAGACCTATTTTTGGGTTATTGCAAAATTTAAACTCAAAACTTTCATACTAAAATATCGAATTTTAATCGTCAAAAAGAAACATCCTGGGAAAACTTTTGAATCAGCAGAGTCTTGGTAAGGCTAAAATGTTAGGAAAACTTGTCCACGCGCCAAGTGCTAGTAAACCCATAGGCCACCTGCATGGGGTACGAGTATTAACCTAAACGTGGTCCAATAAGGGCCTAAACACCCATAAATGAGGATGGCCCTCGAATCGATAATTCCAGTATGAGATTGACTTGAACCAATCCACTTTCCAGGAGTGTAAGGTTCCATCCAGTCAGCTTCTGTATGAACGCGGATCAATATCTTTACAACTTTCCAAATGTCAATTGCCGTCTTTCGGTGTTCTTTGAGAACCACAGCATATATTCTTTGAGCACAGTTAGCCCAGATCATTAACGCGTATTAACCCTTTTTTTTTTTTTTTTCCTTTTGGGAATAATTGTTAATTGCATTAGATTTATTCCATTGGTCTCAAACTCTATTATTGCTCTTATCCACGACTTTCTTACTGACGAAGGAATGGTTTTTCTTCCTTGGGTGTCACTTTTGGTTGACTTTTTGATTGTAATGAGTGGCCGGGATTCCTTCACATTCATTCCAGTTCCATTTGTGCTTCAGATACAACCTCATTAAAGTCGGCCCCTGCCCCCATATTTTTTAATTATCGCCCCTAGAGAAGTAAATATGACATTTATGTCCATTGTTTCACATAACCCACTATAAAATGAAAGGTAGGCAGCCACCAAAGATTCATCATCTCTGCAACTTCCTTGGACACAATAGTCATCTGGAAACACATCCCAACAAAGCTTCTGTTTATTCCAATTTCCGAAATGCCCAAGTCAGATGCACAAGAGAATCAACCCCCAGCAGGTTCCAACTTTCTTCCAAACTACCCATTGCTACTCAGTAGTTTCTAGATTATTGTTTTCATGATGGAGGATTTGACAACTTACTTTTCTCTTTGTTTTTGACCCAAGGATATCCTACTGCGGATCCTCCTGCTCAGAAGAAGAGCTTCTCTCGGACAAAGAAGAAAGGAGAGAGAGGCTTCATCGAGGGATGGTAAGACAGACATATACCATATCAGTTTCTGCAACAAATTTAAGCAAACACACCTGCATAATTCTATCGAAAGAGATGAATGCATTTCTAGTTACTAGCTTCAACTATTCTGACAAAGTATTCCGGATTGCCATATCCATAACTGAATAGTACTCGGCACCTAATTGATGATGAGGCATTTTGACAACTTAATACAATCATGATCACTCACCTTGTATGTTATGTTTATCTTCTTCCTTCTCGCTAATAATAACATTTTTTTTTCCTTTGCTGTCTTTCTTACAACTGCAGCCTATTCGCGCTTTGCTGCTGTTGGCTCTGTGAAACTTGCTTCTAAACGCTGCTTTCAAGAAACATGAAGCCTATCTTTGGTAGAACACTGTTGATTGTTCTATAAACTGTTATTCTATGATTTTGGTCATATGTTCTAACAGAGTATAGAAGTGTTGAATTTAATAAAGATTCTATAGGAGTTGTTCATTGTACAAGCCTCAAAAAGATTCTATGGTTTAAGACTAACCTCAAAAAGATTGCACACACCTGACTTCTGCCTAAAAAATCCGCTACAATTAAAATAGGTCCAACCAGTAATATACTGAATCCAAAATGGATAAAAACCAGCATCAAGGTTAAAGTAGTAAGGCCAAGGTTTGAGGATAATATCCTATCGTTCTCTGGCTATAAAGTTCGAAAATTGGGATCAAGTTCTCTTCTGAGCACTAATTTAAGCTGTATCACCAAAGCCCAAAGGCTTTGCAAAATAGCAATCATGCTTCATATCAGAAAACCTAAAAGATGTGTAGAACACCACAGTTTCAGAGAGCAGAATTTGCAAACCATAATTCTCGGAAGGCTCAATCCAATGGTATTGATAATAAAAAAAAAAAATCATAGATATGCTTCATATGGTACCCCAAGGAGACAGTCAAGAAATACATCTTGTATAGGCAAAGAATATTGCTTAACCTTGAATGTTTAATTAGCTTGCACTTTAAAATACAAGATTAATTTATGTACTTTATTTAAGGGAAAAACATATAAGGCAGGACTAATATCATACAGTTCTGATATCACTCTCAAAATTACTTTTTCTACTTACTGACCATAGATCCAGTTGAACTTGATTGCATGTTGGGTAGCATCAATAAGTATCACACTTGGAAGGACATATAATTCGTATAAAAATTCTAAATAATACATGGAATGTCCTAATATCCTTCCATTTTGGTGTACAAGCTTATTGCTGAAGATGCTTCCACTAAATTGGCCAAAAGTACAGGCCATATGCCATTTTAAAATTCATAAGATTTGAAATGAATAAAGAACTAACCAATAGGGTGTGCTTTTCAAACATTATCTGATAATGGAAACAGCTTCTCCAGCATGTTATTAGAAAGGATCCTGTTGGGATCCAATTCCCTCCTTGCTTTGTTATATGCCTCCACTGGAAAACGCTTTTTGAGCCTAGCTTGCAGAGCTTCAAGTTCTTCCTTATCCTTTGGAACCTGCACATTGCATTCATTTATTGATGCTTAAACAAGCAGCATGAGTTTTATTAGACGTTAACATACTTTTGTGTGATATAGACACCATAAATGACCTAAATTCAGTCACAAAAATGCATGTTCAAGTGCATGCACAAATATGCATACCCTGCATAAGCTTTAACCTGATTTCTGCATAACATTTACAGGATTCACATAGACATGGATGACACAAACATCTGACCCTACGGACTAGTCTGAACAAACTTTCACAGAACAATGTTCAAGGACTGAACTATCAGCCATATTGGTTGCAACATATCTGCATAAGAGAATCGCCAATTTCCGATTGCAGTATTGGAGCAAGTATTGGTTTTTTTTTAATAAAAAAAATTCAAACAATCAAGCATTGAAACCCTATACCTTAATCCCATTGGAAGTTTCAAACTGAATTTGGTGAATGTGAGAACTTCAAGAAACTTTAAGTTATGAGACAGAAACATTCATCTGGAGACAATGCAGACACTATATTGATCATGGCTTTGATTTTACTCTTAGACAATGCTAAACAAGAAAAATTTTCAAGATATATTCACTACCTCAATCTTAGCCCAATGTTCATATGCAGCATATTTATCCCACAACTGTGCCTGTGCAAGATGCCTGTAGTGGAAGAATTCTTCTGTTATTTCCTTTCTCTGACGAGCATCCATTGTAGGAAGGTACATAATAATACCAACCTGATAAAAAATAAAGCAGATTTAGATATGAGAAGTACAAGCAATTAACCCACAAATATTATCTACTTAGCACACATAGCAGACCTTGCATTGATTTTATTGTATCAAGAAAAGGTAAGGTCATTAGTAACAAGTCCTCTAAGAAACTGATCCTTGTTCGACTTTCCAACATTGATATCGGAGGTTGTACAAGATTCCAAATCTTTTATCTGACTCTTTAGAATCCGGCCTTCATGTCTAGCCAAGGTCCAAAACAATATTTACTCAATTAGAACAAAGAACTTCTCAAAATACCAACTAATTTCAAATTATCAGAGGTACATAGTATTCTGCATGCTTACAGCATAAGAATTTCAATTCACCAAGGGAAATAGCAGCACAAAATCAAACAGCAAAAGATTATGGATTTCTGAGGTTCTTTAGGCTCTGATTGCTTTTGCAGAAAAATGACTTCTAGAAGACATTTTCCTCATTTCTTCTGTTTGGATGCCAGAAAATGGCATGGTCAACTGGAAGCCAACTTCCAGTCAACAGAAAAAGCTCCTAAATTTGGAAAAATTGTCTTCCATTTTTAAAACGCGGGGGACAATTTCTGAGCGCCTAATCTCTTCAAACCCCTGAACCCCTTGGCCAAGGACCAGCCACAATCACTACTCATCCCCTCTACCAGAACCAGCAACCAGGCTGTCGCCACCCTCTGCCACTGCCAAGACCAATGACATTGTTCCATCCTTTTCCTCTTTCCTTCCCCCTTGTTCAATCTCCCTTTCCTCCCCCCTTTCTTCCCAAATTTCCTTCATTTTCCTCTTCCCTTCGTTCAATCTCCCTTTGCTCCTCTTGATCTTCTCCTCTTTGAGTTTTCCCTCGGTTTTGCAAAGCTCAAGGAGACCCAAACCTGTCAAGACATCCTTTTGCAGCATTTGAAGCTTCAACCATGAAAAGTTTTTGAAACAAGTCAAGTCAATGAGAACTTTTTGGGTTCTTTCCGATTGAGACAAAAGCATTGATTTTTGTTTTTTTTTTCAAAATTTGCTACTCAAATCAACATATGAATTGAAATTTTATTTTGAGTTTTGAATAATTTACTTTGGGTATTTATGAAGTTTGAAGTTTGGAGTTTTCCATAAGTTGGTTATAAATTATGGAAGATGTTAATAACAATGAAAAATGCATAGTTCAATTAGCAAGAACAAATTTATGATATTAAGAAACTGTAGACTTGATTAAAATTTGAAATGCTTTATGAGTGTTTTTCCATATTAAAAATTCATGAAAAATTTAAATGAAAATAATAAGTTTCGAAAAAATATTTTCCATAGTGTAATCCAAACATCAGAAATCATTTTTCACAATATCATCAAAACAATAGAAAATGTTATGTTTTCCAGAAAATGCCTAGTATGGAAAATTTTAATTTTGCAGAAGTTCATTTTCGTGAAATTAATGGACCCTTAGCTTCATGTCTAGTAGGAAGAATGCAATTTTTTTTTTTCATAACTTTCTTTTAATTAGTATGAGCTCAATCCAAAATTAAATTCTCATGTTTTATTACTTACACTACCAAATAGATGCCTGCCACAAGGTGAGTTGGCAGAGGATTATGCTATCAAGGGATAAGAAAGAATGGAACTAATGTAGCATGTAAGCAAAGGAAAATACTTCCCCAGTTTCGATATTTACGCAAGGAAATAAGGGGAAGGAATAGACTAGAAAAGTTTCTATCGAACACTCAAAATTTTTGTCATGATCCATTTATGAATAGATTTATTTTGTCATTGTAAGTTAGATAATTATCTTCTCATCCTGTTAGCAGCCCACAGAAAGTGTAATTATACTGGAACCTTAGCTTCATGGCTGGTAGGAGGAAAAGTGCACACTTCAGATCATATTTGAGAGGAAAAGGCAACACCTGACATTGTTTATTCCTCAAAACTTATGCAAAACCCTGGAAGAGAAAAGAGAGAAAGACAGAAAAATGAAAATGAAGGGAAAACAATTACCCATGAAAATATGTCATCTTCCGCTGAGCTTGAAGCAGGACTCATCGGGCTCTGGCTGCAAGCTGTCCAGCGCTGCTCAATAGGAGCAGGAGCAGGTATCTCTTCCTTCTCAATGAGTTGCTTCAGCTCCTCTATATACTCAAGGTCCTTCATGCTAGGCTTGGAAAGAGTTCCAGCAGGAAAACAGGTTTCTGATACCCATTGTTGCCCTCCACAATCAAAGCCCAAGATTTCATCACTCCATCCAATTCGATATCCCTCAGACTTTCTCCAGAATTCAGCCTCAGCATGATTAACCTTCATGACATGATCTTTGTTGAGAGGATCAAGAGCAAGCAGTTTATCTCTTAACTCTGTGAATGAAAACTCATTTATGTCTGGGTCATTGCTATCAGGAGATGTAGAAGTAATTTCTCTAGCCCTGCAGAAAACTAAGTTAAGCAGTTAATTGACTGAAAATCTGAAATTGACACATAAACAGAACAAAAGTCATATAAGAAGAGGATACCGATACATTAGCAACAGGTGGGGACAAAAAATGAAAACTATAAGACCAAAAATGTATACCTATTCCCCTCGTGTAAAACCCAAAAAGAGGGATGGTTCTCAGCTGCTTGAGTGCCAACCCAGAATTAACCTTTAGCATTCAGAATAAAGATCAAAATCATGTGGAATTTGGCCAAGGGACAACCTAATTGGTAGCCATACCTCTCCTCTAAAATGGTCATCATATGTTGAAACTCCCTCACTGTGAGGATATATGCAAAGAAAAAATGGTTTGGTTGATTCCATTTTTATAGGTTATTATAATTCAATTTGGTCAATAAATTGAGGACATAATTGCTTTTTTTTTCATAGAACAATGTAGAAATCCCACTCTCTGAGGTTATTCACCATCATATTTAGAATAGACATTGTGCTAGAGGTTTTCAAACAGATAATAGGGATCAGATACATCAGTAATCTAAACAATAGTAAAGAAGAAACAACAGAGCTTCCACTTTCCAGCCAGCAACTCCTGACAAACCAATCCAAATGAGTCCCCGACTAAGAATCATTACCATACTGACAATGGACAAGAAATTCAATAGTAAGAAAGTTAAAACAGAGAAAGAAACCAAATTCAAAACGTTCAGGAATTTGATATATCAAATTTATTCTTTCCTCACCTTTTCTCAGTTACTCCAACAAGGCTATTCAAACCAATATAAACCAATAAATATGACTAACTAAAAGAAGATTAAGGGGAAAAAAAAAAGTAATTTCCAGCCAGGCTATTACAAGGCAAAAAGAAACAAGACCACCATTTCCATGGGCCTCATATTCAACAAATTGGAATGGTATCAAAAGACAATAGCAGTACCTATACTTCTTAAGAGATTCCTTGTAGAGATCACGAACATGCTGCATAGCCTCATCCTTAGTATATTTGGGTTTGAATTTGGGTGGACCTCTCCATTTTGAAACAGGGTTGCATGTCACAACCACAACAGTGTCAGTGTAGGGAATGTACAGGTACTTGACATGCTTATTCTCAGACAACATCTTCCTACAAGGAAAAGGTAAAAAGCTTTCAATGTTTGAGAATCAAATACGTCCTCCGTTAATTCTTTGATATATGAGAAGAAATATAAGACTATATTTCCAATTCAAACTCACTTCAAAAGAATGGATTGTCAAGCATCATAACCATTTGCAAAATATGTAATGCATTACTTAACACCAATCAAACTTCATCTTGATCCAAATTTTTGAGCATCTAATAAATCATGGTAAAAGCATATATAATACAAATTGACATGATCAACGCTTATTATCCACAAGACAATTATCGAAAGTCAGAGAGTGCTAAGTATTGACAATCGAGTTGCAAGTTGACAGTAATTTTATGAGATATTAGGAACTTATGTTTCTTCAGAGATCTGCGAACAGGGTAACAAAAGGATAAAAAAGAAATTACTTGTGGTTTTTCTTGATGTCTTTCATGTTTGAGACACTTGTGTGCTCCACAAGCTCTTGTCTTTCAACACATTGAATGGTGACTTCAGCAACCACTCCAAGGCCACCAAGACCACAGCGAGCTAAATAAAATAACTCTGGGTCTTCCTCTCTTGAAAGCTCTATTGTTCCCTTGGCAGGGGTAACAAGTTTCATGCGAATGACCTGTTCATCAATGGGAGGCAATTTTGATCCAGTACCATGAGCACCAACCTGAAGACAAGAAGATGAAAAAGAGGAAGGTCAGATAAAAATAGTTAACTAAAAAAGGGCACACCTTCATGCAATTGACTTCATTAAATTATTAATGAAAGAAGCTTTGCTCCCTAACTTTCCACTTCATCCAAAATTCACATGTAGAGCCATCAGGACATTGTATGCCACCACTGGACAGTCCTATATAATGAAAAATATGCCAAACTAAGACAAACCTGACATTTGGACACCATCAAAACCCCAATTCCATGTAATACAAGCAACAAGATGTGAAATTAGCTTTTTCTTTCATTGTGTTTCTTCTCTTCCTTTTACAGAAACAAAAACCTGTATATCATAAAAAGTACTTAGGGTTTGTCTAACCATTTCCTTCAGAAAACTACCAGTCTACCATGGTCCAAAAGTTCCCAACTCTTGCATTTGAAGCACAAGAAATCAGTACATTCTAGAGGACATAAAAAGTTCTAAGGTATGAAAAATTTTGTCACTTAGAACTGAGTAGAATCATATCAACGACGCTTAAGTTGCACTTCAGGCATACATAGCAAATAAAAGCCAAATTGAAAGAGAACTAAACATGCCTCCTCTACAATCTTTATTATTTTTAAGGCCGAAAATAAACACTGTTTCTGAATCAAAGGTCAAACACACCATGTACATAAGACATATAGAGGGTTAAGGCTTCATCAGGTTGTTACTTTTGCTATTTGCAATTTACTTTTTGCACCTTACTTCTTCAAAAAAAATGTACAAAGTAAATGCTAATAGTTTAAACAAAAAAAACCAAAATTACTATTCATTAAAAACGAAGAAATGAAATGCATCGACAAATTTTGACATAATCATTTTATAAAAATGTAAAATCATGCATTTCATAATAAAATAATTAGATACTTAAGTTTTGAAGCAAAGGGCAAGTATCAGAAATAACAATAAAACAGGCTTTTTTTGCTGTTAGATGCAGGCAATGCAGCAAAAGCAACAACAGAATGAAGCTCGCTTAAAATATAGTCCACATCCTAAAGATAAATAACTTTAATAAAAGTCAAAATAAAGTAATGCAAAGAGCAAACCTGAAGAATGCCACCAATCTGCTGCTCTCTAATGGAAGCGAAATTCTGAAGAGTTAAGCCATATTCCTTAATCTCATCCACCAATTGCTGCACTCTTATACCCGCTTGAACCCTCACCCTCTTCTTCTCCTTATCCACCTCCACCACTTTATCCATCAACGCCAAATTCACCATCCCTCCACGGGCCAACCCAATCCCATTCGGAGACAACCCAGACCCGACGGGTCGAACCTTAGTCCGCTTATCGTTCGACTCCTTAACCAACTGCTCTAGTTGCTGAAGATTCTCGGGCTGGTGGAAATGTCGGGTCTGGACCTCGTGGGTCCCACTCCAGTTGGAGACTGTGTGGAGGTCGTCCGGGAGTGGGGCGTAACGGAAGATTTGGGCCTTTTTGTGCTTGGCGTTGTCGGGGAACGGGAAGGAGTAGTAAGTGGTGGCGCCGCAGAAGATGAGGAGGGCGGTGTAGCCGAGGTATTTACGGAGCTCGGAGTCGGAGGAAGAGGCGGTTGAGAGGGTGCGGATTGGAGAGAAAGGGAGCGGCAGTGGAGGAGGTGGTTGAGGGCAATGGATGAGAGTTTTGAGGTGGGTTTGGAAAGAGCGCTTAAGGGAAAGAGAGCGAAACATGGTGAAAAGGAGGGTTCGAAGGCTGGATCAATGGATGAGAGGTTTTGGGTTTATTTGGTTTAGGATGATTGCTTTGCTCTGCTGGTGTGTAGAGGAAGGAGGAAGGAGGAAGGCAGCTGCTAATGTTGTCGTTTAGTTGTAGTGAAGCTGAGGAGTAAGCAGTAGTATGTTTTTTACTTTCATGGACTAAACTTTGAACTTTGTCTTTTTCTCGTTATAATCTGTGTTTATTTACCCATGTGATTTTCTCTCTCTCTCTTCTCGACTCCAGTGCACTTGTGTTTTGTTTTCTTAATGATGATTTATTCCTCCACTCTCTACAATGTCATGAGAGAAGTCTTTAAGCCTACTATGCTAGAGCCTCTAAAGGCATAAAGAAGCTGAAATGGGCATACCAAACTGCACAACTACACGAATTTAGGTTGCACGAAAAGCCATTGGCAACCTATACCTTTCCACAGCCTATGCAAAACATAAAACCAAAACAAGAGCAAGATCACAAGAAAGCTCAACCTATTCATGATATTATTTAATGATATTATCTAATGATGCATGGCTTTTCAAACAATTATGTGACTTTAAAAAATTAAAAATATATTTGAAACAATTTCAATATTTGATATTAAGTTCTAGATAATATATAATTTTTATCAAATCAAAACATGATACAACTTAAAGCTAACAACTTAATCTCAACCCCAGAGCAACAAAAAAGGCGTTGAACCCCTTGCAATCAGAACATACAAAATCACCTTTCCCCCGTAACAACCAAATCTCTGAGAACACAACACCTAATAGAAGTGTGGTCTTAAAGTTGGGTACTATTGTTAGATTTACCACATAAGAGCATGTATTGTTAACAAGCAATTTAACAAAAAGTAAAATATCGTTCTCATGAAGAATTGCATCAAAATCTTTTGTTAAGTATTAAAATTAACATAACTTAATCTTATTCAAACAACCAATTTTAAAATTTACTAAAAACTAAAGCAAGTAAAACTAATAACAAGAATCGCTATTTAAACCATAAAAATCAGTCAAACAAAGTCTAGAACCACAATATCTTCTCACAACTTCATTTGAATCTTTTCTACTCTCTCTTTACTTATTAGATAACCGAGTTGTTAAATTAGAGTTCTAATGTATTTTATAAGTGTCTTTCGATGTTCTTATAAAAATATCTCTTTTAACCAATCTACTATATTCCCATGCAAATTGCAATTAAGAAATACTCATTAAGCTTAAACTCTAAATTGGCTACATATGACATATAAATGTATTCCTACCCTACACACTAATTAAATCAATCATCTCATGCAATTGATATTGAACATATTCTATTTCATCCAAGGCTTACCCTAAAATTTCTTTTCCAAGTTTCATTTAGGTTGCCTTATGTATCTAGTTGGTAGTTAGTCAATCAGATGCATTAATTATAGGACTAAAATAAATAACTCAAAAACTATCAATCATAAGTAAGAAAAAATATTAAAAGTTCAAATTACATGTTGGGTTCAATTGTAATTCTAGATAAGAAATTTAGTTCCTCATAACTACTAAAAACGTCACCCAAAAATATTTAACCATCAATACAAAACAAGGAATGAATAAAAAAAAGTAAAGAATAAAGGAAAACTAAAATTTGTTAAGTCTTCGATCTTCAATCTTCAAGAGTTTTTCTTGCTTTCTTACTTCCTTGATGGTTCTTTTTCTTCAAAGAAAATCTATCTTAATTGTTGCCTTCAATTGCTTTAAAAATGCTAAGCTCTAAAAAGACCTGATTTAAGTCAAATCCAAAATTAAAGTGCCTGAGATATCGTGTTGGTGTTGCAGCCGCACTTTTTTGGCTTTACGGCACCCAACTATTTGGTTTTTGGGCGCTACAACCTCAATTATTTGGTGCTGCAACGCCACACTTGCAGTCTCCTAATACACTCTGCTACACTTAATCAAATTGTAATGTAATTTCTCCTCGATTTAGGTCGAATTGGACAAAGTGGTAAAAATGAAAGTTGTAGCTCTATCTCTTAGCTTTCCGATGAATTAAGAATCATGTAAATTGAATTTCTAAAATGAGAGGTATACTCAAAATACTGAAACATGTATAAGAGAAGTACTTGGCCATTCATGCACTCTTCTGCACCAATTGAAGCCATTTTAATTGCACACTAACAAAAGCATAAAACTAAATCAATACTAAACCAAACCTAAAAGCAATTTAACATAAAACTAAAATAAAACAACATAAATTAAACAACTCATCATAATTTAAAGTAAACTAACAGAAACAACTAAAAACACCTAATTGAAAACCTAAATCTCTGTTGGAAAAGATCAACAGTTATGACTGTTTGAAATAGACACAAATTGTGTCTATTAGGAACAGGCATCTAAGCCTATAAAAAAGACCCTCATTTATCGACAGAGTGTATAACAGAAAACAATAACATCTTTCCTTCATTTCTCAAATATTGTCCAAATTTTCTTTTATATCATTTTGTTGCAAAAAAAAATTTATAAAAGTTTGATAATCTTATCATACTCTAGTGAGTGCTCAATGGATTGATTTCGTCAATGTAAAACATCGTCAATCACTAGGCTTCATTGTATCTTCAAGATTTTTATGCCTGTAACTTTTTTACACACTACAAGTGGGGATGAATAAAGCCTTAAGGATAGTGGCATTGATACACACTTTGAAGCCAATTTTTACATTTTCTAGTTTGATGTTCTAACATATTACATCTACCATGCTTATCAATTGACCACTTCATCCATCTACGATTAATAAATCTCTATAATCATGAAATATGTCTTAGCCTTTAGAATTATGAGAGAAAAATATGAAATCTCTATGTGGAAGATGAGTTTTTTTAAAGGATTGCTCATATAAAGATATGGTAGGTGACCTTGATGTTAGGAAATTTCTATCTTCTGAACCACAAGGAGAACATATTGTTGCAAACAAAGTTGGAAAGTTGGAAAAGAGATGCATTAGATGAAAAGATTTCTTTAAGAATTGGGGTTGAAGCAAGCTGTGTATGTGGTGTATTGTTACAACTAGATTGCTATTGATTTGAGCAAGAACACCAAGTCCCACAATCGTACAAAGCACATTTGGATAAGGTACCATTCAAAGGAGGACCTAGATTCATAGAAATGGTGTCACATGACACCATTCACTTACAAAAAAAATTTACTTATTATACTAGTTATCTAAAATTTTGTGTAATTAATCTACTAATGCACCAATTAATTTTTTTACAATTTTGTAAAGATTAGTGTCAAAAACTCCAAGTCAAAGTAGATTTATCAAAAAGTAATTTACATATCAATATTTAAATACTACATGGAAAGGAAAAAAAATCCTATAATTTAAGATTTTATTGAAAAAGTCAAAACCTCAACTACTCTCTCTCACCAAAAATTGAAGTTCTATTCTTGAGACAAGCAGTGACGCTTCCTTTTCTCGATGAAACCTGCAATGATGCTTCCTTTTCGTTGTAATTGGCTGTATTTTCACTCCCTCAAAACAACTCATCCAGACTTCAATTGTAAGTAACTTTCAACCCAAATTAAGTTTTTAAATACTTCATTTCTAAATACTTCATTTCTAAATACTTTCAACCCAAAATAAGTAATTATACATGGTGTGTAAAAACATATAGGCATGGCATGTAACAACATTGTACTTAGTTTGCATAGTGTTTAACAACAATAAATTTCTTCTATCTGGCGTGTTGTACATTATGGGTTAATTATTATTGGGTCTATCTTAGCATTATATGTATGGTGTGTAGTGTGTAAACCGCATGCTCGGCATGGCATATCATGTAACAATGTGGGTTTAGGATTCATTCATGGTGTATGACAAATAAGTAATTATACATGGTGTGTAAGAACATATAGGCGTAGCGTGTAACAACATTGTACTTGGTCTGCATAACATGCAACAATAATAAGTTTCTTTTATTTGGTGTGTTGCACATTATGGGTTAACTTCTTTTGGGTCTAGCTTAGCATTACATGTATGGCGTTTAGTGTTAAAACCACATACTCGACATGGCATATCGTGTAACAATGTTTCATTTAGGATTCATTCATGACATGTAACAAATAAGTAATTATACTTGTCATGTAAAAACATATATACATGGAGTGTAACAATATTTTACTTAGTCTGCATAATGTGTAACAACAATGAATTTCATATATCTAGAGTGTTACACATTATGGGCTAATTGTTTTTGGGTCTAGCTTACTTGTGCATGGATGCTATATTTTGTAGATGGAGTTCATAGAGTATGATAACCTTGAAACTCCACCTGTTATGTCGAGGGAGAAGTGGGTCTTCAAGGTCTCCATTAATACCTAGTGTAAGTGGTCACAACTGCAGGATATAAACAAGATGCTCCATTACAAAAAGGAGTAAAAAATAGTAAAGCATACGTGCTTCGGTCTGCTGCTAGACGTCTATGTGACACCTTGGCTTTGGCATTGGTTGAGGACATCGATGCTTGGACCGTTTTCCTTTGGGGTCACTATGTTTGGAGGCTAATTGAGGACTACCAAGTGAAAGGGTTCGAAGCTTTTCCCACAACCTTGTAGAAAGACAATCGTTTACATTGCAACTTTTACAGATTTGCGTGGGTGATACAAGTACTATCACGTAACATTTTTTAGTTTCCTTTTGACATAAAAGTTTATGGTGGTAGTTATTTATCATTTAAGGTATTACTATAGTTACAATTGACTTGCAGTTCTAGGCAATAGAGGCGATTCTTGCTTTCTGAAAATTAATTGCTCTAACTATTTCAAAGAACAATGTCTACCCATGTATGTGCAGATGGTAATGCAATCACAAGCTGAAAGAGTTCTACTAGGCACTTAAAAGTTGGAGTCTTCTTAACAAGTGAGGTAATAGGTACTAATTTTTCTTATTAATTGGTAAACTATTTATCAAAATAATAAAAATTACGTATTTTGCAGTTGTGGCACACGAAACCCTAGAGCCTACACCAGAGGAGGACACACGAGAATATTGGAAGGACACAGATGTCCTTCTATCTAAAGGGCACCAGTACGTGCCAATGAGGTAGATGGAGGATTGACTAGAATGGGGTATCAATGAAGGAATAAAGATGAGAAACTTGAAGAAGAAAAGAGTAGCTAGTCCCATTAAGTGAAGGCACACTGCTGCTTGTTGAAACGAGGAGCACTCAAGCCCTAAGTTGATGGAGGAAAGGGACTACCATGGCAATTTAAGTGAATCACATTCTTGCTGCGTCGATGAGCAAACCCATACATTTTCTTGTTTTCAATTGTCAATAGGACGTGTTGAGATGCATTGTCATTTTGATATACCAGTTAAGATCATTCTTATGGTTTAAATGCAACAATTCTAAGTTTCACTATTAACTAACACATTAATCTCTGTGATTGCATTTAAGTAGGGCAAGTTAAGTCGATAACGGCGTAGTCATAATTCGTTAGTTGCGACAGGTTATACGTAATGTAGGCAGGACATATTGGAGCTAAAGGGTTCCATCCAATCATTAAAAGACACAATGCAGACATTGGAGGACCATGCTACTGTTTGGATTCTCGATGGCATCAAATTACAAATTTGTTGTTCTAGCTTCGTTTATATATTGATTGTTAACATTACGCTGGTTTTTGACTATTGTTTATTTTGTGTTTAGGGTTTAACATAAGTTATCAGTTAATGGGTTTTTTCATTTGTCTCATTCTCTAAGGTTGTGCTTCCACTCAACATGATGTATTAGAACACGATTATGCTGATTAGAATGATCATGGGCAAGATAATGAACCTGGTGTTGACATTCTAGACATTGACCATGACGTGGTTAGTGTTGAAGGAGACAATATACCTCATGCCAATGAGGTTGTCAATGAAGTTGTGGGTAGGGATGGGAACCTTCAAGCAGTTGATGCTGAAGGAGATAATGTACCTCAGAGCACTCTTGAAGGCATCACATCATGGTGGTCATCACCAAATTTGTTTGATGTCCAACATCATGAATTGTTACTTTCACATCCAACTCAACGAGAACAAGTCAGAATGGCCAGTAGATGCACTGCAAGCCCCGTACGTCGACTCGTTGGTGTACTATTAGGATGTGAAGAACTCGATGGTGGAAGCATACAAAGCGTTCAAGAAAGACAAGCGGGCAAGGTAAGCTCAAAAATAAAATTGCAAACATTGATCGTTTTGATATTTTTAATTCGCCCAACCTTTTCAATCTAGTATGTGACATGTCCAGGTGTTACATCGAGATCTTAAGAAGATTAAGGGCCTAAAATTTTCACATCATTAGAGGTCCCCGAAAGCTAGATGACAAGTGAACAAATTGACGCATGCCTCAGCATACTATGTAAATGCTTTAAAGGGTCGAATTTCAAGTTGTACAACACCCGTCTATGCGTTGTTGATACGATTTTCTTTGTAAGTTTATTTCACACTCAAAGTCCAAGTTGTACAACACCTGTGTATGCAATTTTCTTCATAAGTTTATTTCATGCAGTTTTCAATTATGAAACTATGTGTGTGTTTTGTATTACCCGACGTGATAGATGATGTAAATATAATTGACATGACACCATCCGTATGTTATACACCGTATATCCAAATGAAAAGGAAAAGACGAGTTTGAAAATTATGGATGAGTTACTGATGTACATGCAAGGTGATAGGCTAACATATGGGAAAGAATGGCAAGATGTCGATTTCATCCTTGCACCTTGTAATGTGGATGGGCACTGGGTTGCTGCGAAGATCGACTTGGTGAACTGGAGGATAAAAGTGGTGGACCCCACTAAAGCTTTAGTCGTAAAGGAAATTGGACTGCATGCGACTCAAATGAAATCCTTTACTACGATGATGCCCATAATCTGCAACCAATCCGATTATTTCAACAAAACACAAGAAATGAGATTTGTTACCAATGCCATGGAAAATTAAGCCATCAAAATTAGCAGTGCATCTATAGAATGAGAACATCAGTTGCGGTATGTTTACAATAGGTTATATTGATGATATTTTACAATCGGGACAATTAAAGTAAAGTAGAAAATGATTACAAATATGCAGATGCAATATGCTTTTTTACCAATAGTTTAGATAACAATCCCTAACTACGCCGTAAACATATGGGAAGTTGTATGAATATTTTTTGTTAACACAAATAACTTTATAATACATAGATTTAATACATTAATTTTTCATTTTACACACAGTGCCTATCATGATCACATGTTCGTAAATTAATGTGTTTTACCCTTCAAGTAATGATTTTTTAACGATGACGTGTTACTCAATAGCCAAGACGTGTAACAAGAAGATGTAAATGACATTTAACAAGCTGTGGAATGTAACAAGAAGAGTAAAACTAAATGGTGTGTAATAAGAACATGAAGATGGTAACGATGTCTGCCAATTTATGGCGTGTAATAATATAATATGTTTTTGAAATGGTATGTGACAAGAAGATGTAAATGACATCTAATAAGAATGACGTGTAACAATATAAGACTTCTTTGAAATAGCATGTGACAAGAAAATGTAAATGACATCAAACAAGAATGGCGTGTAACAATATAAGAATTTTTGAGATGGCGTGTGACAAGAAAAGGTAAACAATAACTAACAAGTGCGTCATGTAACAATATAATGAAATGGTGTGTCATAAGATGTAAATGACATCTAACAACCTTAGCGTGTAACAATATAAGACTTTTTAAATGGTGTGTAACAAGAATATGTTAACAACATCTAACAAGCCGTGACATTTAACACTGTATGAGTAAAACAAAATGGCACATTAGAAGATGTAACACTGTATGAGTAAAATGAAATAGCATGTAACAACATGTAAAAGACATATAACAAGTCGTTGTGTGTAATCATATTACAACAAAATCTACAAAATATAAGAAGCAATTGAGAAACAGATATTTTCATTTCAGACCTCGTGACTTCAGACTAGATACAACGACGACATTTTCTCTGAATTAATCATTACAAACTAGAATAACAAGATGTTGAAATATCAACTCAGTCATTTATTAGATAACAAACACAAAATATGAATGTAAGAAACTTTAAAAGGAAATTGTGAGAAAGGTATTGGACATGGCTTACACAATTAATGAGGTCAACCCACTATCTTTAGCTACAAGACCCTTTACGTTCTCAGACATTGTCCTTCGTATTGGAAAAGTGTTACGTGTGTGACCAGTTTGTCTGCAAGTTGCACATGTTTTTTATTTTTGTCTTCATCAAGGCGTTGACTAACTTAAAAATGGTGTCGAATTTATTGATGGAATTGTAAACAAAGATGGACAATTTTATTTATTATGCACACACCTTTTGCATTGTGAACATCTCTTTGGTCGACTGCCTTCCCCTATTAATGGAATCCTTCTCTTCCTAAGTCTTCCCACTTGACCTTACCAAGGTGGTGTAAAACAACGATTTCTTTTAGATTAGGGGGGATGTCCCAATCACTAGATGCCCAATCGGTCAAATGGGCCTAGCATTACCCTCCACCAAAAAGGTTGTCTTGTAGTAGTCCACGCAGAATTCAACGACTTCATGCTTTTACTTACTAAAAAATCTAATAAACTCAATGTTGAAGCACAATGTTAAAGTTTCGTTAATTATTAATCAAATAACAAATAAAGATATCCATACCTTATTACTACAATGGCATGAATGCATGGTAGTAGATCTGTCTGAAACTCAAAACAAGAATACATTTTCCTAGATAGGTTTACAAGTCCATCCATCTTCTCATTTTTAACTTCAAACTCCACTTGATTGATAGGTTTAACTACAAAGTGATGTGCATCATTGAATCATTTGCTCAATTGCCTAGTAGCCAAAAGGTTGAGTAGTGTGGTCACCTTGACAGCCTTCTTGTACTGATCATGGAACCAACATTAGAACATGTCTCTGATGAACTCGATCAAAACAATGATTGGCATTTGTCTTGCATGCTTCAAGCAAGAGTTAACACATTCCACAATGTTGAATGTCATGAGTTGGTATCACCTTACCGGTGGCCGTACATGTACCCATCTGTCAAGACCTATTCTTATAAAGTCAAAATGGGCTCCCTGTGTGAATTTGTTTAAACTGGTTCATATGTCTATTAAAATTGAAAACCTTATAGCAGTCTCGAGCAAGGGTGAAAATCACTGAAACATCATCATGTTTAAACTTATTTTTGGAGTTTTTCTTCAAGTGGTAACCGTATAAACTGTGATGTGTTTCTAGGTCTACATTTTGGATTACTTTTTTAATGCCGAGATGTTGATCAAAAATGAACATAGTGTTTTCAAGACAACCAACAGCATGACGTAAGTTGTTAAAAAACCACATCCATAACTCTTCATCCTCAACATAGCTCATGCCAAATGTAACCAGATAGACGCACTCGTTTGCATATTTGCATACAGTGACAAACTAAACACCCTTGAACCTATTTTTCAGATGTGTTGCATCAATTGCAACTACAAGACACATTACATCCCTAAACCCATGGATATAAGCCTCGCACAACTAAAAATAATATTTGAATCATTGTGCCTCATCAGTAGCCACTATAATGATTGTACAGGGATTTTCTCTTTTCAACATATGAAAATACGAAGGTAGTACTTGAAATGACACTTTCGAAGGACTGAAAACAAGCCTCTCCGCATACTCTTAAGCTTGCCAAGCCTTAGCATACAAGCATTTCAATCCTCACTGAATCCTCATCTCATCAATTATGTCCTTAGGTCTCAATGATACTTCATTAACCAGATGCTTGTGAGACGTAAGTTCACCAATTATCTTCACACTTGCTGTTCGAAATCGCCTTTGTAAACCATCCACAATACATGTGTGTATTTTGTGAAACGTCTGAACTTTTCAATATTCTCCTTTAGGTAACCTCATTACATGCACACCGAATTTGCATGTTATGTCCTTACAAGCAACCTAAAAAACGAGCTTGATATAACTTTTTTACATTTATCACAAACTGCTCTTTTAATGCCAACATGTTCAAAACTCGTTTCAATTTGGCTTTGGAGGAAAACATTATTCTTTTGTATAACCAATCATCAGCAAATGTCAATTCTTCAATGGTAATTGCTTGGAAGGAGAACCTTTCTATACCCAAAATAAGCCACATACGAGATACTCTTGCATTCCCCCTTTCTTAATAATTGTCATTAAGTAATGTCTCAAGCAAACGAATCCCGTTGTCACCAACGATGGGGTTATTGTATATGGAGTCATCACACTAAACATCTCCTACATCAACATCTCAAACATGTTTTGGTTTGCCTTCAACATCATTGCAATTTAGAATGTCACTATCATAAAACCAGTCATCGTCTAAACTATCATCATGCCATTCATTAGGGCCGCCATCAAAATCGTCAACAAATCTATCTTTACCTACAAGGAACCAATCCTCTTCACCTTGATCAGATGTAATATTATCCTCGAGCGTTGCAAGGTCATCCTTAAGTGTCTTAGTGTCATTTGAAAATGGCATTACACATTTTACAATTTCACCCGATGGTTGTTTTGGTTGGATAAAAACAAGTGATTGGTTCGATGCACATACTGATCAAAATTGTGTAGCTAATTATTGTGTGAATGTCGTGTGTCTACCAAGCTGCACAAACTCACGTGCATACGTCGATTGCCATTGTTGTGGATTAGGGATCAAATATTGTCATATATGTGAAGCATTATAAATCTCGATTTGATTAAGGTGATTATTATGTTGTACAACTTCTCCATGTAGGATAACATTTGTATGGCATTCCTTAACGATGACGTACACTGTCGAAACATTCCTATTCTTTAGCAAAATTAATGCAACATTTTCGTTGTCCTTGATAATTAAACGTGATAGCTCTTCGGCTGTAGTAATCAATGCATGTAACTTAATCTTGTGAATTTGTGAGTTTACCCCAACAACATCTTTGACCAACTTTATTAAGCACACAAATGATAAATTACTCTTAACCCCCCGTATTTGTGACTCACAACCCTTGCAAATGCCATCGACCCACTGACCACCATGTCTTATCACGAGTCACACAATTGACACATTACTGAAATTTTGAAAAACAAAATTAGTTAATTTACACATTACATGCTATGTTTTAAAATTTTACTACACACCATATTAAAAATATGTTGTCACACGTAATATTAAAAAAGATTTGTTACACGTTATATTTTAAAAAATAACTTTACCCTTTTTAATTTGTTTGACTTCGATAAGAGTTGTGTCATCGACCCCTATAGCTTATGAGAAAAAAACTTTGAACAAATCATTCTTATCCCTCGTAACTCCCTCGTTACATTAATTAATTGAGGGGAAGCTGACGCTCTACGCTGAGCAAATCAGAGTAGACTCCAAGTGAAAGTTTAGCAGTTAATCTCCTCCTAGTATTAAAAGAGTGGTTGTTATATTCATGGGAGTCCAATGGCCCACAATGGGGTGTAGCCCCATTCAACTTAGCTACTGATTGTCAAGGTCATTTGATTGACAAGGGTTTTTTTAAGAAAATAAAAAGGAAACACAAGCAGTAGGTAAAGAAAAAAAAAAGGTTACGTCAAACAAGAAAGAATAGCAAGAATCTATTGAGAGAAATAGGCATGGATAATAATTAACTTTTCTTTGCTTTGGTGTTTTGAGTGTCTTGATCATGAAGAATCACTAAGCTTCATGGACACTTGACGAGGTACGTGAACTAGTAGATTGTATGATCACACTCGTTGAAATGGGTGTATGCACCACTACTAATAGAGCGAACGTTGCTTGGTATTGGACTTGTTGTACACCATATATATTCATACTAAAACAAAGACGTTTAAAAGATAATATTTTATTATTGATGAAATATTGAGAAATCCACTGGGATTTGCTTGGAATATGGATAAACATTAGCTAGTTGGAGAGGTACTTGCATTTGATCTATGGTTTAAGGTCATAATTCTGTTTAAGAATATTATATTTTTAGGATCACCCCTTCACAAGCTAGCTAGATTCAAAACAAGCCTATATCTTTATATCTTTGTTTGCGGATTTAGCATCTGTTTTTGAAGGGATTGAGAAGCAGGAAAAAACTAGATAATGAGTTTGTTGACGGTCCAGGAGTTGATGATGAGTAGCACTAGATTATGTGAATAACTAATTATGTTTTTAACTTTGTCATGCTTTGTTTGCTTATTTTAAATGAAGTTATTTATTTAGGTTTAAGTTGGTTATGTTTAATTGTTGACAACGTATGTGTACTTTTTTATTTGCATGCTACCAGGATGAGTACTTATTTATAGTCATTTTATTTCTCTTGGTTTTTTTTTTAAAAATAGTAGAATTTTTTTGTTGTGTATGAATAAGCATACTAATAAAAAAAATTCCTACACTATCTAAAAAAATTCAAATAAGTTTTTATTTTTTTTATTACATTCTATTAAGCTATTAAATTTTTATTTTGTACAAAATAAATTCTCATAACTAATGGTTGTTTAGTCAAAATATCATTTATTATTCTATACCATGTCATATTGATATGATATGCTGACATAATAAAATATATGACGATATGATACGCTAATGCAACATGATAACATAATTGTATAGTATTTTTCACTTTTCATATTAGCATCATGTGAGTATAAAATGAAAAATGACACCTATTAACTCAAAATAAAAATATAAAATCTCAATTGAATATAATAAAAGAATAAAAACTTATTTAAATTTTTTAAATAATTTAAGAGTATTTTCAAATATTATATCTATATAATACTTGGAAAGAGACTAAATTACAAGTCTTGAGGTATCGTATAAGGATCCAACGATGTAGAAAATACTTTTCTAGAGTATTGGAACTTAAATGAGACAAAACAACAAGTATCTACAAAAATTTTAAATGATATCATTGACAAATATGCAATTGATTCCTCACATAACAAAGGACTCATTATGGGATTTGTTATTGGAGATTTTATAATTTTGATAATTTTGTACATTGGAAAATGATTCCTCCCATAACAAAGGACTAATTATGGTTGTTAATTTGAGCAATTTTTCTTGTGTAGAACAAAACTTTGTTCTGTGTAGTTGGATTGTTAGTGTCAAAATATGGATACTTAGTTCTTATGAGCAAAATTAAGAAATGTTCAAGAATATGTAACAATGAAAGCAGGTTCTTTATACTATAAATGCAATTATATATCCCTATATATATATATATATACTTTGTTAATTATATGTTTTTCAATTTGCTTTGTTATAATTCCAACATGTGTAAATTCAAAGAGAATTTTATTTTTAATAGGTTCATTTAATTACTTTAATATTGAAGGCTATTTTACTAAAATAATCAATAGGAATTTTAAATTCTGGGTCAACCAAGCAAGATAATATTATATTCCGAATATTATAACCAAACACAGGCTTGATATATTACTATCAAAATGACTTCAAAATGTAGGGAAGAAGTAAGCACTACTAAAGAGTTGGGTTCAGATTCCATTTTTTTTTACAAAAAAAAAAAAAATGGTTTGATCAGGAAATAACAAAAGAATTGCCTATATCATTTAATAAATTCAGCAAAAAGAGTTGGGGGCTCGAATAAAGAGGGAATGAATTAAATTTAGAAGTTGCCATACATGGTTAATGCACCTTAGGATTGTGATTTTCTTTCTGAGGATTAATTTCTTCGTCTGCTGAATAAAAAGGCTCATCCTCTGATTCATGCTCCTCCTCAATTGCTTCAAGCTTTTCTTTCCTGGGGTCAAGCCCATGCCCCTGTCTTTCATTGGTGGCTTGCTTGACCATCTCAGCATGGCACATCTCTGTCTTCATTGCAATTTTCTTGTCATCTTTGACCGTACTCTTTCCGCTGGACTTGGTTGCAACATGACTTCCATGCAAAACTAAATTCCATGTCGAAAAGGGGTCAGAAATACAAGATTCAAAGGGACAGAGAATGAAGTAGACATAACTCGGATGATAAACAAAGAAAACGCATTTCATGGTTTAGAGATCTGACCTTGATCCTTGGACTGGCTGCACCCCATCTCTCTCTCTCTCTCTCTCTAACAACCTTGGGAAAAATTAGTAGTGCTTTAAGTATTGGATTGTAATGTGATACTATTCTCTATATGGTAGGTTGATTTTGAGCATGATGTAGAAGATTCACTGGAGTGCATGTTTAATTCTTAATGACACTGAACGATTATACCACAAAATTAATGCTGGCAGAATATATCTCAGTTTGGTACTAACATTTATTGGAGTCTACCTCACAGGATCTTGCCTTTGAAGACAATAATGTCAATTCCTAATCTTGCCCTTCATAGCGAGTGTAAACGTGCGAACCATATTACAGTTTCATTTGGATTTGTTAAGCCAGCCTGTACATGATTATGAACAGAAGGTACAGCTACCAAAATAGATTTCTAGTGACAATACGGTTTAACTCAGCTTTAAGCCACTCTTTTTTGTTTCGGACTTTGTACTTTTATCATCTAACTTCCAGGAAATGCCAGATTTCTTAAGATTTCATCACTAGGCGACCAAAAACCGCAGCTCTTTCTGTAATTGGCAGAAAGAATCACGTTGCAAGATGTTAGGTTCTTCCAACAAAATGCCAAAAATATCCATTTGAAAAACTAATTGTCAACTTTCTGGAATCTGACATAAAAAGTTGAAGAATTTTTGCTATGACAACTAGCATCTAAATCAGAGATGAAACAGAATACATCCATATATAAATGTCTACCATACAACATCAAATTTTTGTAATTTAAAAGTACAATGCAGTGACTTCTCAGTGAATAAGGCACAGGATAAAAGACTATTATGTACAATTCCGAATTCTTGTTTTTACAGGCAGAGCTTGCTAACCTTTTCAGTGGGTTTTCAGCTGTGTATTTAATATCATAGCTAAGACATGAATTCCCTTGAGGCCAATCTCTCTTCATACCTACCTAATGAGTAGGCTGCACTAGGTACCTCTGTTAAGTGAAGAGGATCTGGTTCAATGCCATAATCTGTTAGGGGTCGGTGCTCGAGAACCTTGTCATGGTTTTGCACAAATTCAGGAATCTCAACCTCTCCTTTCTTTATGTCATCCCAAAGGTACTGTAGGCGGTTTACATACTTGATCTTCCAGTATAAACTGGGGAAGAAAAAAGTAAGCAGTTAATGCAAATAAGGCCAAAATAACAGCAAATCTGTAACCTCTGCATTACCAAGTAGGCTGCTTAATCTATTTATTGCTATTTACTGTTAGTCTAATTGATACAATAATTAAGCATATTTTAATGGGCTGCAGGAGCTTTGATGCGTAAGTTCAAGGATCAGAACAAGAAAGCATTTGCATCTGACTAAGGGTAAATTACTAGATAACCACACTGGTAAACTAGACATGGTCTAGCAACATTCAAAGCAACTCACCCTCCACTTAAGAAAAGTCGGCCAAGAGTGGCAAAGACAAGCCTTGAACGAAGCCCAGGGTGTATGAAGTAGACAACTTGCAGCCTATCCTTGATCTCAGAAGGAAGTTCTTCATAAATCCACCTCATGATAGTAACACCAGGGGAGTTGTCTTCCTTTTGCACTGTACTATGCACATAAACTATGCAGAATGGACCTTCAGGCAACTCACTACATATCTTGTGGAATATATATTTCTTCAGCCGCTCCCCACTAACAACAGGAGCTGTATATCATCAAAGAACCAAGTAATTTGTAAAAAGCCAACTCAAAATTTCCTAGATGAACAACAGAAACCTGATGAAACTCTATAAAATTTGTTCAAGATGGAATCATCTCATGTGTACAAATCAAGAAAGCATCAATTAACACAAAATGAAATCATAATCAAAATGAAACTCTTCAAAGAAATGAAATGCCCGACCGCAGGCACTGATCACTGAGCTGCACAGAAGTAGTGCAACTAATGGAAAGAAGAATTCAGACATTCTAAAATGCAATGCATTTGGAATACAGTATGGTAGAAAGGATAAAATGAGACAAGATAAGCAAAAGTATAGGATTAGATGGTCTCACCCTATCTCATGTTAAGCATATAAAGGATTAAAAGTAGAATATCATAAATTTCATCCTAAGCCATGTTTGGTGTAGGATAGGATGATGCTTTTGTCATTGGTCATTATTATCCCTCGCTATACCATTTTATACTAAATATTTTAATTTTTTAAAGGAAAACGAAACTTTTAGGGCCAAACAGCAAAACAAAAACAATATTCATTGCTTAGTATCCAGTTCATAATCTTATGCCATAGGATCAAAACAGTCATTTTCAACAAGATTAAGTATTTATCTTCTCAGAGGATAAGTCGTCTGATTTATGATACTATCCTCCTTTCCAAGTAAATATCAAACCTAATGGAAGGTCATTTTATCCTATCCTCTCCATCATCTTGTATGCTAAACACAGCCTTAGTTCCATAGTGGGGTTTAGGGTTGCATGATGTGACAAACGTTAGGTGAAGTTGAATAGATTAGTTTCTAGAAAACGGTTGCAATGGTGACAGGAGAACTGGGATGATACTTGGTAGAAATTCAAAATCATATGCCAGAAAGTCGTAGAAATTGGTAAGGCAACAGGGTTCTCTATCACAAGTAAATCATCAACAAGATAAAGGTTGAAGAAGGCCATGGAATTGGGTAGAGAGGAAAAGAACATTACAATCAATACTTTTCTATTATTATTATTATTATTATTTGATCAAAGAGAGTAAAGAACATCAGCTTTTAACAGCTCAAATCATCGACATCCTTGCACTGTTAACGTACCAGAATCCAACGCATTTACCTAATTCATTTCGACATGTTCCAACTATTACAGCCTATCCAACTAAACTTACTGAAAAAATAAAAATTCCAAATTCGCAAATCAAACACAAATTACAAGCTAAAACTTCAAACGTGTAAAACCCAAAATTAAAAGTAAAAAATAAAGAAAAATTGTTAAAGGGGGGTTGGTGTATTTACCGGGAAAGTACTTTCCAACGATGCGGATAATGCGATTACCAGATTTATCAGAGCCCTGGAAGCGGAAGAAGTGGAGGACATCGAGGTCGGAGAAATCTTCATCAGAGAAATCCTGAGAACAGTCATGCCAGTTATCTTGGTCTTCGATTTCTCTGTCTTGGTTTGCTAAGAAAGGACGCGCGTCAACACCCAAATCTGAAGCAAGCACCACCACCGAGAAATCATCATTCGATGAACTTCCCATTTCTCCTTCTTCGATTTGTTTTTGCTCCTCGTTACCACTTTCTCGTACTTTCCTTCACATTATCAAATCAATCAAAGTTCCACAAAAAGAAAAAAAAACGCACTGATCTTATCCGGCATCATCTCCTCCCGTTTACAAGTTTTTGGTCCAATTGAGTTGTGGGCTGGGCTGCATTGCCATCCAAAGTTTTGATCAAATAAAGAGATAGGAAATATTCTGGGAAAACACATTCACCTCCTATACAGGTATTATTTTAAATTATGTAAGTTAACTTTAAATAAAAATACGAACACATCTTTCGTTAAATATTTATTTCTCTTTTTCCCCATTTTATACGAGACATATTTAACTACAAAATTATATGATTTAATTAGTTTTAAAATCATCTTTACCTATTATCAAATAAACTTAATTATTTTATATTTTAATTAAATTACATAGTAAATTTATTGAAGTTACCTTTAATTCAACTACATATTGCTTTGGAGATGAATGTATTAAATTACCTTTAGTTAGTTAAAATAGATTAATTATCACAAATTTGTAAAAATATGTTTTGATAAAGAAATGAATTAAAAAATAAAATGAAAACTAGGGGGGGTGGGGGGGAAGAGGAGAAAAAGGAAAATCAAAGAAAATGAGAACAATTATAGTTTTTTAAGTAAACGTTGAACAAATATTAATTCGATTAATGGTATCATAATATACATAATTTTTGAAAAGTGATAAAAAAGGGTTTTCCAAACTAATGAGTGAAAGTTTATTTTCAATAGAAAAAAATGCCATGGATGACACTTATTATTCGTAATTAAATTATATATAATTTAATATGTTCAATACGTAGTTCAATTACAAAATGACCTAATTCAAATTTAATTTGATAATAATTAAAAATGATTTTAAAACTAATTAAAATTTTCAATTGTATTCATAACTAATGAAATCTCATAATTTTGTATATAAAGATAAAAAGTTTTGAAAAAGAAAAAAAAAGTTAAAAGAGAAAGCACACCGAAAAAAAAAGAGGAAGAGGTAAACTATAAAATGAAGAAATAAATAACAAAGAGATACACTAATCTTTTCCTTTGAAGATATTTTAATAATTAACACTTATTATTTTCTAAAAAAATAAGTGTATTTTCAACCAATTTTTATATAATAAAATAATGTCTTCTAAATTAATAATCAATAAATTTATTTTCAATTAAATCTCAAGAAAGTCTTTATATTGTAACCAAAGGAATATAAACTAGTTTAAGCTTCTACTCAATTAGTATTTGAATTAAAACCAAGAGTTTTAAACCATACAGACTTGAGTTGACTCTATTAGAGAATCTAATATAATGATCAAAATTTTATTTTTGTGATATAATATCTAAAAAAGCTTTTAAATTATTTTAAAAAATTTAAATAAGTTTTCATATTTTTATTACGTTCAATTAAGCTTATTTATTTTCATTTTGAGTCAAATAGATTTTCGTACTTTTATTTTGCGCCAAATAAACCCTTATCACTAACAGTTGACTTAGTTATAATATTATTTGTCATTTTATGTATGATACTAACGTGGTATGTTGACATGTCATAATAGATGATGACGTATGTCAATTTAATATGAAAATATGACCATATTACATTTTTCACCTTCCATATTAGTGCTATGGTAGCACCGTATGGATATAAAATGACGATGTGTATTTTGCTTAACGGTAATTAGTCAACTATTAATCATAAAGGCTTATTTGATCTAAAATAAAATTATAAAAGTTTGATTGAATACGATAAAAGAATAATTCAGAGGCTTTTTTGAGCATTATGTTTTTTTTTTATTTATGTACTAGTCTTTGGCACACCCGGTATATGGGTGAAGTCATAAACAGTTTTATTGTTTAAAGATATTAAAAGAGAAAAACAAGTTATTTTGAAAATATATATTAAAAGAAGACAAGAAAGAGGAGAGTTGATAATGGAGGCTAGTTGGCAACGAAGGGAAGATTAGAGAGTGATCGGTGAAAAAGTAGACTTGTCAAAGGCAAAAGGAAGATCAATCTTTGGTTGGAGGCATGGGGAGAAGAGAAAAGAGAGATGTTAAGGGTTTAAGAATTTAATTTGAGATTTAAGGAAAATAGGGAAAAAGCTCGATCAGGTTTTTTATCTTTTAGATTTATTGATGAAATTTTTGTTAAAAAATACCGACTAAGGCTTCCGATGGATCACTCTATTAGAAATTTGATCGAAAAATCAATTTATTGACAAAAAATTACATTGATAATTTCTCACCTTATGCTATCATTTCGCACCAAAAAGCATTCCAACCAATATTTAACTACCTATATTTCATCGGTAATAACGACTCTCTCAATCTACCGACATTCAATCGCAATTCTGTCAAGTATTTTCAACAAAATATTTTTCATAAAAAAAATTAATTTTAATAATGAAAGGGGGAAGAAAAGAATTACTATGTCAAAGATGAGGCAAAGAAGGCTACACATGGGGAAAAGGGAGAGAAAGTGAAAAAAAAGATTCAAGTCTAGGGTTTTTCTTAGGGAAAGGAGGTGATTTTAAAAGAAATAATTGAGGAAAAGAGAGAAAGGAGATGAAAAAAAATATGAGATTGACAATAGTCTAAAATCCTAATGTTGAAAATTATATATAGATTTTTTTTCAAAAGGAATAAAAAGAGAGGATTCTAGAAAAAACTAAATCAATTAAAAGGTAAAATAGGTTGAGAAAAATGCAAAAAACCTTTTTTTATTGTCCTGGCCATGACCAACACGCGAGTCCAGCAAGTAGAACCCATAAAACCCTAGCAAGCCTCTCACAAAACGGGTAGACAAGTAGACATTAACAATAATTCATAAGGCCTAGATGACACATTTAATAACACAAGTTTAAATACATCCATAACAAACTGCCCATAACATTTCAATCAACAAGAGTACAACCTTGATTTATTGACAAGAGCCATACATTGGCTATCATAGTGGATCTGAAGCCCATACATAGCAGTTCACAGTTATTACAAACATAAAGGCAATACAATGCCATCAATATAAATAACCCATACATATGTATTGACCAGTGGAGTGGACACATAGATCAAAGTTCCTACCGATTGTCAAAAGTGTTGATAACCTGGCTAATGTTAACCACTTGCTTCTTGCACAGGAATCCCCGGAGCTACTTATCTGCACATAGGAACAAGACATTGGGGTGGGTTCTCATTAACTCAATGAGTGCATACATAAATAGTCACATCAAGCTATGCAAATCATCAAAGCATATACGAATTACTTCATCAAACCCATCGAAGCACACATTTGCTCATTACATAGCTTACCAATAGGTTTCCAAGCATCATGAACCAGTAACAAAATGGTAACAAGAGAAAAGTCCTTTTAGGTAACAAGACATGCCTAGTGCCGAAGACATTGACAGTAAATAAGACCACAAGGATTGCAACACCTTCTAACTAGAGCATATCATTGTTTGGAACATGCTTATAGTTTTAGTTAAAACTAAAATATCATCTCCAATAGAAATTTTTATTGATAATAACTCAATTCCATGAAAAGCTTCATTGGAATCATTCTTATCAAAATCACTATGTTAGAATAAAAGTCTCAATAAACAATATATCAAGAAGGGTTGAATTGATATTTAAATTTCTTTGGATACTCTAAGTATAAAAATCAAACCTTTTTCCCTAAAATATATTTTCTAGCATCAAAATAAAGTTTCCAATAATAAATCACTAAACATAAAAATAATATACCAAAGTAAAACACTGTTCCTAAATTTAATTGCTCACTATAAAAATAAAGGGAAAAATATTTTCCTAAGTGAAACAAAAATTCAATATAAAACAATTTTCCTAAGCTAAGTATTAGCAATGAATAATAATGTGAAAAATTAAGAAAATACACAAAATATTTATAATGGTTCAACTTTTCTGATTCCTTCATCCACTTCCTTGGTGACTAAAGAATTTTAATCCACTATCAAGGATTCTTGCTTTTTAATGGGACAAAACAATAACCCTCATATAATCCACTAAAGGGATTATTGCTTTTAAATGGAATCAAGCGATAACCCTTATAACGACTTTTTTACAAGATACAGTGATAACCCTCATACAATCCATAACATGATTCTTGCTTTTTTGGGGGATCAAGCGATAACCCACCAACAATGGTTTTTAAAGGCTCAACCACAAACCCTCGCAAATAGCTTTTCAAGGTTAAGCTAGAACCTTTACAATAAAATGTGTATAAAGGAGTAATACAAAAGATTTACCTCACAAAGACTAGATGTTAGAGATTTTAGCTTACGTGTAGTGAAAGAAGAAAAATCAACTCAAATAAAGCAAGTATTCAACTTTGTAAGCTTTGTGGAAGACTAAAAAGATGTTAGAGAATGAATATGAGTTTTTCAAAGTTTTTCTATGGTTTGAAGCTTTGGTTCAAGTTTTCTCTTGCTTCAAAATGGCTTAAATGCGTTTATTTATAGTTGGGATAAAATTTGGAGCCGTTAGACACAAGTTTGAATCAAATCTTACCATTGTTAAAGCTTGAGGGTTGACTGTGTTCTTCAAATTTTTCAAATTAGGATTCTATAGTCGAGTATAACCTTCCCCTACTCGATCTATCTCCCCGATAGCATGTTTTTTGCAAATCTATGCTACTATAGTTGACTATGCCTCCTCTATAGTCTACAATGGTTGTGTAAAGTCAATACTTTGAAGCTTTTGACTCATCAAGGTCCACTACACTTAGGGTCGACTATGACTATTCAAAACTTGATTTTCTTGAGCTTTCTGGATCAAAGTTGAGTGTAGACACTTCAAGGTTAACTATGACTTTATAATCTTCAAGTTTTGCACTTTTACAGCCTTTAAATCAACTATAGCTTCTCTAAGATTGCCTTTTGGCTTGTGTCTTGAGGTTTGCTTAGCTTTTTGGAGCTTTTCTCCAACTATTTCCTTATTGCCTTGTTCCTACATTCAAATAACATTTCAAGGCATGTTTACTCTTGCATTTTAAGTTGTATATGCATTGTTTGAAAGCATATAAAATGTTTTCTAATGATTTATGAATTTTCAAACAAATATGTAACCTAAAGGGTTAAAAATATATTTGAGACAATTTCAAATGCTTGATATTAAGTTCAAGAACTTATATGATTTTTGTCAAATCAAAACATATGTAACTCACAGATAACAATCTCCCTTTTTTTGATATGAGAAAAACATGAGCATATTGCATTTGAAATTTCTTGAAACCTCCCCTTAACTTAAGTAGTCTTTATGTACCTTTTGAAAATATTTATATATAAATGAGAAGTGTACAAGAAATGAATATGAACTTTGAAAATTCTCCCTCTCAATGTATGCATGAAGTTCAAAAATGTTTTCAAAGCAAATTTAGCTAATATAAAAGCATTTCAATGTGCTCATAAATCTTCTCCCTTTTTTTGTTATATCAAAATGGTTACAAAGTGTTAGCATTAAACACTTAAACTCAAGAAAAAATGGTTAGTGATAATCAACAAGTATAAATAAGCATTAAGTCCAACAATAATCTCTAACCATCAAATCAAAATATTGAGATACATTTTCATGCAAATATCCAATCAAGAAATCAAGAAATATATCCATTCATCATAATATGAAAGCTTTAAATCAAGATATATTCCCCAATCAATATGTGCTCAAGCAAAGCATAGGGAAATATACTCATTTAGCACATCCAAGGATCAAAATGCATAGGTAAGTCATAATATATTTCTATTCAAGATATTCCATTAAAGCATGAAGAAATATACACAACCATTGCAATCAAGGCTTATATAGATATTTTCAAACAAGATATATTCCCATGTAAGATGTTCAATCAAGGCATTATGGATTATATCAATATATCATAAACAAATCAAGATATATCTCCATTTCATATATTTCAAGTAAGTCAATAAGGAGAATGCCATCAATCAATCAAGAATGCCACTCATAAGTATGTATATATATAGGCAAAAGTGTAGGCATTTCATCCTCTAAAGTGGCGTTTGGTAGTTTACAATACCATGTGATTATAAGTAATGTGATTATAAGTAATGTGATTGTAAGGAAATAACATTACAGTGTTTGGTATACAAGCAAAATAATGATTAAATTATAAGGAAGATAACATTGCAGCGTTTGGTTTATAAGTACTTTGCTAGAAATGTAATGTTAATTTTTAAAATTATCCCTATTTATTAAAATGCAAGTTTAATATACTTATATTTTTTATTGTTAATTTTTATATAATATCATCTATTAAATATATTTTTAATGTCATATATTTTATTTTCATTTCTTTAATATAATTTTTTATATTATATATTTTATTTTAATTTCTTTTACCTATATTATATAAATTTTAATTTAATTTAATTTATTTTAATTTTTGATAATTATATTATATATTCTATTTTAATTTTTTTTAATTTAATTATAACATTACAAAATGTTTTTAATAAGGTAATGAAGTTGGAGGATAAAAATATCTTTAAGAACATTATAAAGTTCAATGTAATGTGATTGTATTGTAATCTTATATTGCAGTGATCTGTTACAAAACAAACACTGCAATGTAACATAGTTGGACACATTGCCAAGAATGTACTCTCACTTCCCTCATACCAACCGTTATTTAAGTTCAAGTTGAATATGCATACCCAAATATAAAGCATTTATAAGTCTACATAAAATGTGAACATGATTTAGTGATATGTGTGCAATTTTATATGCTAGTATGTTCACAAATTCATTCAACTAAATAATCAAGTAATCATGCAATTATCTAAAAACAAACAAATTGAATACACAGCCAGTGATGCAAATATACTTGTAAATTTATATACAAATAAGTATAGTAAGAAGTACAACAATCATCATTCAAGCACGAATTTAAGGCATTATTAAGCACAAGTTTAATATGGTGTTTAAGATATATTACCAATAAAGATGAACACAACTTGTTGAGATTTTACCAAGATCATTGTTACAGATTTCAAGTGCTCAAGAATTATAGGACAATGTCTAGCCATCTCCCCCTTAAGCATTCACTAAATTAATTCCAACAAGGAGAAGGGATTAAATAGCTAATCATATCAAAGCATAGTCTTATCTTCCCTTAGATGGATCATGAGACAAATATGAGGACAAATCATGAGCATATGATACATAAGCATTATAATGGATATTCAGCATGTCAATTTCATACTTATATATTCAAAAAGCGAATAAAGCATGAGTATTTAAATAAATATTCAATAAATGCTTCAAATACTCATAATTTCAAGAAGTTTGTGCACATTTGCTTCAATGCATGTCTAAGACATCATTTTGCATTAAGCATCTTTTTATTTTTCAACATGCGTTGTCCAAGCACTATTAATCAAACATTTAAGGAAATTCTTATAAGAATGACAATTCAAGAGAGAATTATCTCAACAACAGTATATCATCATTTAACCTTTTTGGTAAGCTCTTTTCTATAATATTTTCAAACAGGCATTTCAATAAGAGTTCTCCTAATTGTGTATAAAATTATCAAATTTAGGAGAAGTTTTCTCATCAAGATAATATCATTATCAATGAAACATTACTAAAGCATTTAGCACATATTGTAATCACATAAAGAAATGTTCTGATCAAGTAGGCACAAGCATGATTATAAGAAAGATTTTAGTTATCTTTCCTAATCATGATTCGAATTCATTCAACGAAATGCATGCATGCATGATTTCAATAACAAACATGGGCGTATGCAAAAGGATGATCAACAAAGTTCAAGATATATGCTATTTCTCAGTTTTCCATAATTCATGAGTGATATCACTTCTTAGTAGATATTAGAAATGAAGCACTCAACTCATGAATTTATCTAAAGTAAGCATCCAAGCATCAATGAATATCAATTGTCAAAATTTAAGAAATGAGTATTCAATTGGTAACCTATAAGCTTAAGTTGGATGCACACAAAGTGTTTAGATCATGCAATCATTTAAGCTCATTGAAGACATAGTTAACACTTAAATGCATGTTCAAAAATAATTTAACTATCTCATCCTAGTATATTACGATCTAACTTGACACTTTAAATTTCTCATTCAAAAACATAACTTAAGTCAAGTTATAGACTTCAAATCTTAAAGTCAAGCAAGATAAGATATCATGTAAGCATGTTACTTGGACCAAAGAGATAGATAAACTAAAAATATTTTTCATAAAGTTCAATGTGTTTATCATGGTCAATTTCATATGCATAATCAAGAAATCAATTTTGAAATAATCAATAAAGCACAATTATAAAGTATATTCCAAAAATTGATTCTAGACCAAGCATTTTAACATCTCAATTTCTCAAGAAATGATTTAATCAATATGACCATAAAAACATTTTATTCTTAAGAAATAATGTCACCTATGCAAGCACATAAGATCAACAAATTCAATCATTTACTCATGCTTTCATTTTCATCAAGAACAAGTCATAATAGCATTTTCAACATGTGATAAACTTGTTCAAGCTATAAACTCAAGCATGGAAAATGATTTTCTCCTATAGACTCATATTGATGAAATCAATTTAAGTAGTCAAGTATTGTTATGCTCAAGTTTAACCATTTTGAACTTATCAATTTGATTTTAAAATTTCAAGGCAAAGTTGCTCAAAAGGTTAAGATATCTTAGATACAAGGAAATTAAAAAGATTAATTTTTAGGCTTAAAAGGTTAAGATATCTTAGATACAAGTAGTCAAGTACTACTAGAGTAAATGTGAAAGTAAGTTATCAAATATGCTTATGTTACTATCAAATCATTTATGTTCATGTGCAAGTGCATCTCATGCTGGCATTTCTTTAAGTCAACATTTTTGCACAATCAACACACAATCATATATTTTCAAGCAAATGTAATATGAACAACACTCAAAACAAGTAATTCACAATTAATCAAATTGTATCAATCAAGAATTCTTCAAAATTAAAATAGTAAGGAAACAAATATCACTCATGTTTTTATTTTGTGTTTAACCTTGAGTTTGTTCCTCCTTGGGTTTCATACATACAAAACTCATTTTCATTTAACTTATGGCATCTGAATTACTTTAGATCTTTGAGGGTTAGTCTCAACAAACATATGCACAAGATAATAAGTTGAACAAGGAATGCAATAGGAATTCATGAATTCAAAAGTGTTCCTACTCCTAATTTCTTATGTTTTCTTTCCATTAACAGTACTTTTCAATTTCTTATTTTCTTCTTTTAATTGATCATAATTTCTTTACAGCATTTCAACAGTAATTCTCAACTGATTGTTTTCTTCCATTAATGATTCATTTTCAAGTTTGAGATTTGAAATTTTCTCCTTTTGACTTAAGCTTAGATTTTGAAATGTAAAAGCTAAGTCTTTAAACATATTTGCTAATTCACTATCCATAAGAATACAAGAAGATCTTACCTCATAGTTTGGTCTTGAATTTTAAAATTTGATGTTCTCTTCATCTTCACTGGATAAGCTTTCATCTAAGAAATCATCTTTTTCTAATTCTCTTTTAAGTGGTTGCCTATATTGCTTGTCTAGCTTGTCTCATATCTCTTCGGCATTTCCACAAATTTGAACTTAATTGTATTTTCTTTCTCCAAAAGCACGAATGATGGTATGCATGGCTTTTACATTTAGCTCAATTAGATCAAGATCATGTGAGTTCCAATTTTTCATGTCTTTCTTTATCTTGTATGGACCATTTTCATTTTGCTTTCATGTTTGATAATCATTTACAATAATGAAGTGTGCCATTCTATATCTTCAAACATGAAAATCTTCATAATTGAAATATGGAGGCTCAAGATAGGTGATCCTTCTTAGGTCTTGCAATCATCAAGTGTCAAGAGATAAAGGTTTGCAACTTCATCATCCTCATCTTAAGAGTCATCACTATCACTCCAAGTTGCTATCATTCCTTTCTTCTTAAATCTCCCTAAGGTGTTCCTCATGTTGTTGTTAGGACATTCATATTTTGTGTGACCAAGCCTTTTACAATCAAAATATATCAAGTGATCTCTTGTATGTTTTTCTTTAGGCATATCCTTCCTTGTAGATTTTCTATTTCTAAGATTTATCTTCATGAATTTATTAAATTTCTTAGCTAGCATAGTTATGTCCTCCTTATTTTCACTCTTACTCTTAATGCTTCTCTCTTCTCCCTCAACTATAGGTTTAAGGGTTATTTCCTTTTGTTTGACTTCCTATTTCTTAAGTTCTTCTCTCTAATTTTTATGCTTAAGTTTTATTTCATAAGTGAGAAGGGAACTTATGTGCTTTTCTAACTTAAAGTCATTGAGGTTTCTAGCTTCTTCTATAGTTATGACTTTAGGTTTCCATGACTTAAGTAATCTATACCAAATTTTCTTTACAAGTTGGGCATTAGGAAAGTCTTTCTTTAGAGCCTTTAAACCTTTTACAATGTTAGTAAATCTTTCAAACATCTCATTTATGAACTCACCCTTTTTCATTCTAAAATGTTCATAATCATGTGTAAACAATCCAATCTTGGATTCTTTGAATTGGTTAATGCCCTCATAAGTGATTTTAAAGGTATCTAAAATTTATTTTGCATTTTCACACATAGACATTTTATTAAATTCACTAGCTTTTAAGCCATAAAGAAGAGTATTATAAGCTTTGCAATTTATTTGAATTAATTTTTTATCTTTATCATCCCATTTGTTTCTAGACTTAATAACTACTTTGCCATCTGCCTTTTGACTTGAAAAATGTAGACCATCTAATATGACATTTTAAACATTCAAGACCATGGATTCAACACACATTTTTAAACATTTCTTCTAATAAGGATAGTTTATACTTACAAAAAAGGGTGACCTTTAGATCAATTGCCCTTCACCAAGCACGGTTGTCGTGACCTCCATTTTGTTGATTTTAGCTTCTACAATAGATATCTCAAAAGCAATTAGATATATAAAATTTAAGATCAAACTCTGATACCAATTATTAATGTAGAATTCTCAATACACAATATATCAAGATGGGGGTGAGTTGAAATTTAAAATTTTTTTTGAATATTCTAAGTATAAAAATTAAAACATTTTCACTTAAAAATATTTTCTAACATCAAAATAAAGTTTCCAATAATAAATCACTAAGCATAAAAATAATATACCAAAATAAAATAGTTTTTCTATATTTAATTGCTTGTTATAAAAATATAAGGAAAAATATTTTTTTAAGTGTGACACAATAAATCAATATAAAACTATTTTCCTAAAGCAAATATAGGCAATGAATAATAATGAGAAAAATTTTAAAAAAAAACACAAAGAATTTATAGTGATTCGACTTTTTCTATGTCTACATCCATTTTCTTTGTAACCAAGGAATTTAATCCATGATTCTTACTTTTTAACGAGACTAAACGGTAACCCTCACACAATCCGTAAAGAGATTCTTGCTTTTAAGAAGATCAAGTGATAACCCTTGCAATGGCTTTTTCATAGGATCAAGCGAAAACCTTTGCACAATCCACTAAGAGATTCTTACTTTTTCAGGGGATGAAGCGATATCCCACCAATAATAGTTTTTAAAAGCCTAATTGCAAACCCTCACTAATATCTTTTCAAGGTTAGGTTAAACCTTTACAATGGGGTGTGTATAAAGGAGTAATAGCAAAAATTTACCTCCCAAAAGCTGAATACTAGAGATTTTAGCTTGGGTTTAGTGGAAGAAGAAAAACCAACTCAAATGAAGAAGATTAAAAAGATAATAGAGAGTGAAGATAATCTTTTGAAGGTCTTTCTATGGTTTGAAGCTTTAGCTTAGGTCTTCTTTTACTTCAAAATGGCTCAAATTCATCTATTTATAGCTAGGGTCAATCTTAGAGCCATTAGACACAAGTTTGAATCAAATCTGACTGTTGCTAAAGCTTAAAGGTTGACTACAATGCTACTAGGGTCAACTATGTTCTTTAAATTTCTAAAATTAAGGCTCCATAGTCGAGTATAACCTTCCTTTACTTAATCCACCTTCCGAGAGTGTACTTTTTGCAAATCTATGTTGTTATAGTCAATTGTGCCTCCTCTGTAGTTGACTATGGCCTGGTAAAGTCAGCATTTTGAAGCTTTTGACTTGCTAAGGTCGACTATTGATAATTCTATTTTATAAAATTATTTTTATCTCAAATTGTTCTTAAAAGTTAGCTAAATTCTTTAGTTTAAGTTAGAATTTAGTTATTTTTCTAATTAGTTTATTTTTACCCTATTTTATTGTATGTTAATTTTATGTTTATTTATCTTAGTTTAGTTATTATTTATTAGTTTTAGGATTTTAGAAGAATAAAGCTTAATTGGGTGAAAAAAGGTGTTTAAAAAGTTCAAGCCTCGTTCATACATGTTACGGTATTTTGAGCATAACTCCTTCTCCATATGTCCAAATGATGCAATTCTTAGTCCATTGAAAAGGTAAGAGATAGAGATATAACTTTCATATAGATCATTTTGCCTAGTTTTGCATGAAGATGGAAAAAATTAGGTTGACAGTTGATAGAGTGTAGCAGTTAGAGAGAAGAAAACATGAGACAAATGGAGCGTTGCGGCTTAGATGCGATGTGCCGCAAAGTCGAAAAGGAAATTTTTAAAAAATGGCTGTGGGAAAGAAAGTTATGCAGGCAAACTTAAGTTTTTTTGGGCTTTACACTTATTTTTAGCCCAAATTAAGAGTTTTTATGCTAAAATAGTTTAGTTTAGGTAAAATTAGGTTAAGTTTCAGTTATAAATAATTAGTTTAAGGAGAAGTTAGCCACATAAATTGTGGAGAAATCCTGAGAGAGATTTAAGAAGCTTGAAGTTGAAGTTGAAGTTTGAAGTTCAAAGTTGCAAAAATTAGTTTATTTTCTTCGTCCTTAGTGTTTATTATTCTTGTTACTCTTGATGGCTAAACTTCACATGTTTTTATTTATTTTTGCAATTATGAGTAGCTAAATTTATTTTTCTAAGATTGTAATTGAACTTATATGTAATTTAAATTTTTAATCTTTTTCTTGCTTATTTTTCAATGGGATAGAATTGTTTATTTTAATTTGTTCTTAATGCTTTTAAATGATTGGCTACCAATTAAATTGATCTAGAAACCTAAACAAACTTAGGAAAGGGAATTTGGTTTAGGCTAAAATTGGAATAGCAAATGAATATGGTCATATGCTTTGATGAATAAATTAATTAGTATATAGAATAAGAATATATTTATATGCCATATGTAACTAGTATTAGAGTCTGAACTTAATAAGTCTACTTAATTTCAATTCACATAGGAGTATAGTATTTTAGTTAAATTAGATATTTTTATAAGAGACTCGATAGAACATTATAAATAATTGAGGACTTTAAGTTAGTAATTCAAGTCATTAGATAAGAGAAAGAGGTAAGATTTAGATGAAATGAAAGAGATGTAATCCTAGGCTTTTCTAATTTGATTTTTATTCAATTATCTTTTAGCTTTGATTTTTAATTAGTGTTAATTAATTTAGTTTTTTTTTTGGTTGACTAATTTTTAGTTAATTTAATTATCTGCATTTTAATTGTTTGATACATATAACTGCGTGGGTAGAATTTAAACAACAACTATGCTTGGGCTAGGGTCTACTATATTTGTTCAAAACTTGATTTTCTTGAGCTTTTAGGAATAAGGTCGACTATGGCTTTATAATCTTTAAGTTTTGCACTCTTTTAACTTTTGGATCGACTTATGTTTCTCTAAGATCAACTTTTGGCTTATGTCTTAAGGTTTCTTTAGCTTTTTGACTTTTCTTTCCAACTATTTCCTCCTTTCCTTGTTCCTACATTCAAATAGCATTTTAAGGCATGTTTGCTCTTACATCTTTAGCTGAATATGTATTGTTTGAAAGCTTAAAACATGTTTGCTAGTAATGTATGGCTTTTCAAACAAGTATGTAACCTTAAGGGATTAAAAATGTATTTGAGACAATTTTAAATGCTTGATATTAAGTTCAAGAAATCATGAGATTTTTGTTAAATCAAAACATGATGCAACTTAAGGGTAGTACATTACTTTTCACCAAATCATTAGTGAAAGAATTTCAATAGGATAAATTTTATTGAAAATAGTCTCATAATCTATCAAATTTGTACCATTAGTAATTGACCAAAAATTCATGAAAAATATGTAGCATTATCAGTGAAATTTTTTCGATGAAAAGTTTTCATCAAAAAGACTTATTTTTCTTGTACAACTTGCTTAGTTGGGGGCAATGGTATAGCCATTCACCTTATTCTTAAACCCCTTCTAATAATTTGTTTCCTTTGTAGAAATTGTCATTCCTCAAAATGGTCATTCTTGAAGAAACCTGAACAGCTATTGCCAAGAAGACCTCAATAATAGCTATTCCAAAGGTGGGAGAATAGGTCAAAATTTTTGTTGGATAAAATTACCGTTAAATAAATTTAAAAATTATCATCATAATATAGATTTTTTCAATTTTTACATTTTCTTTCTTTCTCTGCCTATTTTCTATGTCTTTCCTTTTTTCTCTAAAGTCCTTTAAAGGAGGGTAGGCATGGCACCATGCCAATTGTGAGAAACGTTGATTGGTGTTCTCTCACCATATTTGGTAACAAAAAGTGCCGATCTAGTGCACCTAGACTAAATTTGATCGCAAGAAGCATCGATTTGGCATTCTAGCAACCAGATCCAACAATAGAGAATTCTAAATCGACATTTCATTACTCTGACCACATTTTTGGTGGTTGACGAATAAGAAGACAAAAAGAAATGAAAATAATAACTATTCTTCTTTTATTTTATTTTCGCAGAATGATTGTTTCATTCTTATCATATTCTATTATGCGAATTAAACATATCCGTAAGAAGTCAAAATAGACTAGTTATTGTAGGTGCTAGGTAAAGATAGTTAAATATTACATTAGAAAAATTAAATGGCACTATTTTCATCAAATATTTTAAAAAATACATTAGTTATATATGTTTTTTAAATATATATTATCTTAATCATATCAATAAGCATCGATTAATATATTTCTTTTAAATATACAAAAATAATCTACAAAAGTTATATTAAAAAACTGACAATTAATCATTTGCCCTCAGCAATTTATCAATTATAATGAAAAAGTTTATGATTTTCGAAACTTTTGTTAGTGATCCACTTCCAATTGTTGTCCTTTTCTTTGCCAATATGCAATACTGTCCTCGAAAGCATGGTTATGGGCGGTTGTCTCGGACTGAAGTGGAGACGTGGATACCCATCCACCCATAGAAGTAAATTACTAAATAGATGTCTTGTCTCCAATTTCAGAAATGATTTATTGTTTGAAAATTAAAAAAAAAAAAGTAAAAGGGCTAAAAATACCGACTTCCCTCTTTCCTTTGTTGTTGAGGACGGACCACACAAGCTTTGCCTGTAGCCACATATATCTCTTTGAGACAGCTCCAAAAATGAGCCACAACCCATTTTCGTCTCCATTTCTCAAGTCCATTTCCATGTTTTGGTGAGTCTTTCTTTTCTTTTCTGCACACTCGTCGATCTCTTTTCAGATTCAGTTAATAGATTCCAAGCTTTTGCAACAACTCCTAGTAGTAATGGTCTAGAAGTGTTCATGACTTGTTTAGTCTCAAAACCTTCTATCCAGTTGATTTTCTGAGTTGGGAATTTATTAAAAGACAACTTTCTTCTTCGAAAGAGTGTTATTTGAAGAATTTTTGGTGACCCAGGTTTGTATTTTGAGTAGATATTAAAAGACCCTTTGTTCCAATCCATGGATACTTTACTTAGAACACATAACAAGCTTGAACTTTTACCTCAACTCCAAGGGTTTTCTGAGAAAGCTTGTAACTTGAGTTCAGTCAGGGTTCAGAACCAGGAACTTAAGTTTGGTCCCAAGAAGTCATATTTTAGAAGAGGCAGGGGTAATGCTTGTGTTAAGGCAAGTAGTGCCGCTCTTTTAGAGATGGTACCAGAAACTAAGAAGGAAAATTTAGAGTTTGAGCTTCCTATATATGATCCATCAAAAGGCACTGTGGTGGATTTAGCTGTTGTGGGAGGTGGCCCTGCAGGTCTGGCTGTTGCCCAGCAGGTTTCAGAGGCAGGGCTTTCAGTCTGCTCAATTGACCCGTCTCCGAAATTGATTTGGCCTAATAATTATGGTGTTTGGGTGGATGAATTTGAGGCTATGGATCTGCTTGATTGCCTTGATACAACCTGGTCTGGCGCTGTTGTCTATATTGATGACCAAAAAAAGAAAGATCTTGGTAGACCTTATGGAAGGGTTAATAGGAAGCAGCTGAAGTCAAAAATGTTGCAAAAGTGTATATCTAACGGTGTCAAATTTCACCAAGCAAAGGTTATAAAGGTTATCCACGAGGAGTCAAAATCTCTATTGATTTGCAATGATGGTGTCACAGTTCAGGCTACTGTCGTTCTTGATGCAACTGGATTTTCTAGGTGCCTTGTTCAGTATGATAAGCCCTATAATCCTGGCTATCAAATGGCCTATGGTATTTTGGCTGAGGTGGAAGAACACCCATTTGATGTAGATAAGATGGTTTTTATGGATTGGAGAGACTCACATCTTATCAACAATAAGGAGTTGAGAGAGAGAAATAGTAAAATCCCCACATTTCTATATGCAATGCCCTTCTCGTCAGACAGAATATTTCTGGAGGAAACTTCTCTAGTTGCTCGACCTGGAGTGCCTATGGATGATATCAAGGAGAGAATGGTGGCCAGGTTAAGGCACCTAGGCATAAAAGTGAAGAGTATCGAAGAGGATGAACATTGTGTTATTCCAATGGGTGGGCCCCTTCCAGTGCTACCTCAAAGAGTTGTGGGAATTGGTGGCACAGCTGGGATGGTGCACCCTTCAACAGGGTATATGGTAGCAAGAACCCTTGCAGCAGCTCCAATTGTTGCAGAGTCCATAGTTCGGTGCCTTGATCCAGGAAAAAGCTTTTTGGGAAACAAATTGGCTGCAGAAGTGTGGAGAGATTTATGGCCCATAGAAAGAAGGAGACAAAGGGAATTCTTCTGTTTTGGCATGGATATTCTGCTTAAGCTAGACTTACCAGCTACAAGAAGGTTTTTTGATGCATTTTTTGATCTGGAACCCCATTATTGGCATGGATTCTTGTCATCTCGGTTGTTTCTTCCCGAGCTCATAGTTTTTGGACTTTCTCTGTTCACTCATGCCTCTACTACTTCTAGGTTAGAGATTATGGCTAACGGAACTCTGCCTTTGGTCAACATGATTAATAATTTAGTGCAGGATAGAGAATAAGATGATCAGGATATCCATATGTCATGTGCTTAAGTATATTGATGCGTTGCATTTTACTCATTTTTCCCCATAAATGTTGATAATATACTATGAATTTGTTGTTTTATAGTTATGCTAGTACAGTTATCGGGCAGAACACTCAATTTCTTGTAGAACAGAATATTCCTTAGATTCAATGATTTCTTCATTCATGTAGCAAGCATGTTCTATCAGGCCACTTATGGACACCCTGCATTTTGCTATTAGTCTCATCCAATTATTTGGCAAAGGCTGTTCATTAATTTAGGATTGCTCTCTCGGTGATTAGCTAGTAGCTGCAAGAAGCAAAAAGGATAGGCGAATGATGTGTCATATGTTGTGATTGGAGTTGTTAGATGCATCAGTATAGGTTTGATGCTGTCAATAGATTGCATAGTTAATCAGTATTATCACTGTCCAACTTTGAGAAGGATGCAAAGACATGGTGTATGATAACTAAGTAATGCTGTTGTTGGAAACTACAACCTGGAAATACGGGAAATTACTTGTTGAATTGCCTTGCTTTCATTTAGAATAGGTAGTTGTGATAATTGCAGTTACGTTCGCTTGTCCTGTCGTCAACACAGATGTGCAAAGTTTAAAGCTTGTTAAATACGGAACAAGGATTGATGTACTATGAATTTCCTGATGTCTTCAGTGATTGTGTTTGATAGATTGTGAGATATTTTAATACGATGGCAAATAAATCGATGAGTGCAGTGTTGTATAGGGTTGCTCATAAGGTGATTTGAAAATATACTTAGGGGACAAATAGTGATAGGAAATCTGGTTATAGTGCTATCTCTTAAGTGATATTGTTAGGTTTTCTGGCATTCTGCAACTGCATGGGAAAGCAGTTTTTCTGCTCTCTGCTTAGTCGTGATCTTGCTCTGGAAAGGGGAAGAATAAACGAATGCTTTAGATGTAGACTGAAATGGGATAAGCATAAGTCTCCAGATCCAAAGGCTGGGACCCTTGCACTGTACGTTGTCAAGCAGCCTTCGTGTTTTGAGCATAGCTCATTATTTTCTGCCACAAACATAGTACAAAATTATAAAACAAAGCTAGGGCACCTGTAATTTTACTATTCTGGAAACGTTACCGAAGAACTAAGAAATGTAAGAAACAATAAGCTTGAGCAACACGTTCATTAATCAATGCTAAATGGAACTGATACATCTGTATTCCCTGCCCATGGCAGGAGAGAAATTTGCTTATTCAATTGTTGAAATTGATGCTTTTACTCAAGGATAAGAACCCAGCCAAAATTTTATGGCTTCTGTATATATGTATACGGGAAATGAAAATCACAAGGTTGCAAGCAAGTAATTAAGCTTATTAAATTAAAATAAATAAGCAGACATGTACGTCTCAATTTTTTGGATGGATGGTGTAGTAAGTCTGAAGAGCACTAAGAAGAAGTGCTGCAATGGCGCCCACAAATGCTAGGAAAGTCCAAGGGCTTCTAAAATGGGTATGATAGGCTTGAGCTGCATAGGTGATCCAGATGTTGCTGCAATGATTCTGGATTTGTGCCGTCACTTTAGAATAACGTTCTGGATTGGGCACCAAGTCCGTGTTCATCTTGTTGAAAAGCTTAGCCACCTCTTCATCACTTCCCAGCCCATTGAAGAGTATGCCTGCGTCTCTCAACGCCTTAACATCTTCTGCTTCATCAATCAAAGAATCAAGAAAGCATATGTAAGAGGTGACAACGAAGTCATTGTCGAAATCTGGGCACATTTCATAAGCTATCAAGTTCATGAACTTGGGCCCTGTTGAGTCGTCCACTGTGATAGGCGGGAGCATTAGTTTCCCCACACAGCATACGCGATTGAAACTGATGTCCTTGAGGCAGCTGGTTTCACTAGGTCTCAACCAAATCCCTGCTTCTCTAAGCTCCTTAACGTTACGAAATGTATGCGAATGATGACTTGTCTTACCTTTTTGGTAACATGATTCTATATGTTGGAACAGCCAATTGCACCCCTTGCTTAGGACTGAGCTTTCCTTCTCTTCTGTTTTGGCTAGCAGTCTTGTTCGCAGAAAATCCAGAAGATGAGCAGGCTTTGGTTCTTCTTGTTGTTTCTGTTGCTTTCCTTGCTTTGGTTCTTGCTGCTGCCGCTGCTGCTCTTTCATCACCTCTGCTGGAGTCATAGCATTTACGTCAATGAACCTTTTGATTGATTCCTTAAACCTTTGGCCTTTGTTGCTTGAGCTTATCAACAATTCAAGAACGCGGTAAGGTAGCTGGTTTTCCAACAATAACAAATCTAGGTGCACAAATGCCAGCAAATCAATTTTAATATTCAATTCATTCGGGGCACCCTCTTTGTCCTTGGCTTGAGGATCAGGGAGTAGATAAATTGCCTGTAGAACCGCACAACCATCCAGAAAGAGCATCCCAGTGAGCTTCTCATCATCATCATAATATTTCTCTATTTCCGTGCGATTGTAGCATTTCTTCAATTTGGCTATCTCCATCTTAATCTTGCTGTATAAGACTTTCTTTTCAGAAACATGATTGTTCAGGAAATGTGCTGCCAGTTTAAGCTTGAGCTTCTCAGCTCCCCGGAGACTGGGATCATCGTGGTGGAGGGGACCGATGGCAATCACCCTTGGCTTGAAATACTTGAGGAATTCTGTTTGCCCGCTCAGCAAGGATGGAACCCTTTGTATTAATGGTGGGGCAGTTGTTTCATTTTGAGCAGCTTTGCAGGCTTCATCTAAAGACCTGAGATTCTCTAAATCACCAGTGCTCAAACAGAAGCCCTGATCTTGTACGGAAATGATTGTCTCCTGGGGATTGCAGTTGTGTCTACTTATATGATCAGTGGAAACTTCCTCTGCGGGGACATCTTTCGTTGAGGGCAACGACATTTTTCAGCCTTGGTGAAATCGTTTTGGCAAATTCGGCTATCTACTGTTTAGCTGATCAGTATTGTTGATAAATCTTGGAGCAGTGAGGTGATTTCTGTTTCAGTTTGTATGACAAATTAGGGAAATCAACCTACAGTTTTAGCTTTAGGAGGCATAACAAATTTCAGGTTGAAAAAGAATAATCTTTGTGCTTGACCAAGCTATCAAGTTTGGTATTTGGTCTTTTTTCCTTTTTTTGGTTATGACTCTACCAAAGGAATTAATCCGACTGGTTGCTTCTAGCTTTAATTACTTTTAATCTTTGGATCGTCGGCCTTTTTCTTTTGTAAAGGATAAGGATGAATGTTTAGTACTGCCCTTTGAAGCAAGTCATAGATGAAATCTTCAGCCAAAATTAACATAGGATGTCTCGTTAATTATATAACGACTAGAATTTGCCCTTTTTGTATGCTTGGCTTTTAATTTTATCCATTAATTTGTCGAGAGCCAAGTTGCATGCTGTTGCATTGAACTACAACTTCATCACATATAGGACATTAAGCAAATGAAACAACCACTTTATTGGGATAATGGAGGCACAAACCTCTTAAGATTCCATTAATTAACAAAGATATTTAAGTAGAAAACCACAATAACTCAATTGCGAAGTTTGTAGACAAGCACTACCCTAGCTCACGGTTTACTTTTTCTTGTCAACTTTATTTGATTTGGTACAAACAAAGATTGTTGTGCTTAAACGAAAATCTCGTGCCAAATTGTTAAGTGCAAAGTTATGTATTTCCTTACCCATACTCATAAATTGATAAAAGTTCCGTATAAAACCTTTACTCATAAATTGGTTTAGGAAACATAGAGGATAGACATGGTAATTTATGTATTCGTATTTTAATTGTATCATGTAAACATAAAATATTAACAGTCATATGGATAAATACGAACATGATAAGATTAATTAACCGTGTCAGAATTTTAAACATATATATACAACATGGTTAACATGCTTTTTGAACATATCGGATTAAATTTTGTATGACCTCACATGATTAACATGATTAAAATTTATATGATTTATGACATATTTACATGATTGATATGATTAACATAATTAAAACGATTAAAATTGAAATATGTACAAGTAAAATATGATATTCAAATTTACAATAAAAAATTATAAATATCATAATATTTACAAAATATAATAAAATTCAATATTAATAAATCTTAATCATCATAAAGATATTTGTATTTATATTGATAAATAAATGGTTCTTAATTATATATTAAATGTGTTGATACAATATGTTAATACGATTAAATAAATTGATAATAAACAAGTCACAGGTTATACGGATACATAATAATACGATTACCTAATAGTATGCTTTCTCAAGATGAAAATAACCCAGAAACCTTGTAATTGTTTCTACTGCAGAAGTGAGAAGCTATATGCAAGAGAAGAGTTTAAGATTGAAAAATACTCAAAAGTGAAAGTGTGTAGTATGATTGATGAAAAGAAATAATAATAATAAATTACTAAATAAATAAAAAATAAATTAAGATAAGACCTCTCATTTTTTAAGGAACACAACTTTTAATTTGTACTTTGGATTAGATTAAATAATGCTCAAAACTTTATTGTAAAAATAATTTTGGTTTAGAAAAGCAAAAGAATATTTTATTGAGTATTTTACGAATAATATATATTCTATTATAAAAGTACAAATATTAAAAAAAATTTAATTGACGAAAGGAATGTTTTTACTCATTATATTTCTAAATTGTCATTATCTATTTTAAATAATATTTAGAAGTATGCACAATTATTACATGAACTAAAATCTAAACATATTTATAAATTGTCATTTTAAAATTGTTGTTATAAATATTAATTAAAAAATTTATCTGAATTGTAAATATGAATTTTAATGGCATTAATTACCTCAATTAAAAATATTTTCTTAACTATAATAGTATTGAATAGTTAATAGATTAATATTACAAAATTTGAATATATTTATACTTTAATATATTTGTGTGTATCTATATAAGAATTATTAAAATAGAGATAAAATGTTGGACATGTTTTGTTGGCATGATGCACCATGCAATGCAAGTGACAACAAATATTAGTATATGTATACTTTTAAATTATAAAGAGATTATAGATTATGGAGCTAAATATATAAAAGAGGAAATTATGAGGAATAACCTTCCTTGATAAGGGTATTTCAAAAATAACCATAAAAATAAATTTAACTGTTTTTAGTCAGATTTAGTCCTAATTTGACAAAAATTCCCTTAAAACTATTTTAAATAAATTAAACCATTCATCACGATTTTTTTTCATTTATGCTTTCAATTTCTCACTTTCACCATCTCACTCTCTCTGATTTTATTAATTTCTCTCTTTGCCATTTGTTTGCTATGCTCAGCTTTCAATTTCTCCCTCTCGCGCTTTTAGATTTCTCTTTCCTATACTTTCAAGACACCAAGCAATGATTTTGATGTGTTTACGTGGGTGGTTATTTGAAAATTTTAATGTTTAGGTATTTTGAATAAAATTAAAACTGTAAAAATGATCATAGATGTTTGAAATACTTTTTAATTGGATCAATTTAGGACCTAGACAACAATACACTCAAGAATCTGAAATTTATAAACCTAAATTTTCAAAGGAATTTTTTTTATTTTTAGTCAAAATAGGTATTTTAGAAAAAAAAATTTCTATTTTGATTTATGAAAACATGTTAGAAACACTTTAATCGGTGCAAATTGTCAAAAAAACAAAAAGAAATAAAGAGAGTTGAAAGGATTTGAAATTTTGATTCGTAAGTAATAATAATATTTTAGACATTAAAGTGTAACAAAATATTTTTGAATATAGCATGTAAAATATTTTCTCAACATGGCGTGCAACAACAATTTTTATTTTAACATGGCTTGTAATATCTTTTTTTAATTATAGTGTGTAACTTGTTTTTGTGCATTGCGTATAATAATAGTATTTTTTTTCAATATGACGTGTAACAACCTAATCATGGCATGTAACATGTTTTTACCCATGGCGTGTAATAACAGTATTTTTTTTTAACATGACATGTAACAACTTAACCATAGCATGTAACATCATGACGTGTGATTTCATTAAGGATAATTTTATCTAATTTGACTAAAACAGTTAAAATTATCTTGAAGGTTATTTTTAAAAATATTTTATCTTTTAAGGGTTATTTGTAAAAATGTCCCTCTATAAAATTTGAAAAGCTTTAAAATAAAAAGATGCATACAACAACATCTTTATTCTCTTTGAAAATTTTATTTGTTTCCCACAACTTAAAATCAAATCAGTGAACAAAATGGACAGTAAGCTTACAATTTGAAAATCAAAGGCAAGCACCCATCTTCACACTCACACTCACATAGTATAGTAGGGAAAAAAATTAAGGTAAAAAACACACTTGGGACGCTTGCAAATGGGAAACATGTTTACTTTGGTCCTAACTTTTTCGTCTCATTGAGTAATATGCTTGAATGGCAGTAAAAATAAGACCCAATATGGCTCCCAAAAAGGCAAGGATACTCCAGGGAGTGCTGAAATGTGTGTAATATGCCTTGGCTATGCAGGTGGTCCATGGATTGTCGCAATACTTACGGATGTCCTCCGTTACTCCTCGGTACATCCCGAGATCAGGTACCAAATCGGTGGTTATGCTATTGAAAAGATGAGCTGCTTCTTCATCACTGCCCATGTAATTCAGTAGCATTCCTGCATGTCTCAACTCCTTCACGTCTTGTGCTGTGTCGATGAGGGAATCAAGGAAGCACAAGTAAGAGGTGACCCCAAAGTCATTCTCAAAATCTGGACACATTTCATAAGCTACCAGGTTCAGGAACTTGGAACCGGTCGAGTCATCCACCACGATGCGAGGAATCGTCAGAGTTCCCAAAAACCCAACGGAGAAATTAACATCTCGGAGGCTGCTTGTCTCGCTTCGACTCACGTGAATCCCTGCTTCTTTCAGCTCATTGATACTACGAAATGTTTTGTCAGCTTTTGTTGGTCCAAGAGACCTAAGTACCTGACCAATCAAGGTATTTTTAGGCTTCTTGGTTTTTTTGGGATTGGCCAATAGCCTTTCCCGCAAAAGCCCCAGGAGATGAGTGTGTTCTTGGTCGCCTGCCTCTAGTGGCGGTTGCTCCGTGCCGGCTGCCAATGTTTTCTTAATCTTATCATCAATGAATAAGTTGATCGATTCTCTCAAATTCTCTCCATTTTTGACTGAGCTCATCAGTAACTCGAGGACTCGAAAAGGGAGTTGATTCTCCAGCATGAACAAATCTAGTTGGGCAAATGCAAGAAGATCAACTTTGATATTCAAATCTTTCTGCTTTTCTAGCCTAGTGTAGTGCATGGCATGCAGCACTGCACACCCGTCCACAAAGAACATCCAAGCGAGCTCCTCATCGTCATAACGTTCTATATCCTTTGGCCTGTAACACTTCTTCAGATCTCTCATCTCCTTCTTAATCTTTTTGTATAACTCTTGTTCCGAAATTTCACGTTCATTTGTGAATTGCACTGCAAGTTCAAGCTTGGCCTTCTCTGCTGGCTGGAGCCTGGAGTTCTTATGGTGGAGAGGGCCAATTGCAACCACCCTTGGTTCAAAATATTTCTTGTAATCCTTCCTTTCACTTAAAGTGGATGGAACCCTTTGCATTAATGGTTTGGATTTGGAAGATTGAGCTGGGACGCTCTTGTCTTTCGACGATTCCTTCAAAGCTCTGAAACAAGTGAAATTCTCTTCCTCACGGCTGCTGAATTGCAATTCCTCTTGATCACATTCATATATTGGAAGTTGGATTTTCCATGATGGCTCTTCCTTTCTGATCATTTTCAGCTTTTGAGTTTAAACGAGGTGATTCCAGGCAAATTGGAAGAGTAAGCTAGCTTTGCTAAAGCAGAGGACACAAAAGAGTTTGATAAAATGACAATGGTTGGTTGGAAGATGAAGCATCTTTGCACTTTATTAAGACGTCAAGTTTAGCATTCTATATGCATTCTTTTCACGCTGGTCTTTTTCCAGCTCTTACACAGCAAAAAGATTATTGCTGTACGTATGTTGTCTTTCCTCATTAACATATCAAGCTTACTGCTTCTTTTGATATTCCCATCACTTTTTTCTTGATGAAGCTAAAATCATTTTATCAACAAACGTAGTACACGACATAAGAAAGGAAACACATGGTGTTAAGCCATGGCCATTTCACCTTTTCTGCTTTCCTTTGCTCGCCCAAACAAGGCATTATTTTATGCCAAGTAAAAGTTGAATGCAGCAATGAGTGAGCTTCACGGATATCTGAAATGCAAAAACCAATCTTAAAAGATAGAAAACACCTGAACATTTGGCTCATTTATTGATACATCATCAGAGTAGGGTTCAAATTTCTTATTTTCTAATTAGGAAAGAAAAAAACCTTAAAAGATAGCAGAACCAAAAAAAAAATTGTTTAAGCAATTTCATCCTCTAATAAAAATTACCCAAAAATACAACAATAACAAAATTCAGGTAAATAAAAAAAATACAAAAATTTACTTCATTAACCTTTTTCCTACGTGCATGGAGTGCAACCACTCTTCTACTTTTGAGAAATATAAACACAAAAAAATTCTCTCAATAATAGTTTCCCTAACCAATCCAAAAGCCTCTTGTACACCTCTCCATTTAAAGTAAAAGACATTACTATAATATGTTCCCACTCTAGAGCTCCCAAAAGTATTTTTGTCTTCTAAAGATTACAACGGACCCATTTTTATATTACGAAAGTTCAAAGTAAAATGTTAAACTAAAAGTTTAAAATCCTACAGTTACGTCTTAATTTTATGCACAAACTAAAATTTTAATCAAATAAAATTTTAAATTCTAATACATTAAAAACTCAACAGATTCATTAATTGAATTTCATATATAACTGAAAAACAATCTTCTTTTGTACCTTTACTTGGCTCCATTTCTTATGTATATACTTGAATCTAAAACCTGACAAGTGAGTCTGTCTATGATGTGACTTTGATCACCGATGGATGAATCTTTGTAAGTTTAGCACCTTAATGTAGCTTTAAAACCAACCACAATAACACTAAATCAATCCAAACATCAGGTATTTAGTTTAATGGTTAGCACATATATAGGTTGCCCCAATGTTAGCACAGTGAAGGATTGGTGTAGAGGACAGTGAAATTTTCAGTTCAGACAAAAGATTTTAGAGCTAAAGTAATTCAGAGATTGTACTGACAATGGCTTTGTATTCAGCCCCCATTGATGATCTAGCAACAAGCCTTTGTTTGGAAGGCTTCCAAGATATAGGATTACCAACAAGGTAAATTATGTAGAAAGAGAATGAGCTTTTGTCATCCAAATTTCCTGTCCAATCTGCATTGCTAAATGCTGCCAGTTGAAGAGAGGATGATTTCTTCAGAAATAGACCATGATATAAGGTGTCTTTAAGATATCTTAGAACTCTTTTTAAGCAGGACCAATGTACTTGGCTGAGGCTTGTTGACTGAACGTATGTCAAGCTGGTGAGTGAAAGAGATTGTAATGAACGAATGAGCTGACTGTAAAGTGTTCAGTCAGCAAGTCCTAAGCCATCTTTGAGTTGACGCTTAACAGTGACGCCCATTGGTGTTATAACTGATTTAGCATTGGACATGTCAAACTTTTAAGACATCTTGAATGTATTTTCTGTTGAGATAAGAATAATCCTTTAGAAGTTTGAATCGCTTCAATGCCAAGAAAGTTATGGAGATTGACACCGTCCTTCAAGGAAAATCTACTAGCAAGCTGTTAGAAGATGGTTAAGGCTACAGTGTTGTTCCCTATAACAAGAACATCATCTACACATACAAGGAAGTAAATCATGACTTAGTCTTTGGCATAAATGAAGAGAGAGTCATATTATTCTGAATTTTGAAAACCATATGAAGTAAGGAAGGACTTCAGTTCTTGATGCCATGCTCTAGGAGCTTCTTTTAATCTATAAATGGCCTTGTTTAGTTGGCAGACGTGAGTAGGCTTTCCTTGTCCACAAATCCAGAGTGTTGAGCCGTGAAAACTTTATCAGGTAATGTCCCTCGAAGAAAGGCATTGTTTACATCAAGTTGTTTTATTAGCTAACTAGAACCTAGGGCAATACAAATGACTATCCTGTTAGCTGTAGGCTTGATAACATCAATTTCAAGCCTCCGATGGAAGCTTGTAGCTATCAGTCGAGCCTTATACTTATCAATGGAACCATCTCACCTCCTTTTTACCATAAAGACCCACTTACAGCCTACTATGTTCTTATTAAGGTAAATGGTACAAGTGTCCACGTATTATTTTAAATAGGAGCATTAAACTCAGTTGTCATTGCACTTCTGCTGTGAACACATCATTCAAGACCTGTTTGATAGTGTTTGGTTCGAGACAGAGGGTGTTTGATTGCAGATAAAGCTTTGTTGGGTTTGAAGATGTTATTCAGTGATCCTGTGATCATTGGATGAGTTCTTTAGTCTCAGGTTTTGGTGTGTGGGGGTGAATTGAATTAGGGACAATAGTTTCAAAAGAGTTTCTTGATAAAGAATATGAGCAGGTGACGGTAGGTTGAATATTCTGAGTTGGGCTTGAACAAACGAGGACATCTGACGAAGCTTCTGAAGTTGAGGATGATGATGGTTCTGTCGATGAGGCCATCGAGATATGTGTAATCGTGCAATCTGTCAAGCTTTTTGAGGCTCTAACTAATACCATATAAGAGCATGATTAAATTTTTATACGATTGATAAAAACTGATCACTTAGTTCATTTGGTATTGAATCTACATGTTTATACAGATTGTATCGGGAAGTAGATAAGTTTTATCTACATTCACAAAATATCCGCTAAGATACAATCGACTTAAAATTAATGGATGGATAAGTTTTAATCTTTAATCTTTTGCAACTTGTAGATTGATCAGGATAGAGTTATTTGATTCGACTTGAAGCTGCTAAGAGGATGTGCTGCTGATTTGCGATGTTGCTTTTGTGCTGTTGTCTTAAGATGACTTGCTTGACTTGTCTTTGGTTTAATACATCATGGTAACCTTGCGCCACCTTGAATCCCATATGCGCTGTTCTAATCTCTTCGAGATCTCAATTTCTAGATGATATAAGCCACCCTTTTAGCCACTTCGAATCATGGTGGAGAGGCCCAATCGCTATCATCCTTGGTTTGAAGAATTTCTTCAAATCCAGGATGGGTGAATGAAACCCTTTGAAATTTTGGTAGGGGAAGTTAAGAGTTGATACTATCAACTGATGAGGAATCCCTTAAGATCGTGAACTTACCTACGTTATACCCATTTCCAGGATGTTTAATCCCAGCCATTTCCGGGTTTAACTGTGTAAGGAAGATGAAGCTATAATAGCTCAGGCAGACTTGGCTATCTAGTTTTTGGGTGAGTTGACCAGAACCGGATAAACACAAGTTGGTGTACTAGCTGCTTAAAATCTATGCACGAGGCTGCATGGAAAGCGCTCCAAGTTGTAGCTAGCTTTATATAGAGAATCATTAATGCTTTGCTAAAAACATCAAGCTTACTATAAAATGCTTTACTTCACTGGAATACCAATCTTTTAATGTTACTAGATTTAGAAGCTCTTCTTTTGCTCTGATCCCATGTGCTAAAAATAATTATCATTTTATCTTATAATGCATTACTTCCGCACGTGCTACATGAAATAATTATCATTTTTTGGTCTAATATGTCTAGCAAATTTCTTGCAAAGTCTTTAAGCTAGGCTTTTCTATAGTAAAGTGGCAATATTATATGACATGCATGCTTATCCGGCATCACCATGAAGGATGCCATGTCAGGTAAAACTAGTGTGCAACTCCCCCTGGAACTGCCTCATATAAAGAAACATGTATAAAAATCTGTAATCCTGCAAATAACGAAGAAAGGCAAAGCCAAACTGCTTGCTCGCTCTCATTGTTTAGGTAATAAAATGATTTTCCACCCTTCATCTATCCTGAGCTTTCAAAATGTAGAACCAGATTGACTTAACTCTTTGAAAGTTCTTGGCAACGCTTAGCAGCAGCCACAACAGCATTCATCAACATCCCCCGAAATCCACCCTTCTCTAACTCATGAATGCCAGCGATTGTAGTTCCACCAGGTGATGTGACTTCGTCTTTGAGCTGACCAGGGTGCTTCCCAGATTTAATGGCCATAGAAGCTGCTCCTAAAACCTACAAAAGAATGAACCTAATTGTCTTTAAAAAGGAAAAAACAAAGAAAAAAAAGGGCATACACCAGGCAACTAAAAGAGCACTGTGAGAAAGATGCCAGCAACTATTTGAACTATTACATCCTGGCAACTGGCAATTGTTAGTCGTGATGAATGATAAATACGTACAGTTCTACTCAAGAATCAAGGTATCTAAACTATTACACCCTAATTTGAAAAAATTTCAGAATTAAGGTCATGCTAAATATTGGAGAATTGAATAATCACTTCAACTTTCTACATTCAAGGGAGAGTACACTATAGTTGCTTGCACCAACTCACCACATTACCTGGACTCCTCTTTTTCCCCTTTCTTCTTTCGCTTATGAATCTAGAGCTACTACTTTGGTAAAACTGAAATTTTACTGGAACATAGTGTTATCCTTTCGAAATAAAGTAATTCAAGATTACAATGTGCCCAAGGCACTTAAATCATGCATCAATTAAAACTCTGTTGCAGCTAAGCCTACACAATGGATGTTTTTTTCCCTGTTTTTTCTTAGTGATTGTCTGTGTTCGAAGGGGAGGGGCATCACAAGCAAGATGCAAGATACAAGTAAATATAAATCTAGAATCCATGTTAAACACCACAAAGTAATGAATCAGCAACTTTTTACTTTTGTAGCCAAATGAAAAATTCTCACCTAGCCTTAGGAGGAAATTTGGGGCTAAAATCATGCCAAGAGTTATGAGGAGGTCAAGGATTATTCTAAGCCTATAAGAAAAGCACTAAGCACATATTTAATTTGTAGTAAACATGACATGATGAAATTGATTATAACTGACTTACAGTCTGAGAAGCTAGTCCCAATGCTAGTTCTCGTGGAAGACCTGCAGCCACTCCTCCATCAGCCAAAGCTTCAATAGCTAAATATATGTATGATGGACCACTGCCACTGAATATTTTCAAGAACATATATCTTGTTAATCCAACTTTTGTTCAATAATTGAAAAAATACCTACTACTGCGTTTTCATCCTTGTACAATGGATCAGAAAACTTTTAAAAGACAATGAATTCAATCCAACCAACACCTCTCCCCACCCCTGGTGCAAAGAAAAAAAAAGGAAAGAAAAGAAGCAAAAGCAGAAGGCCATAGAAAGTAAGTTCCCATTCAGACAATAGCGTGCACAGAGCATACTGCAGTAATCAGTCTGTTTAAGCTACTATTACAACAGCATGATACCTGAGGCCAGTGATTGCATCAAACAATTTCTCATCAGCTCGCCATATCTTGCCAACTGATCCAAATAATTTAGCAACTAATTCCCCATCCTCTTCTGTTGCAGCTCCTCCCATGCTCATAACTATTCATAAGGAACTAGATTAAAGATTTGCATAGCCATGCATTACTTACAAACATGATATTACAAATCAGAGATTGTGAAATGAGCTCAAGGGACCTGAAGAATAAAATTTTTCATAAAATGTGGGCAACAGATGAACGTTTCTCTGATGTATATCTTTTGACCTGCAATATTACATTAATTCTCAGCTACATATTTTAGAGATGATTGTGATGCATAAAGTTATGATCTTCATTGCTGAGACCATTTGTCAACCCAACATGATTTAGAATCCAAAGATTGAAGAATATCCCAGTTGTCACACCACAATTCTCCAAAAACTACTGACAACTTTTATTACTATCTCGCACAATAACAAGCCAATATGAAAATGCCCACAGGATCAATCTCCAGGAGAATGAGGCAAGAGCAACAGAAGGAATAGAAGTTAAGATGGGAATATTTTGGAATACAAATAAAAATAAATTAAAAAAGCATGAAAGGCACAGAAGAAGAAAAGGGAATGGATGAAGAGGATGGTGAAAGGGCAGCGTTACTCTAAACGATCTTTGATATATAAATCTAGATTTTACAACTTTGATTTACCACATATAAGTGCTTTTATAAAACAATGAAAATAACGCCATAGATTTCATTGCCATCCATCTTCTAGACCAAACCTAAAGTAAACATCTACTACAACCTCTATGGTAGATCCTAAATCTGACCTTATTTGGGATTGCAGATCAACTTCCAAAAAATCCTGACCACATTCATTTATGACTCCAGAGTATGGCTACCTCATCAGCTTATGAATAACGCACACTATATACTCTGTTATCCCAGAAAAAGTCAAAGTCAAATAAATGATTGTGTTCCTGAAGGATAACAGCTTAATGAAAAGCTCTCAAACTGAACACTGAGAAATCCTTTCAGATAAAGTCAGATTGCCCTTTTATATAAGATTGATAAATAAATCAACTGAAAGTAGAAACAAAAACCAGCACATAAGCTGTTCATGTCCATGTCATGCTGCAAATGCCATGTTAAATGCATAATTTCTGCAGTGTGGTTTTGCTTGTTCTGCAAAAATGTGCTTCTCGAAAATAATTTCTAAAAATTTTGACATTTTAGAAGTCAGCAAAATCCTACATCAAGCATGATAACTTTAGAAGTCAGCAACAATAGATGAGATGTCAGCAAAATGCTACATTGAACACAGTAACTTTAAATATTGCCTCATTCGTAAGAAAGTATATCTGCATTGAAGTATATCTACATTGAATGGGGAAAATAGTATACCTGATGCTGCCTCACCAACAGCAGATGGCGTGTTCGGCATCACCCGGATAAATCGACCATGGCCTGCCCATTCCTAAACAGAACAAAACTATTACTTTAATGAAACAAATACTGAACCAGAAACTACAATTGCACATTACGACAATAAGAATCTCAAACCAATGAAAGAGGAACAGATGATCAGAAAAAGGTTGCCACTCATAGCAGTTGATTGTGACATATGAGGTGAGTTTGGCTATGTATACAATGTGGTCTAGTTCGGCCCTTTGGTTAAATCTTATTGATAAACATAAGAAAAAGGAGAAAGGGTCTTACACAGTTATTTAGGCAGTTCTTTCATTGTCCAGCAAGGAGTAACTCATAGAGCTTCCATTTTGCATCCATTTCGCTTTAAGAAAGAAAATACAAGATTGGCTAAATGGAATTCACTGATGCTTAATCTGGAAACATTAATTTGGGATAGTGAATTCGAATTTTGTTTGTTGTACAAATTGTGAGGATGAATGGACACATCAAAAATATATTAGAAAAGATTAATATACCCATGTATTTGAGAAAGTATGAGGGGTGAATTTAAATTTCACTTTGTCATCCAAGTACTATAATTCACTAATTTATTGAGATGAAAGAAATTCATGGATTTAAGCGGAATCATGAATATATATTTTCATGAGTTCTATTTCAGAATTTTATACTGATTTTAAATCCAAATCTTTTATTTCAAATTTAA
>NW_018397259.1:151653-299732 GCF_002168275.2 Theobroma umbraticum | reverse complement strand
AATGTTTTAAACCATTACTCCAGAATCAACAATCACGAAACCTGAATGCTCCCCGTTGAGTTCTTAATAATTCATAATATTTTGTTCGTATAAATGACAACAAATAGATCACTTTTTCCGATGTTTCAAAAGACTCCATTTCATTTTTTTTTCTGATGATGTTTTTGAAAAATGAATTCGATTAATTGATTCATAGCATCTGTTCTTCGATAGTATCTATCGATACTTTCAAGGTTAGAAGAAAAAAAGGAATCCCTCAATTTCCTTTTCCTGGATGACACAATCACAATATATATTTAATATTTATAATTTATATTTCTTTTATTTATTTTTTTCTGTCGACCAGATATCAAGCAAACCCTTTCTAGACTAGTTTAACCTTACTCTATTTATTTTAGTATTTCATCAAAGTTTGCAATTTTTTTATAAGTTCATCGCCTTGATTCTATTTTATCAAAAAGGATTACTTCTCTTTTTTTTTTGGTTGTCCATTACTTATTATATTATACTTTTATTTCAAATTTAAGCTCCCCAACAAAACCTGAGGTTTTAATCTGGTCAGGGATCGCACTAGAATTTGTTCTAACTTAAACTCCCAGTAGGCCTTAGCAAGATATTAGGGCTTTCTATCATTTAATCCGTTCATTCCTCAATTTGCTTTGTGGAAACACTCTGCATACTATTCAGCCACAACCAGCCTGCTCTTTTTAAACGGATCCTATCCATAAATCTTAAAGACTTGAACAAATATTCTCATCATAAAACCAATGTTTTAAACCATTACTCCAGAATCAACAATCACGAAACCTGAATGCTTAACTTTCCAAGAATATATGATAACAGGTAAGTTTATCCTTTGAAAAGGGTTTTCAGCTTGCACTGTATGACAAAGGATGCACCAAACTGCTAGACAGAAATAGCTCCACACGGAAATCTGCTGCTATTACCGATTCACTAAGAACAAAAAGCTGTAACAACTTTATGTTTTACTTTTTCTCTCTACTTACTTTTAATTAAGAACCTTAAAAGTTTAGAAAATAAAGATACTCAAGCAAACAAATTAAGATGAATAAATTAATAACTATGAACCACCAATAGTACTAATAGAGTGAATAAGAAAAAAAGGGCATATGTTTATGTGTTTGTTACCACCCTCAAAACTGCATCTTTTTTTTTTTTTAAACCAACTAAGACAGCCTAATTATCTTCCCTTATCCAATAAAACCCTAAAGTCAAAACCTTTTGTCCGCTATATCCCCAGATTTTCTAATTTTGAGGCAACACCACTTCTTGTTAAACATCAACTTCCAGGAGCTTAATATCTTATAGGAACGTCAACTGAATACCTCTTTGTAAATCCTTAGGTTCTTGAAAGAACTTGCAAAACTAAAGGTAATTTATTAATAATCAGACTCTACGAGTCTATTACAATTTTCCCATGCATGCTATTACACGTATAAAACCCATAAAATAAGAGGAAAAATTCTACTTATAATTAGATCCTAATCCATAAAGAGTTAATCCAATCTCTCAACAATTCCAAGGAACATTATGAAGGAAAAGAGAAAGAACTCAAAAGACATACACTCCAAATTGGCATTCTGCCACATTAGAATCTGCAATACTCTAACCTTGGTACTGTATTGGGTAACTTGCATCTCTCTCTTTTTCTTGTTTTTTCTTCCAATTTACAATGCCCTAAAAACTATTTATGCAATGAAAAGGGAATTCTCATAAATCATAATATTTGAATCTTCATGTGAATATCATGGTAATGCATGATTTATACCATCACCATATCTTTTAGGCTTTTGTATAAGGCAAATAGCTTAAAATCACATACTTGCAGATCCTTCAATTTTACTCCTGCAGCAATTGAAACCAAAAGCTTCTTCTTTGAAAGTAACGGCCTCAGCTGCAGGACCACATTTTTAACTGCAAACCACCAAAGTAGAGTTTAAGACTAAAAGCAAACGTTCAAAACTGAATCTGAAGATGTTCTGCCACCATATTTTCTTTCCTTTTTCTCTTATCTCTTTTTTCACGAAAATTTAGTATCATGACTGAATCAGTAAATGCAAACATTCAAAATCATAGTGTTCTAAGTGTGATGCCTTTACAAGAAATTAAGTGGTGTGTCTACAAAAGAGTTTGAGATCAAGACAACATAGACAAGTGACCATGTTTTACCACTATGGTTAAACAACTAAACTCCATTTTCTTTTCTATAATAAAATGAAAGAAACAGAGACAAGAGAGCTTCATCCGCAGTTGATTTTCTAAACTTTTTAAGAATTTGCAATCTCATAATATCCCCTGACATAGTTTTCAAAATACGCTTAAGGAGAAAAACATCTATCACAATGTTTCAGCATTTCATCAAAAAATTTTAAGAAAGAGTACCTATCGCCGGAACGGTACTGAAAGCTCTAGAGCTTCAAAAACAAAAAGGGAAGAGCAAGCAGGCAACGAAAGAGGAAGAAGAACATTACCTACTTGGGGTTTCACAGAGAAAATGACTACGTCACTGTCCTCCACAACCTGCTTTCATATATTCATAACTTGGATCACATTTCATTTTTAGGATTAAAGAAATAAAATTAGAAAAGCCATCAAGAGAAACCGCATTAAAACTTAAGAGAACATAGACCTTAAGGATGATAACTTCTATTATTTTCTTTCTTTAGTTAATTCTTTAGCAACCTATTTTCCCTCTTTCCTCCAAATTCCACACACAAACAAATATCAATGAAACTTGCTTGCTGGTTTTGCTGTTTGCTTTTCGCTTCATAAAAATTGCTATAACTTAAAGGCAAATTGTGAAAAATGCAAAATCATATACAACATGTGTTCTAACATGATTACTCTAAATTAAAGTAACATCATGTCTTTTGTTCCTAAAAAAAGTTACAATCTCAAACTTTTAAATTTTCAAAAAATTATTTCCTATTGCACCCAAGCATGCTTTGAGCATCAGAGTAAGCCAAATCCTCAAAAACACTTGCTTCTTTAGTTTTTTATTTTTAATTTTTACTAATATTTACTTTTTCTTTTTAACAATTTATTTATTACTTCACAGAAAATAACTAGTATTAAAAAAATTAAACCCAGTTTTTCCTTTTCCATTTTTCTAGAAGAAAAAAAAATGAAAATAGTAAATGAAAGGACATGAAGGGAGAGAGTATTATACATCGGAGTTGTGAGGAAGAAGAGAGACGCCGAATGATTGGAAGGCAATGCCACGGTTGGGATTGGAGTTGATTGCCGTAGAGATACGATTGGGAGGCAACACACCAGATTGCACCACACCTCTGGCTATGCTCTCTGCCATTTTCCCTGCTCCGATGAACCCTAGCTTGAAGCTTTCACTGTGTATAGGCGCTGCCTCCATGGCTACGGCGTCGTTCGCTGGAGCGGCAGCTGGGGTTGGCGCTCTTGTGTTTTGGACTTGGTAAACTAGGCTTACACCAGCCCTGATTTAATATGTTATGTAACTTTATTTTCTATCATTTGATTGAAATACTGATACTGTTCGCGGAGGGAACCACGGTGTTAAATAGTTGTAAAATGACATTAACACCCTCCCCTTAAACTCAAAATTTTCTCCCTATCACTCTACATCTACTTGACAGGAAAGGAATAAATGCTGCATTATTTTGTCACACGATAAGAGAAAATAAATAACTTGAACCGCACAATATTTTAGTTTTTAAGTTCCAAAACATGTGAAAAGTATTGTTTAAAAATTTTAAATAAATTTTTATTATTTTATTATGTTTAGTTAAATTTATATATTTTTATTTTAATTAAATAAAATTTTATAATTAATAATTTAAGTTAAAATATTATTTATCATTTTATATCTACATAGTATTGACGTAAATGGGAAAAAATATTATCTTCATCTATTATGATATATCAGCATAACAAGTTAGTCTCATGTAGAATTTTAATTAACAACAATTAGTAAATCATTAATTATAATGACTTATTTAACTTAAAATAAAGATAAAATTTAATTAATCATAATAAAAAATAAAATTTATTTAAATTCTTTTAAATAATTCAAGAGTTTTTTTAGGTATTATATCAATGTAAAATTGTTAATTAATCAATCCCAATATTAGCCTTTGAGGATCTTCGACTCCAATTAAAAATATAAGTTGAAAAGTTATTCTAATGTAAACTCTCAAATAACCTCTAAAGCGTGTTTATAATTTAATATTATGTAGGTGAACACAATAATATTGGGTGTCAAAGTTGTAAATTGAGCATAAGGTGAAACTATATTTTCTTTTAAAAGTATCATTTGGTCTGTATTGATTCTTTGTTAGACCATAATCTATGCCCATCTTATAACGTAAACCATTCTGAATAGAATTTTTCAAATCTTTACAACTCTTGATGTTAAGATGTTGAACATGATATGCCAACAAATTATGTCCATGAAAATCATTTGTAAATTGAAAAAACAATTGATATTCTAATATTAGTGTTTAAGATTCGAAATATATGAAGTATTGTAATACGAATTTAAGTTAAAGAGACTTACAACTTCATGGTAACTATCAAGTGCACCATTTGAATAAATTTGCATATTTACATATCACAATCATGGCTGGAAATATTATAAAATGTATGAAATAAAAATGCAATGCTACAATCAACTTTCTTCACAAAGCCTCAAAATCAAATAAATGATCATTTTAACAATTTTGAAATTCAAAAAAGATTATTTTTTTGATGCAGTGATGGTGTATAATTTTATACACTGTCAAATCACAAAAAAATGTTATGAGGTAAAATTAAAAGTATTCTAAGATAAAAATTTTAAAAAAATTATTTTCTTCCTATGCTTTTCTCTTTAACTGTCTTCATCTTCGCTTGCTACTCATTGAGAGACAATGGAAGTGTGAAAAGAGGAAGCTCAAACGGTGGAAATACAATAAGCTTTCAAGTTATAGGTAAGGATCAAAGTAAGGAAAAGGTAATAGGCTCTATGAAGCTTAGAAATTACCAAGCAAGTGCTTTTATTCAGACAGAAAGGGTGCAAATTTGGGGCAAGAAGAAGAAGACTCAAAAAATACTATCTTAGAGTTGTATGGAGATGCTTAACGAAGCAATACTTTAGAAGGAAAAATGTGGCTTAATCCGAGCTTGAAGGGAACATATAGATGTGGTAATCTGATGGGAAGATTAATAAAAAAAAAACAAAGAACAGGGCTTCAAAAGAAGGAAGAATGTAGTGTGGCGGGTCTATCATCAAATAATGTGTGTATGGTAAGTGGAAATGGTTTGGAGAAAAAAGCAAGTGCTACATAAAAAGAAGGAATAGAATGAGACATGGAATAAGGAAGTCTATTGTAGAAAGGAAGGAGATTCCTTAAGATTCCAAAGAGTCTTTGATAATAGGCAATGATTCAAATTAGAAAAGTGAGGGAAGGTCACAAGAGGTTCAGTTTGTTTAGGATTTAAGTAGCTAACTGGAATGGAATTTTAGAAAAATAAAGAGATAATGGTAGAGATATTTTCAACACTCAATAATGAGGAGATCAAGATAGTAAAGAACAGAGGTTGATGTATAATTGAAGTTAGGTATGATGAGTTTTGTCTGTTTTCTTGTGATTATTATTCCATGGAATAACAAGGGCTTAAGAAAGTACAAGACAAAAAAGGCGTCAAGGAGGATTATTAATAAATAATGTCTAGATATGTTATTCAGTTAAGAAACAAAATCCAAAAAGGAGAAAAAAAATCTATGGGAGATTGTGGAGAAGGAAAAAAACAATGAGAAAATCAGTCAATGTAGAGAGGCGATCAGGTGGTTTGATCACCATTTGAAGGGAAGAGTTTTTTGAATTAATTGAGCATAGGGAGAGTAAACACTATTGTATGTTTATTGGAAAAATTAAAAAAATTCAGAAGATGTATAGTTTCATCAATGTGTAAGCCCCCAATGATAAAAAGGCTAAGAGGTCTTTATGGGAAGAATTGATTATGGTTGCAAAGGAAAATGAGGTGTTTTGGTGTGTTGGAGGAGATTTCAATACAGTTGAGTAGAAGCATGAAAAAACAAGGAAAGGTGATGTAGGTAGATCATCTACTGCTTTAAAAGAGTTTATTAAAGGAATGGCATATGTTGACCTTCCACTATTATGAGATAAATGCGCATTAAGTGATTATAGGGATGGTTGTATTTTCAGTAGACTAGACCAATTTTTCTTGGATACGAAATGGTTACAACTAGAGGTAGGACTGATTCAATAATGCTTGCCAAGGTTTTTGTTTGATCACAACCTAGTGATATTGAAGTCAAACAATGAGAATTGGGGCTCTAAACTATTTAAATTGTTCAACCACTAGCTAGATGAAAAACGCTTTCAAGTAATGGTTTTTGATTATTGAGAAAAGAATAAAAACTCAAGCTCACATGACGAAAATTTATGGAGGAAACTTAGGGGCATGCAAGTTGCCATTAAACATTAGAAATATGGTTATGGGATGCATGCAAAAAACAATATAGTGTTTGGAAGAGGAACTTAAGGATTGATACACACTTTGTCAAGAAAATGGAGCAGACGAAGGAAAAAACAAAGAGTTGATGTTAAAAAAGGCAGAATTGTGGGTTTTCTACAAGAAAAGAGAAAGAGAATGGGCTTAAAAGTCAATGAAAAAATGGGTGAACAATGGTGATAGAAACACAGTATTTTCATGCTTTGGATTCATTGAGGAGGAGAATGAACTACATTGAATGCATTAAAGGAGTGAATGGGATCATTGAGGAGATTAAAGAAGAGGTGGCATGTCACTTTGAAAACCTATATAGAGAAAAAGAGATCCATGGGTTAGTGAATTTTGGCAGACATCTAGCAAAACTCAAAGCTGAATCGATCACCTTCTGAGAAAGACTTTTTGAGGAAAAAGAAATATGGAGCACCATTCAAGGATGTAAAGGGAACAAAGCCTCAAGACTAGACAGAAACAACCTTAATTTTTTTAAGGATCAATAGTCGATCATTAAAAAGGATGTAATAGGGTTCATGGAGAATTTTCACATGGATGGATAGTTCAAGCATGGTGTCAACTCATCTTTTATTGATTTAATTCCCAAGGTTTTGAATCCATCCAGTTTAAGTGAATTTGACTAATAAGTTTGGTGGGAAGTCTTTACAAAATCGTCGCTAGAACTTTGGTGAATAGATTAAGAGTAATGATAGGTGAATTAATTAGGATAAATTAATTCACATTCAAAAAGGAGAGGTAGCTTATGGACTATGTACTTATAATGAACCGGATTGTAGATTAGATTAAAAAAAAAGCTGTGGGAAAGTTTTTCTCTAAGTTGATTTCAAAAAGGCTTATGACAATGTATATTAGAATTTTCTCTTTCTTACTATACGCAAGATAGGTTTTGGAGAAAGATGGATAAGATGGGTCAAATAATGTATTTCTACTACTTCTATTTTAACATTGGTTAACGAATCTTCTACAAGGTCGTTCATAATGGAAAAAGGACTTCACTATCCTCATTTTTGTTTAATATTGTGGCGGAAGCGTTAAGTTCTATGTTGTATAAAGCGAAAAGTTGGGAATTAGTAAAGATATGAAGATTAGGCGTAATGAATTGTCATTATCACACTTGTAATATGTCGATGGCACAATCCTTTTTTGTGAACTAGAACTTGAAAAATTTTAATGGTTAAAAGAATTTTGAGTTGTTTCCAAAGTATCTTGGGCCTGAAAATCAATTTTCTCAAGAGTAATCTTTTCGATGTTGGGGTTGATTAGATGGTTTTGGACTCATAGGCAAGGAAGATAAGATGTTAAGTTAGGATGTTGCCTTCTATCTATCTTAGGTTCCCATTAAGAGTCAAACATAATTCTACCAAATTCTAAGTAGAGAGCGAGTGGGATCAAAATTAATGAGGTGGAAGACTAAAATGTTTTCTCAAGGAGGTCAAGTTACTTTGATCAAGTTAGTGTTGGCGAGCTTGCCAATCTTCCACATGTCACTCTTCCCTTTATCGTGTAGGGTTAAAAATGAGTTGAAAAAAAATGCAAATGTGGTTCTTATGGGGGTACAAAAATGAAAAAAAAAAGGGTACATTATGTGAAATGGGATAACGTGAGTAATTTTAAGGATTATGGAAGTAAAGCTATCATTGACTTGGAGGTGCAAAATTATGCCTTGCTCAATAAGTGGATTTAGCACTATGGTAGGAAGAAAGATAGTTTATGAGGAAAGGTGGTGGTGGAAAAAAAGGGCAATGATCCTACCTTGTTATTACCAAACTTGAGTGAAAATAGAAGAGTGTCTACCTTTCAAAAAAAAAAATTACCAACCCTTTTTCCCTTACCAATAAAATTTCTTAAAAGTGTCATTTAATCTTAGTTTTGCAATGGGCAATGGTAAAAACCTTCAATTTTGGATTGATAATTGGATTGATGGCATTTCCTTGGTGCACATCATTCCTAGGATGTTCACTCAAGTTGTCAACAAAATTGGCAGAGTTGTGGAGTATGGATATTGGAATGGAAAGAATTGGAAATGGTAGATTAGGTTGAGAACAAACATTTTGACTGGGGAAAAATTGAATAAGAACATCTGAACTTTATCTTAGAAGAATGTTGAGTAGAGAGCTTAAAGATGATATGGTGTGGAAGGGCAAAGCTGATAGTACCTACATAGCAAAATCATTTAGCATACTAGTCCTTGCTCCCAAGGAAAGAATTGATAAAATGTGGAAAATAGTATGGGCTGGAATTGCTCCTTGTGAGTTGAAACACTCGTATGGCAACTTATGCACAAAAAACTTATAATTAAAGATGAGTTCTCCAAAAGAGGTATATTTCAAACTAATTCTCTTAATTGGTAGACATTTATTTGTGAAATGTGGTGAAACTTGAAAAGTATGGGTAGGTGGTGCAAGACCTTTAGTTACGAATGGGTTTCCCTAAATATTATAAAGACTTTTTTTAAAGCTTGGAACAAATACTACTTGGGGAAAAGGAATATTCGAATTTGGAAGAAGGGTTTTTTTACTATAGTGTGGACTATTTGGAAAAGTAAAATGAAGTCATTTTTAATGGAAAAAAATGGGATGTGAAGTTGTGTTTAGAGTTGACCAAAATTAGGGTTGCATCATGGGTGAAGGCAAAGTGGCTGGAGAGTACTTTTCATTTCTTGATACCTACAAATAACCTTTAATCTGTATTCAAGATAATAAAAAGGTAAAAGATAGGCTTGGCATAACATGGGAACCACCAAAATAGGTGAACTAAAATTTAATGTTGATAGGGCAGCATGGGGGTACCTTAGACTTGCTGAAATTGGAGGAATATTGCGAAATAGTAGAGGGAAGTGCCGATTACCTTTTCCAAGCCATTAAGTACAACTCACTCAAACCTCATTGAAGTTTTAGCAGTGCAAAAAGCTCTTATTATTTTTGTTGCATCTTGATGGAAAGAAAGATATAAACTTATCATTGAAAGTGACTTTAGTAATATGATCAAATGGGTTACTGTTCCAACTAAGGCACCCTGGAGGATGAAGAAGTGGATATTACAAATTGAGAAGATTAAAGCGAAGCTGCGACATTGGGAGATTAGTCATACCAAGAGAAAAGCAAACCAAAGAGTTGATAGCCTTGCAAATGTGGTATTCAACTGCAAAGTGTGGATATCAGAGCTTTTCATAATGATTTAAACAATTAATATTGAAACAGAAGAAGGTGGGATTATGTTTTGTGTCTGGGTGTTCTTTCTTTTTAAAGTTACTGTTTTCACCTTCTACCTTTTGTCGTTGCTTGATGAATTACTCTGTGTTTGAGCAAGGGATTTACAAAAATAGCTGTTATGCTATGATGTATGATTTTCTCTGTTGGAAGATGTTGTTTTAGATAAGTGACTTGGAGCTCTAGCTTTTTGTGGCTATGTCATGGACGATTTTTGTAAGTGGTAGCCTCAGTTGTTTGTTGCAAAGTGTTATTTTTGTGGATTTTTGTTGGGTATATGTATGGTTAAAAAGGGCAGATGGGGACGTGGTGGAAAAATGGATTGATAGTTTAATTAAAATCTTTTTGTGTAGTTATGCTCTTTTTGTTTTGCTTATAACCTTTTAGAGCTATGTAAAGGTGTGTAAGTTCTACTCTAGGGCTCTTGGTTGTTTTTGTTCATATTCATGGGAGGGGTTTTATGATGATAGAAAGATAAAAGGAACAAAAAAGGGATTTTTTTTATTTGTATTGTGAAAGATTGTCAAACAACTTATCTAAAAATAAGATCTTTTTTTGATGTACTTCTTATGGTAGGAAATAGTTAAATTCCCTATACTTTTATGAATGCAAACTAATGACTTTAAAAAAAATGCTTTTCTCTCTAACCTTTCTACTAAAGGGATTATAATTCTTTTCTCATGGCCATTGGCTATCCTTCTCTCTCTCTTTCCTTCTCTTCTTCCCAAGAAAGTTCTCATCCATAAGGGCCTTAGTCAACAAACACAAAAGCCACCCAAAACTCAATGTCACATAAAATAGCAAAGAAAACAATTTACAACTCTAGTTTTGAGAACTACATTCAACAAAATCACTGTCAATTGTAAAGTAATAAACAAGTAAGCAATTCCGTTTCATTACAAATTCAATATTCAAACTTGATGAAACCAATGTGCATTTACATAAAATAATTGATTGAGATAAAAAGAAAGGTAATATTGAGCAAGTAATTTACAACTTATCAAGCCAATTAAATGGGAAAAACTAAAAAAATTTCATTGATATAAAAAACTTATCTTTGTTTAAGATTCATCATTATAAAAAGCTACCGTTGGTAGGAAATGTGGGAAGAAAAGAGGGAGAGAAAGTGCTAATGGCAATGTGGGAAGAAATATATCCCTTTAACAGAAGGGTAAGAAAGAAAGCATGGGAAGATGAAAAAAGGTTACAAATTGTTTTCCCCCTTTAACTTCATGAACATGTGCTTTCACCTCTTTAACAATTACCAAAAATTAATACATTCATCTATAAGAACCTATATAACACCAAAACTAAAATGGTCAAAAGACTTATTCAGTCCTTGTACTCTTCAATTTTGTTCAATTTAAACCCTATATTCAAAATCGAAGCAATTTAGTCTCTTAATTTTGAAAATTACGTCAATTTAGTCCTTCCCCTTAATGGCATCTAATTTTCCATTAAAAGATGACATCAGTGTTGACGTTAGTGAAGATGCCAGTGCTGACGTGTCACATTTTGATGATGTGGCATTACAATGATGATGTAGCATGTCACATGGCACTATATGATGATGTGGTACTAACATGCTTACATGTTAGTGCTACGTGACAGATAAAAAAAATTTCTAAAAAAAAAATTTTGTCACGTTATAGGGACTAAATTAAACAAATACATATAGTACAAAGACTAAATTGAACAAAATTGAGATGTTGAGGGATTAAATTAAAAAAAAATTAAAAAATACAAATCTTTAAGTAGATTATTAAGTGTAAAAGATTTATAGTGTTAAAAAATATAAATATTTTCTTACTTGATTATTTGATTCTAAAATATGTAAATTAATTTATCTGTTTTACAAAAATTAAGTTTGAATTCTCCTTTTATAAAAAATATTTTGAAAAATTTCATACTTGAAATCAAATTTAGATGAATAATTTGTATTACGTTAAAGTAAAATAATATAAATGACTAAATAAATTCTTTTTTTCTTTTATTTACAATAGTATAAAAATTTGAAATTTTTTTAACTTAAGCTAAAATCAAATTAGTAAAATATGTTGATTTAGGTTTTTCTTTTTAAAAATGAGGAACAAAGATATGGAGTTAACGATGATTATAAAAATAATTTCTTGTTCTGACTTGCCTAGTTTGGACATGACAAACCTTTTATTACAACCATAAAATCTGAGCTCCACTTTTTTAATTTTTTATTTATTTTTTATATTTTATTTTGTTTAATATTTCAAGTTATATTTTTTAAGTTAAAATTTTATAAATTAATAATTGTATTTATGGTTGATAAAGTTAAATATAATTGTAAATATTTGTAGCATTTTATTTTATTAATGATTTTTTTAGATCCAAATTAATAATTTAAATTTAAATTTAGCAAAATTAGATTGTGGTATTTGAATTTAAATAAAATTGTTTTATAAGAAATTTTGAGTAAATTTGAATAAAAGGTAAATTGGGTAAAAGTTGAATAATTTCAAAAGAATGTGTACTTGTAAATTGTGAAAGTTGTAAATAAATCAACATATTTAGTCATTTTATATTATTTTATTTTAACGTAATGTAAGTTATTTATCTAAATTTAACTTTCGGTATGAAATTTTTTTAAATTTTTTTTATAGAGGGAGAATTCAAACTTAATTTTTATTAAAAAGATAAATTTATTTACATATTTTAGACTCAAATAATCAAGTAAGAAAATATTTATATATATTTTTTAATACCATAAATCTTTTACACTTAAATATTTAGCTTATTAATAAAGATATCAATAATCTACTTAAAGATTTATAATTTTTAAATTTTTTTCAATTTAGTCCCCCAACATCTCAATTTTGTTCAATTTAGTCCTTGTATTATATATTTTAATTATATTTAGTCCCTACGATGTGGCAGATTTTTTTTTGAAATTTTTTTTTATTTGTCATGTGGCACTTACATGCTGACATGTCAATGCCACATCAGCACTATCGCATCATCGTGTAGTGCCACGTGGCATTGCCACATTATCACTCGATGCCACGTGGCACGCCACATCATCAAAATGTGACACATAGCACTAATGTCGTTACTAACGTCATCTTTTAATAGCAAAATTAGATGCCATTTGGGGGAAGGGACTAAATTGACGCAATTCTTAAAAATGGATTAAATTATTTTGATTTTGAATACAGAGACTACATTGAACAAAATTGAAGAGTACAGGGACTGGATAGGTCTTTTGACCAAACTAAAATCATTTAGCTCTTGCATGCTTTCTTGCATTGATATCAGCTCACTGCAACATTCAACAATGGCCAAGAATGTGTTATGGGTCCAGACATGCAATGTAACACCTTGAGTTACCACACATTTACTTTGGTATTTGGGATGCCAACCTTTTGTCCACTTTTCCACATGAATAAACCAATTATTTAACCAATCCTAATATTTAATCTTTAGTGTTTCATATAACTCTTTGTCTTCAAATGATAATAAGAATTGTTTGGATGATAAGCATCTCACTACCAGCCCTAATATCCCTTCCACTTTAAATAGCTTATTAATGCCTAAGGTGTCTGTTGCATATTCAATTGTTGCAAATATTGATATTTTCAACCAGTGGAAATATTCTAAGATAAACTTATTTTCGCTTTTTTGAAAGAATGAACTTTTATTGTCATTTCCAAAGCTAGTATGCCACTCCAAGTCTTGAACCGAATTAGTTAAAGACTTTTAGTGCCATAAGAAGTCTAGCTTTGAAGCTTGAGGCCTTATACAATTGCAACAATCACTAGCTGCTCAAAAAGCATTCAGCAGCACAAACAAAAAGAAAAAGAATATACCCTAAATTTGTTAACAGCTTCACTACCTAGCCCATACAAAAGTCACTTGAACAATGTTCTTAAAAGTGTAGCCCAATCAAGACAACAACAGTAAACCCATACAAACAACAAAGCCCTTGTTATGAAAACAAAAATAGCCCCACACTACAAGAACCATCGTACACACACCCCCATCGAAAGAAAGACTTAATTTGCATCCAAGCATTCAAAAAACCCCTCCACATAGAGACAAACACACAATGAGTGCTACACTTGTTTGAATGCACTCTAGGCTCCAACCTATTGAAAAAGTTGTCTTTGAGAGATTGTCATCACAAGAAACATAAAGAGCTTTGCCCAAAGAAATCCTCCACAAACCAAAACAATAGTTAGAACCATAAACAAAAAATTTGCAGCTCTGTACCATCCCTAAAGTAACAACAACCACCATCCTATCCAGTGATGTCTTGCATTAGTGCCATAGTAATACAACTTCGTTAAATTGATTTATTTAAGGAAAACTTTGAAAATTTGAGAAAATTAATTAATAGTTTAAGTTGCTAAGAGTAAGTGGCTTTCTACTACTTTAGTTTTCTCTAACTTAAATATATATTTTTTCACAATTCTTTTAATATAATTTTTTGATACTACACATTTGTTGTTAAAATTATGAACAAGTCAATGAAATAGCATGAACAGATAAAAGGGGACAAACTTGATGTAGTCAAATGAGGTCATGGTGATGTAGCTACCCTTGGAAAGCTAGTTTCCTTATGGTCTGTGTTGAGTGGCTGTTGATTGATTTTAAGTCCACGATTTTTGCAACTCTTTTACTTGTCCTGTTCTCTTCCATCTCTCCAAATTATTTAGACAAGAAACTAGGTTTTATTGGTGTTTATATGTGGGTTAAAAAATGGTTAATTCAGATAAAAAGTTTGTAAAATACATTAGGGCAATGGAAAGTAACTCAAAGCTCTACAAGAAGCAAATTTCAATATGGATATGTGTTAGTATGAACACTACAAGTCAATAATTGGTTGTATGGAAACTACAATTCAAGATATTCATTTATGACATTACTATTTAAGCTTATATAGAAAAAGTCCAAGGAACTATATATGCCTTGCAAAGGAATTGTATAAGGATACAATTATGAGATCCTTATGCATCAAAGCGTTGCTCTTAAAGAGTTCTTAATCATTGTATTATCAAGACAGGGCATCATTAATGCTCAAAGATTGCCATGTGCTACGTTTCTTACTTAAAAAGTAAGCATCCAATCTTATGAAGTATAAGGATACTTGGAACTAGCATGTGCATACTTGCCTTGTAGAGCAAGTTCACTAAACATGACCTGACATGAGAAGTGCATTTGGTATCTATCTCTAATGTCTATAAAATACTTTTCCTATGTCAATCGTATAAGTACTCCTTGAACTGAAGATGCCAGGTGTTCTTATATGTGGAGTGCTATTATTTATTTTGTCCTTACAAGTCCTACCAAAGATGCCAAAACAAGATGTTATTGGATATAACATGAAGTATGTGAAGGCAAATAAGTGATCAAGCGAGGAATCATCACCTTTAGTGATTTAGTGGACATATCCTAATTGTTATTGGCTGATATTAGCTTATTGAAGTCTTTGGTCAAGACAACATAGAGATTATGAAAAGAGTTTTATAAGTCTCTATAAAGATAAGATCTAATTGCAAGAACAACTATAGAGATCAATAAAAGTAAATATTACACAATATTTTTATCATTTTTGGGATATATGATAAAGGAATGAATTACACCGATAGACTACACACTGGAAGGTTGTCAAAGAACCTTTAACTCTCATAACAATTGGGTGGTCATAATGCATTACTAGATGCTAATCTTGGTCTATGGACTTGAATTAATTAATTAAGAATTGATCATGAATATGATTCATTTAAATCTGTTAGGAATAAAAGTTAGGAACTTAATGGGTCATACACAATAAGTTACATTATGGATAAAATTAGGAGTATGATGATTTAAGTTGAACTTATATCATACATTAAGTTTTTATCCTTTAAGGGCTTAATTAAAATTAGTTTAATTAAACATAGGGTCAATGTTATAAATAGTTATAATATTGAGACCTTATTCATGAAAGAGAAGTTAATTTTAATCTAGGAATAAAAGTTATTTTTCAACTAACTTTACACAAGTGATTGGAAAAGTGTTATTAGACAACACATAACCTTGAAGCACTTTCTAGCTGTTTATTGAGAAAATTTTTAGAGGTGAAATTCTCTTTGTGGTATTCAGTCAATAGAGAGTGAGGTGTGAAGAGCATAAGTTGTTGTCCACTTTGTTAACACAAAAACATAATAGAAAAGCTCTCTCTTTGGTGATGGCTCAATTGCAATCGTATGTACAACTATCAAAGGCCAAACATTTAAGTGGCTTGGGTTTTTTCATTTCTTTGTGGTGTGCCATGGTTTTACAAGAAAGAAGAGAGTGCCATTGTGATTAGCACATCACTTGGAAAGGTAATAAAATTTTTAGATTACTCCTCTTAATGTTATGATTGTATTAGAACACCAAGTTGATCCATGGACCATGGCATGAGCATTTTATGTTTATTTTAACTTTATTTATTTTGATGCGTATGTATGATTCGATCAATACTCTTTCATGTTGTTTCTAAGAATATGCTTGCAAAAGAGGGTGTTCAAAAATCCTTGGAACTGTCATAACTGTTACAAGCTTGAATTGAGATTGAAAAAATACAAATTTATGAGATATCCTAAAAAATCACACGGATATTACTTCTATAATTTCATCAAGAAAAAAGTGTTTGTCTTGAGGCATGTCATTTTCCTTGAGAAAGAGATATCAATTGAAAGGATTAGTTGAAGCAAGATAGTACTCGAAGAGGTTCAAAACTCATAAATTGACATTCTTACAGAACCAAAGCCTAAAGTTGTGACATTTGATGTACAAGTACAACCACATGCTCAAAAGGCACAACTAGTTAAAAGATCTGGTAGGATACATCGATTTTCAAAGAGATATGGATTTTTTTAGGATAAGGACGTGTTGCTCATAAATAATGACCTTACAACTTATGAGGAAACAATGTTGGACATCAATTTTGAAAAATAGCTAGAAGCCATGAGATTTGAAATAAATGCTATGGATACTGACCAAGTGTGGACTTTGGTGGATCTACCTAAAAGGATAAAGCCCATTAGGTGTAAATGGGCTTTGAAGAGAAAGACCAACATGGATGACAAGGTACAAACCTTTAAAGCTAAACTGGTGGCAAAGGGTTACAAACAAGAACAAGTTGTTGACTTTAAGGAAACTTTTTCACCAGTAGCAATGCTTAAATCCATTTAGATTTTGCTTGCGATTACTACATACCATGATTATAAGATATGGAAAATGGATGAGAAGGTTGCATTCCTCAATGACAATTTGCAAGAAGAAACGTATATAAAACAACATGATGGGTTCACATCCAAGGGACATGCCAACAAGGTATGTAAGCTTCAAAAGTCTATTTATAGGCTTAAGTAAGCTTCTCAAAGTTAGAACACCCATTTTGATAAAGCTATCAAAGGGTTTGACTTCATCAAGAATGACGATGAATCATGTGTCTATAAAAAAATCAGTAAGATCATCATTGTTTTCCTAGTGCTTAATGTTGATGACATATTGCTTATAAGTTATGAGTTTCCTTTGCTACAATTAACTAAGAGTTGGTTGTCCAAAACAATTCTCCATGAAGGACTTAGGAGAAATGACCTACATTTTAGGGATAATGATTTATAAAGATAGATTTAAGAGGTTGCTTAGTCTCTCCCAATCCACGTTCATAGACAAGGTGCTAAAGAAGTTTAGCATAAAGGAGTCCAAAAAGGGACACTTGTCTATGTCGCAAGGCATCTATCTCTCCAAGGACATATATCTAAATCAAGAAGAGAGAGACCACATGGATAAAATCTCGTATGTTTTGGTAATAGAATCTATCATGTATCAATGCTTTGAACTATACCAAATGTATCTTATGCTCTGAGCGTCATGAACAAATACCAAGCCAATTTTGGTGAGTGTCACTAAATAGTTGTGAAAAATATCCTAAAATAGTTACAAAGAACTAACAATGTATTTCTCGTTTATGGAGGGTTAAGCTTCAAATTAAGGGTTATGCGAATGTAAGTTTTCAAACTAACAAATATGATTGCAAGTCGCAAAATGGCTATGTATTCAATCTCAATGGAGATACAATTAGTTGGAAATGTTCCAAACAAAGGATGATTGCAGATTTTACAACTAAGGTTAAATACATTTATGCATCTGAGGCGATGAAAGAGGTTATTTGGATCAAAAGGTTCATTACTGAATTAGGTATGGTTCTTAACATTGTTGATCTAATACCTTTGTATTGCGATAATAATAGAGCCATTATGCAAACAAAAGAACCAAGGTCTCATAAAAAATCCAAACATGTATTGTAGTGATACCAGGTGATCAAAGAAATTATTAGGAGAGTAGACATTTGCATAGAGGGTGTACCCATTGAGGACAATCTTGTTGATCCTCTAACTTAAGCACTACCCTAGTAGAAACATTCGTACATAGGTGATTGACTTAGTTATAATATTATAAATAGTTATAATATTGAGGTCTTAATTGTGAAATAGTGGTTAATTTTAACCTAGGTATAAAAATGACTTTCAACTAACTCTACACAAGTGATTGTGTTGTTAATTTTATCACATAAGTGCACGTATTGCAAACAAGTAGTATGATGGAAAGGTAGAGTGTCAATCCCATAGAGAATTGACTTTTTTTATGACTATTTTTGCTAGGTATTAAAATTGACATAATTCAATCTTATTCAAACAAGTAAATTTAAAATTGCTAAAAATTAAAGAACTTTAAATTAAAGCTAAATCTAAAAGCAAAATAACAAATTTTAACTTAAATCAATTAATTAAAAGCCTAGATCCATGATATCTCCATGATGTTTCATCTGAATTTTTTTTTATTTTTTCTTTATTTACTAGATAGGCTCGAGTTTTTAACCTATAGTTTTAATTTATTTATAAGTTTTTGTTAAGTTTCTTATAAAAATATCTATCTTAACTAATTTAATATATGTCTATGTAAATTGAATTAAGAAAGATTCATTAAGAACATACTTTAATTTTGACTATATATGACATGTAAATGTATATCTACCCTACATGCGAATCAAATCAATCTTTTTATATAATTAATATTGAACATATGCTATTTTATCCAAGGCCTACACTAAACTCTCTCTCTCAAGGAGTTTAGTGGCTCCAAGTCAATCTAATTATTGATTAGGCAATTAGAAGCATTAAGAATAAGATAAAATAAACAACTCAAATACTGTAAATCATAAGCAAGAAACAATATTAAAAACTTAGACTACGTATTGGGTTCAATAAAGATTCTAGATAAATAACATTAATTCAACATGATAAATAAATACATCATCCAAAAAAGTTCAAACATTAAAACCAAACAAGAAAGTATAAAGAAAACTAAAGAAGAAAAGAATCCTAAGAGTTTTTAATTCTTCAATCTACAATTCTTCCTTTGAATTCTCATGTTCTCTTGTTAGCCTCAACAAGTTTCTTTTCTTTAGAATAAAACTCTCTAAAAACTCTCAATTAATGCTAACAGATGCTTGAAACGTGCTTCAAAGGTAGAATTAATAGGGCTTAAAGTTGTTTCAAGGAAGAAGTACAAACTAGAAGTTTTATTGCACTACAATTCTCCCTTTCCGGGTCAGCACTGCAGCCTTGCTTCTTTTATTTTTTTTCTTGTTTTCTTTTTTGGTGCTGCGGTGTTGGGCATCTTGTGGCCATAACACCTAGCCCCATTTATTAGCTAAGGTGCCATTCTCTAATTAGGGTGTTGCGGCGTTGGCTTCTCCTTGGCCACAACACTTAAGGCTTTTCTTTGCTCATTTAGGCTTTATTGCAATACTCTAGATTCAACATGATTTTTAACTTCTTTTTAAGATGAAATGGGTGAATTGGTAAACATGAAAGTTTTAGCTCTACCTCTTACATTTCCAATGATCTAAGAATCACATCATTTGGACTTCTGTAGTGAGATCTATGCTTGAAAGACCCCAACATATGTAAATGAAGTCTACACCTAAAATGCATCTTCTTCACAAATTCGGCCTTTCCTTCAAAGCACATCTACAAAAATATAAAACTAAACTTAAATAATAGGTTCACTTAAATAAAATAACATAAACTAGCCTAATACGATTGAACCTATAATAATTTACTAAAATAAAATAAATAATTAAAAATAACTAAAAATAATTAATACTTAAACTAAATCTCAAGAACTTAGACAAAATATATTAAAAATTAAGACCAAATAACTCTATAACATAGAGTTATCATATTGTAAAAGTGATGTTAAACAACACATAACCTATAAACACTTTCTAGCCGTCTATTCAGAAAATTCTTAGAAAAGAAACTCTTTTTATGGTATTTGGCCATTAGAGAGTGAAGTGTGGAGGGGACAAATTGTTGTCCACTTTGCTACACAAAGGCATAGTTGAAACGCTCCATCCTTGGTGAAGGTTCTATTGCAATGGTGTGTGTAACTGTTAAAGGCCAAACATTTGAGTGACTTGGGTTCTTTCATTTCTTTATGGTCTGCCATTGTTTTACAACAAAGAAAAGGGTGCCATCATGATTACTACATCACTTGGTAAGGTAATAAAACTTTCGGATTACTCCTCTTAATGTTATGATTATATTAAAACACCAAGGTGATCTATGGACCATGGCATGAGCCTTTTATGTTTGTTTTAATTTTATTTATTCCGCTGCGTATGTATGATTCGATCAATACTCCTTCATGTCGTTCCTAACAATATGCTTGGAAAAGAAAGAGTTAAAAAAATACTTAAATCTATTACAAGTGTACTCCTAAAATTTCTCTATGGTTGTTAGGTGATTTAAAAGGTTAAAATCAGCAATGTCGAAATTAGAAGGACTAATGTAAGCGTGGTGGGAACAAGTTAATGATTCACACATGCTTTACTTTGTTTTACTAACTAATTTGATTTGAAATTTAATATTAATTAAAGCTAGAATACAAGATTGAGTGAGATTTGAGTTATAATGTAGTATATACGGAGGACTTTACAAAGGATAGATTCTAAGGAGATAAGTAGATATACAATGTGAGAATGATGGATGGGTAAGTTAATGGCAAATGGAGTGTGAACCTCACACCAAAGGGAACACGAAGACAGGAAAATGGGTCTCGCGTTTCTTTCTTTCCCTTCAATTACAGAGAGTGACTGATGAAGTTATGGGCATTAATTAATTTACCTTCATTCAAGGTAGACAACTCCTTGACTATTCTTTCATTGCCAATGAAATGGTTGACATTATGAAAAAGAATAAAAAAGGTGAAATCTTTCTTAAAGTGAATTTTGAAAAGGCATTTGATAGTGTCTATTGGGAATTTCTACACTTATCTATGAACATCATGGGATTTGGTGACAATTGGCATATAAGGGCAAGATCTTGTGTTACTACTATCACAATGTCTATCTTTATCAATGGCTCCTCTACCAGAGAAATGCATATAGAGAAAGAACTATGACAAGACTATTTGCTCTTTTGTTTTTTTTTTAACATTATGGTTGAGGTCTTCAGTGCACTGATGTACAAAGCTGATGATTGGCAACTTATCAAAGGTGTTGATGTTGGTTTGTTAGGAGTCAAAGTCATCCACTTACAATATGCTAATGGCATGATAATTATATGTGAACCTAATTCTCTTTTTCTCCGTAATACTAAATGATTGCTTCAGTGTTTTCAAGTTGTCTCTAGACTGAAAATTAATTTTCAAAAGAGCTTCCTTTATGGTGTTTTAGTTGACCAGTAAACTGTAAGTCAATGGGCTAATTTGATAAAATGCTAACTTGAAACTCTCCCAACTTCTTACCTCGGCCTTCCCTTAAGAGCCTCAGTTGGCTCTTCAAGCATTTGGTAGCCCCTCATTCAAAAATTAGAAAAGAATTTAGCTACATAGAAAGGTAAGTTGTTATCTATAGGTGACCATGTAACTTTTTTGAAATCTATCATGAACAGCATGCCACTGTTCTTCATGTCCCTTTTAGGATGCTGATAAAGGTTAAAATATTATTAAAAGCATTCAAAAGAGATTTTTATAAGGTAGGCCAAATCTGGTACATAGACTGCGCCATGTCAAATGGGAAAATGTGTTTAATTATCAAGACTCAAGCGATCTTAAGATGGTGGACCTTGGACTCAAAAAAATGAGCTCTCCTTAACAAATGGTTATTGAGATACAATAGCGAACTAGATAGTTTTTGGAGACATGTTGTTAATGATAAATTAGGGTTAACCTAAATAACTTGATTCTAAGGCTAGGTAATAGATATGAAGCCTCTACCGTGTCGAAAAACATAGTCAAAACCTCTACACGAGAATTTTAAATATAGCAACTTTGTGTCCACAAGCATGATTCTTTCTTTAGGTGATGGTAGTAAAATCAAGTTTTGGAAGGAGGAATAGATTGAAGGTTTCATCCTCAAATTGGCTGTTCCTAGAGTCTTTGCACTTGCACTCAAAAAAGTGGGAAAATGTGTGAATTCGAGGAATAAACTGTGAATAGCTGAAAATGGAAAATTGATCTACAGAGAAATGTTTTTGGATGGGAATATAAGCAATGGGACTGTTTTTGTTCTCTCCTTAATGATCAAGTGATTGATAAGGATTTTCAAGACAAACTCATTTGAAAATGGACTCACCGAGGTGACTACTCTTTTAATTCTTTCCATTGCTAGGTTTTACTTACTAACACCCCTTATACAGATCACTAGAAGATGACATGGTGTGGTCTGGCTCCTTACAAAGTAAAGGTCTTATGTTGTTAACTTGTGAAAACACGTTTGGCTATTAGAGAAACCTTAGCAATGAAAGGTATTATCAATAGAAACACTACTAGTTGCCTCTTTTCGAGAAGAGAACTTGAAATGGTACATCACTTTTTTTTGCTTATGACAAAACTTGGCATATTTGGTAGCTATGATTTTATTTATGGAATGTCGATTGGGTTTTACATCAAAACCCACTTAATTGTTTTTTTAGTTAGTTCTATTTTGTTAACAACTTAAAAAATAGTGTGATTTGGAAAATAGGTTTGTATGCCATTGTTTGGGCTATTTGGATTACTAGGAATTTTGTTGTTTTTGGAGGGCAAAGAATGAGATGGGTGCTTCATCTTTGAATTTTCTAAAGTCAAAATTGCTTGGTGTTTTAGTGTGAAATGGCCTCATTTTAACCATTCTATAGGCGATCTTGCTAGATTCCATACTCTTGGTTATGTCCGTAGCAAAATCAAAAGTGTTAATAGTATTAAAACTTGGTATAGGCCTCAAATGGGGGTCTTTAAATTTAACACAAACGGTGCTTTGAAAGACTACCTTGGTGATTCTGGAATTAGCTGCATCTGACGCAATGAAAATGTGGTCAATCTTTCCATATTCTCCAAGGTTATTAAGGTCATGTATGCTAACGGAGCTAAACTCCTTGTGATTAAAGAGGTAGCTTTGATATACTCAACTTCAAGGTGGAATTTTTCTCACCTTTTCCTAAAAGAGTCTGACACTAAAAATGTAGTTTGCTAGATTTCAAAGCCCTCTGGAGTTCCATGGAAGCTAAAGTTGTTAATCATACAAACTCTCAAGATTCTCAACATTGTTGGTAGTTGGAACATCAAGCACATTCCTTGATTGACTAACAACAAAGCTAATTTCTTAGCCAAAGAAGGTATGTTACTCACTCAAACCTTTCTCTAGAATAATGAGAATGCCTAATGTTCCCTTTAGTTTTGCTTTTGTTGTTGCTGCTTTCAATTGTGAGAACTTTGTTTTCTTGCTGCATTTTTCTTGTTGTAGCCGTTTATAAGTCCAGAATGAGATATTTAGCTTTTATTGATTATAATGCAGGCTATATTTTCTATAAAGAGTTTTTTTTTTGTTCATTATAGAACTATTGGTTGTTAGAGTAGGGCTGGTTGTGTATATCCTAGAGGCAAGTGGTATTCTTTTTGTCAAACAATACTCCTTTTTTCCCTTTTTTGAATGATATTTATATTCTTGTTTTTTTTTTTAAAAAAAAGAGATAAGCATCACGCAAGTATTTAGGGGTCGATTGGAAAAAGACTTTTTGCGAAAATCAAAGAGCTTTGGCCGGCATGGAGTGGTAGGTTTTCATAGGCTGATGAAGGTTTTTATTTCCCTTAACTTTAGATAATGTGATTATGTGAAAATAGAGATTTTAGCGAGTTGGGTTTCGAATATATACTTGTCTAAGTTTAAACAATTCTATTAACTTGCTAGAAATTAGTGTGTATGGTTTTAGGTATTTAGACATCCCCAAATCTAGATTTTTTAAATTTCGTGGGGTTTATTTATTTTTATTATCTCCCTTGTATTTATTATGAAATAAGCTATGCGTAGCTTATGGCTCTTGGTAACAATTGGAAACTTATTTTCAAAAATAAAAGTTGTATTTATATGTGGAAAATCTATGGGTAAAATATACTAATCCCTTAACTTTTAACTAAAATTACACATGGGTCCATTAGTTTTTAAAATGGACACTCTGTCTCAAATGCGTAAACAACATTAATACCTAAACATGAAATGTTTAAAATGCTCTTCTTCTTCTTTTTTTTCACTTTTATTTCTTTATGTCAAGTTGACTGGCAATGCTCTTTCACCCCGACTGGCCACCTTGCGGTCGGATCTGACCATGGAATACCATATTCAACCGAACTCCCCAAGAGAGCACTAGATCTTAGGAGTGCCAATTTAATGCTCTTTTTCCTTAGAACTCTAAGACTAGTGCTTTTTAGGGAGCTCCAAGATCAGTGCTCCCGAATGGAGCTCAATTTGGCTAAATTTGATGATCTCTGGCCAAATTTGGTCATGTGGTCAGTTGATGGGAGGTAGGGTAGAGTGTTTGTAAAAAAATTATAGTGTGGTAATTTTTAAAATTAATGAAGTCTAAAATTATTTTTTTAATATTGTCACATCTTCAAATTAACGAAAAAATTAACGGTTGATTAACGGCTAAATTTATGTGTCTAGTAGAAGATATTCTTTTGGAGTAAACTGTAAATTTTGAAAACTAATGTGTTAGCTTCAATCTGGTTTCGAAATAACAAAATTGATTGATCTAAATCTTTTTTTAAGAATAAATGAAAAATGCTTTCACACTTGATTAATCGAAATGTGCTTTAAGAATGAATGAAAATGCTTTTCAAGCTTGAAGAAAATCCTCAAGAGTTTTAAAGTTGATCTTGTAAAGAAAAATATTTTTAAGCTAACTCAAAGTCAAAGCACTAGCCTTAAGAATCAATATTTTGAATGAAAAAAATCGATTCTTAAATGAATCGAAAGCAGAATTTATTCTCTTACTACAAGAATAATTGATTTTGAGAAAAGAATGAGTCAGTTCTTAGAAAACAGGAGTTTCAAAAATTGAAAACTGACACCTTAAAGAGCAAGAATCGATTTTGGAAGAACAGAATGCAGAAGGAAGAATCCAAACATGAAATAATAGATTTTCCATGAAGTAATCATTGGTTCTGAGTGAGAACAAACCACAGATCTCAAGTCTGCAAACAAAAAATCAATTATTGAGGAAGAAGATATCGATTCCTGAAGCACTAACAACAAAAATAATAAACTTAGTAAAAAAGAAAGATATTATACAATTGGGTAAAATTGGAGCCTTAAAGATCAAGCTCAAATTCAAATTTTGGCACCAAACCATAGTGAAGAACTGACACCTTGGAATAGAAGAATCAATTCTTGAAAAGTGGAAAGGTGTCACATTTGAAAAAACCAACATCTCAAGAAGAAAGAATAGATTCTACAAAAACAGAAAGTTTTAGACTTTGAAGAATGTCATGAAGAACCAACAACTCATGAACAAAGAATCGATTCCCCATGTACAACAAAATGTGCACGCTGGTTAGAACGTACAAAATGATTTTTAAATTTGCTTCAACGGGCATATTCTTCAGTGCCTATAAATACTTGCTAAAAAACCCTATGAAAGCAATAATTTGAATGATTCAAAATAGAGAAAAAAGGGAAAACAAGAAAAGAGAGCCTAGAGTAGAAAAATCCTTTCTTTGATCATAAAGATTATTCTTTTATCCTTCAGTTAATATTCCTTGAGCGAAAACTTCCTTCATTATTCATCATTCTTAAGAAAGCTCTCACCTTTTTTGTACTCAAATTCCTTACCTGCCTTGTTAGAGATCCTAAACTATAGATTCTTTTAAGAATTCATAGTTGTATAGGTTATACCTCCTTGAAAAGGTAGTGTTAAGGTTTTACCTCTGAGTAAAAGGTAGAGAGGTTGTAAAATGCGTTTGGTTGTAAAAGTTGTGCTTGATTCTAAAAAGGCAATTACTTTGGTTGAGGTTATGCTTGATCCTTTAAATTGCATTTGGTTGTAAAGATTACATCTAATTCTATGTTAAAAGGTGAGTTGAAAGTGGATTCGAATTCATCGTGCTATCAAGGAAAAGGACATAGGCATTAAAGATCAAACCTTTATAAAAACTTGGCTAAATACTCTTTACTTTCCGCACTTTACTTGCTTAGCTTATACTCTATTTTTATAACTTTGCCTTTTATATTTCAACTAAGTTAAAAATCTAAAAGAAAAAGAATTTTTACTTCATACCCAATTCACCCACATCCCTTGGTTATTTTACTTTAAGCTTATTTATCTAACATAATGGACCCACATGGAATTATGATTAAAACTTAGGGGTGTCAGTGTATTTTACCCAAAATCTATTCAACTCTTACTTGATTATTTATCCATCTTAATTTAACTTAAAAATTATTCTTAACTAACTCAATTTTTTATTGATCTTCTTTTGTTTCTATATATATATATATAGTTGGATTTCTGACATAGACATATGGCTATTGGGTTTGTATTAAAGGTTTAGACAAATTGAATAAGGGAAGATTTGTTTGAGGATTTCGGTATAGATAGATTTCCTTGAAATTCCTTTGTTCAGACAACTTAATGGAAAGGAAGTATAATCTTTTTTTTTTGGAAAGGCATATTCATTTCAAATAAAAAGCTATACAAAACATGCCTCTTAAGGTGGAATGATCAGCTCTGGAGAGTAACTACCTGAGCTCAAATCTTAAACAAAACACGATCAACCTGTAATAATGGTTGCCTATGAGATCAAGACGTTCCATCCTATCAACATCCCATAGCAACCCTAAACCTAGTAAAAGCATAAACAAAAGCCTAGAAATGTACACAAAATGCTTTAGACCCTTGACCCCTTAACATTCAATACCAGATACACGAGAACCAAACAAGGGAGACAACACAATAGCCTCCAAACCAATGACTTACATCATGTCGTGAAAATTGGAACTCTACACAACATAAGATGGCCACAAAACTAGCATAATGAAACAGTTAGTTAACCATTAACCAAATCAGGTTTACCATTTTCAACAATCTCCACAAATCTATTTTCCTATCCATTCTTTCTTTTGCCAGTGGATCTACCACTAGGTTCCCTTCTCGCAAGGTGTAACACACTTTCCACTTAAGGGCTTTTCTTTTGAGTGCCTCAATCTACAACATCCACCTACGAAATCTGCATGGCATCTCTTAAAGGGTATTTGCCCATTTAATAGTATTTTGAAAGTCACTCTCCATAACCAAGTTATGGTAGTTGGCCCAAAGAGATTCAACAAACAATAAGAAAGCCTTCCTGATAACAGAGATCTCATCCAGGTTCGAGTAACCATTCCCAATTAATATGGAAAACCTGATCAACACTTCTCTTTTATCATTCCTCATCACGCCACTAATACCTACAGCTCCTGAGCTTCCATTTTTGCACTATCGACATTAAACTTGACTTCTTCCCTCTATGGTCTCATTCGTGTGGTGGTCTTTCTTTATGCTTTGCATTCGACTATTTTTGTCATCATGTTGGGCTGCCTATAAACATCCGAAATTGATAGGTGCTTTGTTGGCCATCTTGCATTGACCCACATATCCACCCTAAGTTTAATGAAATTGTCGATCATCTCCCTATCCCATTCCTCATGATGGAAGACAACGTCGTTCTTACTCAACCATATAATCCAAGTTATTGTAAAGATGGCAATTTTTTAGTTCTTGAAATCACCTTCCCCTACCATGGTAGTATTCCACATAACCATAAACTCTTTAAATCCCCCTAGCATCACCCACATTACACCCCAATTATTCAGCCATGCATTCCATAACCCTCAACTTTTATAGCATCCCATAAATAAATGGTTTACCATCTCCATTTCCTTGTTACAAAGTGGATACCTTGTATCAACCTCGGCAAGCAGCCCTTTCCTAAAATGTTCTCCTTTAACGACATCTTTCCCATGGACAAGTTGCCTAACCAACATCTTTGTTTTTTGTGTGGCTAACCCCCCTATACCCATTTCCACACCTTCTCCTTATTTCCTTCCTCTCCCGCTACCATTTGGCAAAAAGACTTTGTCATGTAAACCCCATTAGGTGTTTTCTTCCATATAACCTTGTCCTTCATATCTTGGCAAGGATGATAGTCTCTGACAGTGTTTAGAAACATGACAAACCCCATACGCTCCACGTGCTTTCAGTAGTGGCCAAATAAAAACCACCCACGTAAGTCGTGCAAGCAAGAAAAAACACAGTAATCCTGAAGACTATCATTTTGTCGTGCATGCGTGGTCCGTCACCCGTGACGCATTTACTTCAACGGCATAATGAATGGTCCACGCAGCCTCACAGCAAAACTTGGACTCGTCTCTTTAGATTGGTTAAGCATCCTGAAAAATTCCATCAGCACATCGAGCATAAACGATTGGCTACGCCCTGCTTCAATTAATTAATCAATAAAATTTGACAACATACTGCGCCTAATTAGGTTGAAAACTCTGCCTTTAATGAGCAATTTTAAGCTGATAAAGACACGAGTAGGAAACTTCCTGTGGCAATCCACAGCTGATGCTTCCCCAGTTGCATCCTTTCCTCTCCTCTCCTTTCATTGCATCCCCAGTTTTAAACTACTTTTTAGGAAACTATATATATGAAAGCAGATAATTGGCCTCTCACCATCTCAGACCGGACAACAGATAAGAGAGAGGGAAAAACAAAACAATGTCAAACCTGTTCATTAAGCAGGCAAAGCATTATGCAAAGGGTCGCCCGAGCTACCCAACAGAATTATTCCAATTCATTGCCTCAAAGACCCCAGAACATGATCTTGCATGGGATGTCGGTACCGGCAGCGGCCAGGCTGCCCGATCTGTGAGTCTCAGTTTACTCTCTATGTGACTTCTAAATTATATGCACTTTTAATTGTTGCCTCGGAAAAATATTTTTCCTTTACACGGCCCAGAGGATTTTTTTTAGATGTTCTAATACATGTTAATTTCAGTTGGCTGAGATTTACAAGAATGTCGTAGCCACAGACACAAGCCCAACACAGCTTGAATTAGCATCGAAACTCCCCAATATCCAATACCAGCATACCTCTCCAGTCATGTCCCTGGCGGAGGTTGAGCAAAAAGTGGCAGCAGAATCAAGCGTTGACTTAGTCACCATTGCACAAGCCATACACTGGTTCGATCTCCCTGTATTTTACCAACAGGTGAAAATGGTGCTCAAGAAACCCCATGGAGTCATCGCCGCCTGGTGCTACACGACCCCAGAAGTCAACGTTTACGTGGACAAGATCCTTCAACGATTTTACGAGAATCCTTACTGGGATCCACCGCGAAAACTGGTGGATCGTAAGTACATAGACATCGATTTTCCGTTCGAGCCTTTGGATGGGGCGGATAGCACGGGACCATTCGAGTTCGCAAATGAGAGATCGATGGGTCTAGAGGACTATTTTACCTACTTGAGATCGTGGTCAGCGTATCAGAAGGCTAAGGAGAAGGGCGTTGAGCTTTTGAGCGAGGATGTGGTTGAGGATTTCAAGCGTGGTTGGAGTGAAGAAGGGAATAATGACCAAAAACTGGTTAACTTTCCTGTTTATCTAAGGATTGGGAAAGTGGGTCTGTAAAAGAAGCATGGATTGGGAGCGTGGGAAATATTGGTTGAATTGCCTAATGTCCCTTGCAAAGATTGTGATCAATTCAAATAATTAAGGTCATTGTTTAGTAATTTATATTATGTTATATTATATATATATATAATTTCTAAGTTAAATTAAATTTAAAATGAAAATAATTATGCATATTTGATCAATTAAGGTTCGAAATATTTGTTTTAGTTTCTAATTATATAAAGTTTGGATGGTCCACTTTTAAAATTAATTTATGGATTAAATCGAATTCGGTAGAGTTGGACCTCTCTAGCAACAATCAACCAAATACTAAGATACTCACAATAAAAAGACGCCACAACTCAAGCCACAATATTTATAAGATAATAAATCTAAATTAATCAACCAAATGGGAAAATAAATCAATAGATATCACAAGCATTAATAGCAAAATAAAGAACTCCAAATATACATGTAGAGGAAAAAACCATGACACTAGCCGAATAAAATCCATTTTATGAAAAATAAGTAAATTTACAAAGTTCAATATCTTAAATTTTTTGTCCAAAATTTACAATTCATAACAATTGAAATATTGCAATGAAATTATCACTTCAGGAAATCCCTAAATCTAATTTCGAAAAACCAAATTATGGAATAACCTTATCTCTCCTTCTCTCATGGAGCAATGAAATCTCCTTCGTTCTTAAAGTCGCATGCATTAGCACCAATTAAGCTTCTTTTTTGCTCAACTTGACTACCTAATTTTGAGAAAAGAAAGAAACCCTTACCCAGTTTCTTGGCTACTGGACGTGGCTATGCAACATCATCAAAGCTACCCAAAAAGTACAAATAAAGGAAGAAAGGTTCATTTCGTGAGCTAATTGAAAAACGTGATCTAGACTTCATGTTGGAATGAGCTATGTAGCCAATCAGATTGATTAATTCTTAGATCCAATCATGCAATCATATCATTTATACTGAATGATTAGAGGTTTTCATTCATCAACAAGATTATGCTTATAAGTCTATGCGATTAACATGCTTTGCCAGGGAATTGTAAAGTGTTATAATTATGAGATTTCTATGCATCAAAGTATAATTTCTAAATTCTTCCTAGACAACATAGCATTCAGGCTAAACATCAATGATGCTTAAAAACTAGTATATTTTATGTTCTTTACTTCGAAAGTAAGCAACCGATCTCATAGGTTGAAATATAAGTGCTTGTTCTAGAAACAAATTCACTGAACATAACTCGACATGAGGATTTCATTTGGTACTTCACTATAATGTGACAATCATGCAAGTGATCTTTAGACTTAAGACACTAGGTTGTCTTATACAAGAATTGCTATACTTTGATTTCATCCCTACTTGCCTTACCAATGACTCCTAAATAGAATGCTTTGGGTATAGCATGAGGCGTATGAAGGTAAATAAGTTGTCAAGACAAGATTCATTACTTCGAGTGATTAAATAGATGCATCTCGATTGTTCATGCCTTGAGTTAGCCTATGTGAAGACTTTAGCCAGAGCAGAATGGATTTTAGGAAATGAGCTTCCTATAATCCTTGATAAATAATTAGTGCCATGACTAACATGAAAAGTCTAGGAGTTGATACTACACCATGTTCTTAAGCATTCTGAGATACATGTTGAAATGATTAAATTATACTAAGAGACTAATCACTAAAAAGTTGAGTTAAACTATTTTGACTCTTCTAACATTTAGATAGTCATGATGGATTGTTAGATCCCATTCATGGCCTATGATCGTAAAATGATTGGTATAATCAATTATAAATTCAAAATAGTTTGAATTCATCTAATCTTAAATTTAATTCATATATTATATTTCAAGGTCATTACTAACATGTTGGAAGCCTAATGGGTCACACACAAAAGGTGAATATTAGGATTAAATTAGGAGAGGTTACTAAGTTAGACTTAATTAGAACTAGAAGTTATGAACTTTTATTGAACTTAATTAAAAGGTTTAATTAAGTGCAAGGACCAATTAGCATTATATGAAAAAAGTTATTAGGACTGAAATTGGTCCAAGATATAAATACCTTGTTTAAGCTACTCATCCTAAGTAACCTAGCCACCACTTTTCACTAACGCGTAGTGTTGCCATCCCTTGTGAGTATGTGAGAGAAAAATACGTTTTTCTCTTATGCTATTTGGCTAGGGTGAAAAGGAAGGGAAAAGTGTTCAGAACACATCCTTGCTAGCACATTGAAGGCTTGGCAATCTCACTCTTTTGTAGGGATTTCCCTATTCACCATGCTGACTTTTGTTAGGGGCCGCACAAGAACTTCTTGGACAGCTTTGATTTGCGACAACCAAGCTTGGTGTAAGGTCTCTTGAAGAGGCCGTTTGGTCGAGTTTGAATAAGGAATCAAATTTATTTTGTTTCCAAGGTAATGACCAGATCATATATATGTTTTATTGTATTGCAGATCATATAAAAACCATGAAAGTGACCTTGCATGGAAATACCCATTTTGATTCTTTATTTCTGTTACGTTTATATTTGGCTTTTATTTTTGTTTTGCATTATGATGCATGGCCGGCCCTTTCCCATCAGTGGTATCATAGCCATCATTCAAGGATTTTTATGATCATTACATGTTTTATCATCATGATTAGCATTTAGGATGCTTTCCATTTTGATTTGACATCTTTTGGTACAAAATCAATTTAAAAAAGGTGTTGTTTTAATTTTTTCATTTTGCTTCAATTTTGATTAAGTCCAAACTTGGTAGGATCACATTTTAAGCTCTTTTTAATCATATTTAACGATCATTTAAAGTGTGGATGAGTCTTGTATGAGATGCTCAACCAAATGAAGCATAATTGCATTCGGTTTTGGATGTTGTCTTAAGGTAGCTTTTTCGTTTTCTATTTTGTTTATTATTGTTCTTCTATCCAAACTTGGAATCAACCTTTTTAAGTGCATTTCAGTCACCTTAAATTATGATTTAAAGTTCTTAAAAGTTTGGATTGAACGCTATATGAAATATATTTTCAAATAAAGCAAGGTTTTGATTCAGTTCTAATGTTGTCTTTGGCAACACATATGTTTTCTTTTTAATTTTAAAATCTAATTTAGAAATTGACTAGCCTGTATTCCCAAAGTGGTTTTGTGTTTTCTTTGGTCAACTAGAAGAATTAGTAGCTTACCTAAAATGCAACTAAATGATGCATGAGATGCACATTTAAACAATTGCAAAAACAGGTTCGATTACGAAAGAATTCAAGTAATGCGGTCCTTGTGCTGATTTTGTTCAAAGATTTGATTAATTTCTATCAAGCTAGGGTTGTGGAATTGTTTCACACTTATTGCTAGATAAGTGGACAACTTAATCATGAAGTGCTCATGATCAAATAAGCTAAAATTGAGCAATGAAAATGAGTCAAAACCAGAATTTGTCCAACACAATTTTAGCATGATTTTTTATTTTGAATGGCAAGAAAGTCTTGTAAATTTTATTTTGAAAATTTTAGAATTAAATCCTAATTTGAAATGTTCATTTAAGGGATTAATTTTGAGTTGGAATTGATGTATGAAGGGTCGGACATTCGACAAAACACAAGCAATGCCTTTAATAAGGCAAACAACAACTTATGATAATAGTTGTCTAAGGAGCTGCCACACAAGGCTACTGCACCTCTCCATTGGCATGCAACCACCACATTTCGATAGTAAGTAACAAGCTGCATGTTAGTGTATTTTCAACATCAATGGTTAAGTCATATAATGAAAAGCTATCTTAGCTCAAAAGTAATGTCACATAAAGTGACTATTGGATTATACTAAGGTTTTTCATTTGAATGGTAACGTCTCATGGTAAAATGACATCCATAGGTTATGAAACAAATTGAAAAAACACCACAGCTCAAAAGTTTAAATATTAAAAGCTATCATTTCAAATTATAGCTTAAAGATTATGTTTTAGGAAATAAATGGTTATCTTTTCATAAGGTGATTATTGATACAATACCTTTATTTAATGGTTGTGTCTTACAAAAATGTAACGATGTCTTTTAGACAAAGTGCTGTCTTAATGAAAAGGTTGTGTTTTTGAAGAAAAGACATTTGCATGCTTATATAAAGGGCTTGTTGCTAACCATTTTGACACATCAAAACAAAAACAAAACAATAGCAAAAAAATCAAGAACAAAAGAAATGTTGTGTTTTGAAAATTAATATAAACACTTAAGTTTCCATTAACTACAAAAACATCCAAATTCCTTATAATCTACTCGCTTCAAAAGGTAAGCTCTAAGGCTGAACAAATTTACAAACCTTTAAGTATATCTAGCAATCTACTCTTATAAAGTGTAAGATAAAGCTAGACGTTAGTTTCATCGTATCCCTTAGGTTATTCACATTATTCCCCTTTACATATCGAGTGGTAAGAGCAAAAAAGGCTTGCCTCTGAAGTCTATTTTGTTAATTCCTTAAATTTCATCTAAACCCCATTTGTACTAACAATTTTAAGACTTATTTTCATGGTGTTGGAATTCAAAATGGCTTGACTTAAAGAAATGGCTACCAACATTGTCAAGTTAAATCATTTTGAATGAGGAAACTTTATTTAGAAGTAGCAAAAGATGCACTTCTTCTTTACAACTCTCAATATCACTTATGTTCTAGATACACTAAGACCAGATGAAGAAGGTGATGAAGAGTTTGTGAATCAAATTCGTTTAAGGAAAAAATGGGATAATGATGACTACATATGCATGGGACACATTCTTAATGGAATGTCAAATGCATTGTTCAATGCAAACTAAAATGAAGCTAGTGCAAAACAACTTTGGGACAAATTGGAAACAAGATACATGGCTGAAGATGCAAGTAGCATGAAATTTTTGGTTAGTCGTTTTAATAAATCATTATATTATAGAGCAATTACATGAACTTGAACACATTATAAATAGATTTAAGCAATATGGTCTTAAAATGGATCAAGCTATTGTGGTATCTTCTATAATTGATAAGCTTATCCCTTATGGAGAGACATTAAGAAAACTCTAAAACATAAAAAAAAAAAACGAAAATGTCTCTTGAGGATCTTGGTAATCATTATTGAATAGAAGAAGATTATGGTAAACAAGAAAAAGTGAAGCAAGATGAACAAGAAAAAGATTCTAATGAAAAAGATTTTGAGACTTTGAAGGTCCACGTGATGGAAGACAATCCATCAAACAAATCGGTCTCATAGCAACAAAAGATAACATTCTGTGGGTATGAATGACAAAATTCATAAGATCAAAAGGAACAAAAATAGGCCTTGCTTCCATTGTAACAAACTTGGATTCTTCAAGGCGAAATGTAAACCTTTGAAAGACAAGACATAAAGTGTCAACAACAACAAATTTGTGGCTATGGTTTCTAAGGACAATCTTCTTTAAGATGATGGAGCATGGTAGATTGACACGAGTGCAACTAATCTTATATGTAATAACAAGAGTTTCTTAAAGACTTCGAAAGTAGTTAATGATGGAACCATGCAATACATGAAAAATTCCTCCATTACACAAGTGAAAGGAAAATGCAACATGGAACTCATGCTTACTTATAGAAAAGTTCTTGTACTAAACAATGTCTATTATATGCCAGAAGTTAGAAAGAATCTTGTGTCAAGTTGTTTGTTGAATAAGTATGGCTTCAAAGTAGTATATGAAGTAGATAAGTTCATTTTTACAAAAAGTGGACAATAGGTGAAAAGTTGATATTTTTGTGAAAATATGTTCTAACTTAATATTAATAAGAATATTACTAGTTTTCCTTATATTGATGCCCCATTTAATGTTCATGATAGTAAAATAACTTTGTCTAATTTATAGCATAACAAATTAGGTCATGTTTATTATAAAAGAATGCATGATATGGATAAATTACAATTAATACCCAATATTGATGTTAATAATGATATGTGCAAGCATGCATGGTTACTAAAATCATAAAAAGCTCATTTTCTAAAGTAGAAGGAAACTCCAAATTGCTTGCATTAATATATTTTGATGTTTGTGACATGCATATTAATCCATCTATTGGTGAAAAAAAATACTTCATAACATTTATAGTGACTTCTCTAGATATTGCTATGTTTACTTATTACATGCTAAAGATGAAGTAAAGGAGAAATTTAAAATTTATAAAAATGAAATTGAATTGTAGTGTGAATTACTTTTCAAATGTTTACGAAGTGATAGAGGATGTGAATATTATGATCCCAAGTTTTTTAGTCCACTGGTATTATTTATGAGATTATCGCTTCATACGCACTACAACAAAATGGTGTAACGGAACGTAAAAATTTAGTTCTTATGAAAATGGTTAATGCTTTGCTTTCTAATTCAAGTTTATGAAAAGAATTTTGGGGTGAAGCCTTATTAACGGCTTGCAGTATACTACATAGAATCCTAAACAAAAAGAGTAAAACTACTCTTTATGTGCTATGGAAAGAAAAAAAGCCATACCTTAATTATTTGAGAGTTTAGGGATGTCAAGCTATAGTAAGAGTTCTGCAACCAAAGAAAAGGAAATTAGGTGAAAGAGGAATTGAATGTTTATTTATAACATATGCTAAACATAATAAAGCATATCGTGTCATGGTGATAAAGTCCCATGAGTAATATTTTATTAATACAGTCATAGTATCAAGAGACGTTGTCTTTGATAAAATAAGATTCAATTCAATTCCAAGACTCAAAGAACTAGTAATAGAAAGTGATAAACTTTCAAAACATGGTGAGGAAACTATTAAGCTTCAAAAAAGTAAAAGAATTAGAAAAGCAAAGGCATATGGATCCGATTTCCTCATGTATTTAGTAAAAGGTACAATAAAAGAAACATGTGAATGCTTACCTTACTATTTTAATGTAGAAGGGGAAGGTGATCCTCAAATTTATGGAAAGGTAATGAAGTCTCAAGATGCTTCATTTTGGAGAGAAGCAATACAAGATAAGATGGACTCGATAATAAGAAACAAAACTTGGAAGTTAATAAACCTCCCACTGAGTTCCATGACAATAGGCTGTAAATAGATCCTTAAAAAGAAAATGAAAGTTGATGGAACCGTAGATAACTTTAAAGCAAGGCTAATGGAAAAAGGCCTTAAACAAAATAAAGATGTTGATTATTTTGATACATATGCACTAGTAGCAAGAATAGCTACAATTAGAGTGCTTATAACACTTGTATCTATACATAAGATGATAATACATCAAATGGATGTTAAAATGACATTCCTAAATGGTGAATTAGATGAAGAAGTGTATATAGAACAACTTGAAGGGTTTGTCTTTCCTAGTTAAGAAACAAAAGTGTATGCTTATAAAATCCTTGTATGGATTAAAACAAGCACCTAAACAATGACATCAAAAATTTGATAAGGTAGTGCTAGCTAATGGCTACAAGATCAATCAATCTGACAAATGTGTTTGTAGTAAGTTTCATAATAGTAAAGGTGTTATCATTTGTCTATATGTGAATGACATTCTAATTTTTTGTATCAATTTGGAACAAGTGAAGACACAAAAGGTTTCTTGTCAAAGAATTTTGACATAAAAGATATGGGTGTGGTGGGTGTTATTTTAGGTATAAGAATAATGAAAGACAATAATGGCCTAATATTTTTTCAATCTCATTACATTGAAAAAATTGTAATAAATTATGGTAAGTCCAATTGTATGTCAATATCTATACCTTATAATTCTTATCTAGAGCTACTACCTAATAAAGACAAGCCAATAGCATAAAATGAATATGCAAGGGTGATTGGATGCCTAATATATGCTATGGAATGTACAAAGTCAAACATTGATTTTGCGATTGGGATACTAATATGATTTACAAGTTATCCAAGTAAAGAACATTGATATGATGTTCAGAAAGTTCTTAGGTACTTAAAAAGTACAATAAATTATGGCTTTATTTATTCAAGTTTTCCTTTGATTTTAAAAAGGTATACAGATGCTAGTTAAAACTCAAATAAAACATATCATGCTTTTACCACTGGCTAGGTTTTTACAATTGGTGGGGTGTTGTTTCTTGGGGTTCTAAGAACAATTTTGTCAAGCAGACTCGACCATGACAATTGAATTTATAGTTTTAGCATTTGTCACCTAAGAAGTGAAATGGTTGAGAGATTTACTCTATAAAATCCATTATAGCTTAAACCAATTGCACCAATTTTGATACATTGTGATAATGAAGCAACGGTATCAAAAGCATATAATAAAGCATACAGTGGAAAAAGTTGATATATTGGACTTCGATATAGCGTTGTAAGATAAAGAATTAGTGATGGTATAGTTATTATAAGTTATGTGAAGTCTTTTGAAAATTAGCTGATTCATTGACCAAAAGTCTGAAAAAAGATTTGGTAATGAAGACCTCAAAAGGAATGGGCCTTAAGCCTATCAACTAAATCTTCAATGCTAGGAGCTTACCTTGACGGTTATGGTTGACCTGCAAGTCTTGGGTACTGACCATTCTACCATGTGGATGATTGCAACCACTTATTTATATTTTTTATCCCTAGATGTATAGTGCTTAATTCCCGCAATATGTAAAGTAAGGTTGAATAAAAATTTTTAACAGACCCATAACATGTATATGTTGAAATACTATAACTACATGTTACTTCTGATGGAAACTACCTATGTGAGTGGAAGTATTGCCACTTCTAGGAGCTAAAAGCTTGACTATGACAGCACTTATGATGGATGCAAAACACAAGGCAATAAAACATGTTGGCAAAACTAGATACAAATTGAATAAAAAAGCTTATGTGTTTAGTGGCCCGATTAGTCAAATGAAGAATTGATAGTTCAATACTTGGTCAACCACTCAATTTAGGTTAGAACAACCAAACTCATTAAGTGTGAATGGTTAAATCTATGGGATACCTTCATTTATGCACAAGATTTCCAAAATTGTTGGTATTTGGAAATTTTGAAAATGGTGGGAGATTGTTGGTGTATTTTCAAAATCATATGTCACATAATGAAAAGCTATCTTAGCTTAACGGTTATATCACATGAAGTGACATAATATGACTATTGGATTGTAGGTAGGTTTTTCATGTGAATGGTTGCATTTCTTGGTAAAATGGCATCCAAAGGTTATGTGACAAATTGAAAAAACCCCACAGCTCAAAAGTTTAAATATAAAATGTTATTATTTCAAATTATAACTCAAAGATTATGTTTTATGGAATCAATGGTTGTTCTTTCATAAGGTGATTATTGAAACAATACCTTTATCTAAAGGTTGTGTTTTATAAAATGTAAAGAAGTCTCTTAGACAAAGTGATGCCTTAATGAAAGAGTTGTGTCTTTGAAGAAGAGACATTTGCATACCTATATAAAAAACTTGCTACTAACCATTTTGATATATCAAAACAAAAACAAAACAAGCACAGAAAAATCAAGAACAAAAAAAGTATTGTGTTCTGAAAATTAACATAAACACTTAAGTTCTCATCAACTACAAAAGCATCTAAAGTCCTTATAATTTACTTGCTATAGAAAGTAGGCTCTGAGGCCAAACAACTTTGCAAACCCTCGAGTGTTTCTAGCAGTCTACCCTTAGAAAGTGCTAGGCGGAGTTAGAGGTTGGCTTCATTGTATCACTAAGGCTATTCACTTTATTCCCTTCTACACACTAATTGATGGGGGCGAAATAAGTTTTAAAGATAATGTCTATTGAAAAAGCTTGTCGTGAAGTCAATTTTGCCTATTTCTTGAATTTCAGCTAAACCTCATTTGCACCAACACTGCATAAAGCAACGACCAATGGTCAACAAGGATTCTTTGCGTGGCTGATCATTGACTCCTAAATTGTTGAGGACATATGCCTAGAAACAAGGAAATTGCATCCTTTCTTGGAATCAATCAAATTTAATTTATTCATATCAAATCTCCAAGGTGGTTTTCTATTCAATGAAATTGAAAATCTCCAATTATGGGAATGAAATTGATCAATTCCAAATTAAGTTCGTTCGTCAATTTTAAAAAAGATGACCATTGAATTGGATTAGGCAAATTTAATTAAAGAAAGCCTTACTAATTTGTTAGAAATTCTAATAAAGATTAGAAATCTAAAATTAGTAAGATCATTAACACAAGATTATAAAATGGATAAGGCTAATTCCTAAAATGTTTAGAACCCTTGATAAAATTTAGAAAGTTTCCTAAAAATGTTAGGACAAAGTTGTTAAGTTTTCTAAAATATTTAGGATGCTACAATATCATAAAACCTTCCTAAAATGTTTAAGATGGACTTCTAAGTTAATGAAGTTTCCTAAATGGTTTAAGATTTTAATAACTGAAGCTAAGTTAGTGCATAACTCAAACTTCTCTTTAAGAGCCACTTTGGTCAACATATCAGTGATATTTTTATTTGTATGAATCTTTGTGAAATGCATCATGTGATCTTTATGCACCGATTGCAACCAATGGTGTCTTACATCAATATGCTTCATCCTACTATGGTATATGGTATTCTTAATTTCTCAAATCTAAAGCACTCTAAATGTCACAAAAATGACTCTTTTTTGCTCAACCCTAATTCAAGAAAGAATTAGTTGATGTGATATATTTAGCCTCTATAATCAACAAGGAAATACACTTTTGTAGTTTAGACTACCAAGATACAACTCGCTTGCAAAAGTGAATAAATAATAAAAACATACTTATGCTTTTGATTATTTAATAAAGTATGAGATGTAAGAAAGAGCATTTATGGTCAGGAGCAATGGCTTTAAAAAAGCTTGGCCAGAGAATTTCATGTTTTGTGAGATAACAATTAAAGTTTGTGGTTTAAAGGATGTTTATTGAACTACAAATGTAGAACACTTTTATTACGTAGAACAATATTTGTATGATAATTAATTATATTTTCCTAATAGTTTTTATTATTTGAGATAATATTTGTAGGATGATTAATTATTGGTATAATGCTTAAAAAAAGCTCATGAGTTATTTAAGAAAATTCAAATAAATTTTTATTCTTTTATTGCCTTCAATCAAGCTATTTACTTTTATTTTGGATCAAATAAGCCCTTATGATTAATAGTTATCTAATTATCATTCTTCGAAATGTCACGTATTATTTTATGCATACATAGCATTGACATGGCATTAATGTGAAAGATGGAAAATGCCACATGATAACATCAGCATGCCATGCCATTATTTATTATGACATGTTAGCATGCCATACCAGCATCATGTAGCATATAATAGCAAGTGACATTTTGACTAAATCAAGCATTAGTCATAAGAATTTATTTAATTCAAAATTAAAGTATAAGGAGTTATTTGTCTCAAAATAAAAGTATTAGGGTTTGATTGAACACAATAAAAGAATAATGACTTATTTGAATTTTTTAACATAGTTTAGAAGCTTTTGTAAGTATTATACCTTAATTATTTATGTGGAATGCTTTTATTATGTAAGATGATAATTTTTATCTATACTTATGTTTTTAATTATTTTATTATTTATATATAATAATTTTAATATTAAAAATTAGGCTTCAGATGTCTTGCGCAATTGATAAATATTGTTAGAGAGAAGTTAATATAAATATATAAATATATATATGTTTATATTTGTGTGTGTATGTATGTATAAAATTAAGCTTCAGATATCTTGCACAATTGATAAATATTGTTAAAGAAAAGTTATTTTATATGCACACACATATGTGTGTGTGTATGTTTATGTATATGTGTAGATATATATACATATACAAACACATATATATACATACATATACACACATATGTGTGCATGTGTATACATACACACACTAATGTATGTATGTATCTATGTATTGAAAAATATAAATGACAAAGAAAGGACAAGGAAAAAAAGGAAGGGTAGAGCTGAAAGACATTATATGCAAACTGGAAGAAAAGATGATGAAGAGAAGAACAAGAGAGAAAAAAAAGCGAGAAATGAGGAATCAAGGGAAGAGTGAGAGATCAACGACGGAGTAGCAAGATGGTGTCCCCAGCAAAGTTGACAAGGATAATGGTACAAGAAACCGAGAGGAAGGAGTGCGGTGGCTAGGATTTTTAGTTCAAGTGTGTTGAAAGAAAGGAAAGAAAAACAATTAGGAGTTTTAAAATACACTTTGCCCTTCTTGTTTTAAAATGTATGGTTAGTATCTTCGATATTTTATTACCATTAGTCAGCAGTTAATTATAAATATAAAATGTCATAATTAAACTCAAATAATTGAAAAATAATATTTAGGATAATTATGGCTTTTTATATTTGTAAATAATGGTTGAATAATGATAATAAAGAGTCAAGAAACAAGTATTTAGAATAATTATGACTTTTTATATTTGTAAATAACTATTAAATAGTAATAATAAAAAGTTAAGGGGTCAATCATACTCTTAAAAACAAGAAGGACTAAAGTATACTTTAACGCTACATGGAAGGGAGCTCTTGTATTTTACTCAACTTTAGGATCATTATTATTTATGATGGATTTTTGACAAAAATTCCATCAAAAAATATTGTGAAAATAGATTTTTTAGAACCAATGTCAATGAACTTTAACATCAGTATTGGTACATGTAGGAAAGTTTCCAATAGAATTTTTCATCAAAAAATTTTGAACAAAATTATCTTAATTTGCCACAGCACTAGCGGGTTTTCAAAACAGTTAATTCCTTGAGATTTTTTTATCAAAAATCCATCGATGATACATCTAAAATATGAGAAATCTCTCTCATTGAAACATTGTCAAAAAAATTATATACCTAAACATTTGGTTCATTGGTTGATGCATGATTTTCATATCTAAAGAGTAAAATTTGAAGCTCTCTTTCTCCAATTAAAAAAAATTGTCAAAAAAGATATATCATTATCGAAGTAATGTTATTTATCATTTAAATTTTAAAATTTTAATTTAAAAGTCTCGAATTAAAGATTTAAGATGCGAAGGCTAAAATTATAAAACGAGAAAGAAATACTTCTCATTGTTTAGCTTAATACTCAATTGATCTCGTATTTTAAAAAACAAACAGCAAAGACACATAAGAATAAACAAATAATAAACTAAACTAATTGTAGTCAATCCTAACTACTAATCGAAAAATAGTAAAAAGAAATAGAAAGAAACATCTATATCATAACATTAAAAAATTGCTACCACATCGTGGAGGCATCTTCGTCATAAATGAATAATATTTAAAAAATATATATGGTTGTATTTTGAATCCCAGAAACTAATGGAATAGAATTGAAAATTTGAAATTGTAATAATATAAAAAATAAAAAAACTCCATAATGAAAGAGCAGTTGGAGGATATCATTTCAGATATATTAACAAGTATCCAGCAAATCAAACATACTAAAGATTTAAAAGAAGTCAGTTTTATTACATATAAAACTCAGAATCCTACATTGGTAATTTCTTCCATTGGCTGCTCACAGTCACACACGAAGCTGGGAAAAGAATACCAAAGCACTTCAAGCACAAATAACCTTATTAGGATACATAAAAACGTAGCGTAATAAAAAGAAAAGTTTGAAAGCACACACTAAAGGACTCGTACCAGGGAGTTTAATCACTTGGTTTTTTTGTTATTTGGAAACGAGTAATAAGCCTGAATAGCGGAGAAAAGAAGCCCAAGGAGCGCAGCCAAAAAGCCGAGGAACGTCCATGGGCTACTAAAATGGGTGTAATAGGCTTGAGCCATTGGGGTCGTCCAGGGATTGTTGCAGTACCTGTGGATATTGTCTGTAGCATCCTTGTACATCGCCTGATCTGGCACCAAGTCCCTGCTCAATTTGTTGAAAAGATCAGCCACTTCTTCATCGCTGCCCAAGTAATTGTGGAGCATACCTGTAACTCGCATTTCCTTAACATCTGCTGCTGTGTCAATGAGAGAATCAAGGAAGTATAAGTAAGAGGTGACCGCAAAATCATTCTCAAAATCTCGACACATTTCTAAGGCTACCAAGTTCAAGAACTTGGAAGCTGTTGAGTCATCCACCAGGATGCGTGGCATCTTTAGGCTTCCCAGAAAGTTGCAATAGAAGGAAATGTTTTTCAGGTTGTCTGACTCGCTGGGTCTAACACTAATCCCTGATTCTTTGAGCTCCTTGACGCTACGAAATGTCTTCCTGTGCTCTCGGTTGTGTCCGCATGACAGAAGCAAGCGACCTATCATACTACTTCTACTCGCCTCTATCATTCCCGTCAAGTGTTTTGTCCGCAAGCGCTCCAGAAGATGAGTGTACTCTTGCTTTGCTTCTTCCTCTGTGTGTGGGCTCTTCTTCCCATCCCGTATATTTGTTATAAGGTTGTCACCGATGAATTCTGTGATTGATTGCTCCCATTTTGTGGGGTCTTTGCTTGAGTCAATCAATATTTTGAGGACCCGGTAAGGAAGTTGGTTTTCTAACAAGAACAAATCAAGTTGCGCAAATACCAGAAGATCTGCTTTAGTGTCCAACCTCTTAAAGTCGCCTTGTAAACCGTAGTGTACAGCAAACAACACCGCACAACCGTCCACGAAGAACATCCAAGCTAGTTTCTCATCGTCGTAATCCTGTATGTCCTCCGGGTTGTAACACCGCTTCAGATCCTTTATCTCTGCCATAATCTTGCTGAATAGAACTTCACCAGTTGTTTGGTTCTCTTTTGCGAAGAGAGCTGCGAGTTTACGCTTGGTGTGCTCCGCCCGCTCGAACTGCGGCAGACCATGATGCAAAGGGCCGAGGGCCACCAGCCTTGGCTTAAAATATTTCCCAAAATCTTCCTTGATACGGATCAGGACTGGTGGAACTCTTTGTATTAACGGTTTAGCTCTTTGAGATGAATCGCTTTCTTGTTTTTGGGCTTCACCCAAGGCTGATATCAATTTCGCGCTCTCGTCTCTGATGAAATCCGAGTGCTCTATCTCAGGCATTGTAACTCTCACTTCTCCAGGGTGCCTCTCGTTGCTGCCCATCCAATCCTACCAGCTTGACGGTTGAAAGGAGGTAACTCAACGACAGTTATGGGATATTCGGAAATCTAGTAGTGTACTTGGGGAGTTGCCCGAAGAAACAAGAGGACGAAAGGATGGAAGAAAGGGTGAGTCAAGTTTGTTTGTTTCCGCATGGCGCGAGCTATTGGGGTACCCTAGCCGCTGAATTTATGCTTTGCACTAACTAGGTGGGGATGATCTTCTTTGTACTTTATTCAGGTATCAAGTTTCGAATATATTTTATCTGCTTTTATCTTTGTAAAAGAGTGACATGGGGTTGATCTTCTTTGTTAAGACTTCATCCACGGAAAAAGTCTTTCATGGATAAGTGTTTTATCTTTCTTTCTCTTGTTTTTTTTTTTTTTGTCAATCAACTCAGCAAGAGAAAAATAAATGTGTAAATATATATATATATATGAAATATTTTCTGCTTACATTCAGTACTGCTCGAAGCCAAGATAGCTGTTTTGTGCTTGGAATGCATGATACTTTGGTTTCCTGAGATGCCAAGTTTAGTATCTCCATCATATTCTGGCCCCCTCTCTTTGTTAAAGTTACAGTTTATCCTACAACGTAATACACAATATGTAAGAAAGTGGCATGGTGACAGCTCCTAGCCAATTCACCTTTCTTTTCTATTGGTTGAACCAGGATTATGCTGTGCCTTGATAAGCTGTTTTTTACTATAATAAGATTCTTTTGCGGCTCTTTTTTCTTCAAACCACTTCGGACACTACGTGGCTTTTCAAAGTAGTGAACATTAAAAGACTTTAGCATTACAATGTTTCGATGCTTCCTTTAATTTGGCAACAAAAATTTTTAAATGAAACTTTTTCTATTTGAAATAAAAATTTAGGGACACGAGAAGATTTGAAGAAATAAAAAGAATGCATCAATTGGTTTCATTTATGTCTATTTGTCTTTGTTTCTCTTCCAAGGTCATTTATATGTTCTATATGACATGTTATCACTTCGAACCCTAACTTGGATATCTTAATTACAAACACATACACACACATACACGTACACGTACACGTGCACACACATTACTTCTTAATCGAAGTATTACATCAGTGATAGGCACATTGCTCATATCACCTCCAAAAACAATGTTTCAATTATAATTGAATATATATTCTTAATTTCAAATAGGTTTTGTTCTTTACCTCTCAAAAAAAAAATTTTGATAATAAAAACCTAATTAGTAATAATAATCAGTACAATGAAAATGAAAATTAAATATCAGTCAATAAAAAATTATTACTAGTTTTTTAAAGAGAAAATGTTTAATTTTTATATAAATCATTCTAATTAAATTAGTAAATGACTTTTTATTCAATAATTTTTTTTTCTTTTTATATGATTTCAATATTTTTTGAAAATTTGTTTTATGATATCACAAAATTAAAATCAGAGATATGCTACAAGTTGATGAAAATGTGACTCTGAATAACTTAATTGTGGTTGATAAAACCTAACTTACTATGAATGATCCATTCAAAAATCCGATTCGATTCGATTTCAAAAGTCAACAACTTAAACTCCAAAATGCTTCAAATCTAAATAACTTGAATGTCAAATCCGAATAACACAAACTTGAGATAATCCAAACTAGACTCGACAAATTGTCACTTCTAAAAAGAGGTAAGCAAGCGTCTCATTCTCGGAAATCCTCTACCATTATTTCTCAAGATTTTAACTTAAAACACTTTTAAATCAGGTCTCAAATTGTAGATTTTATGATCCCTTTGGAAACAAAGCTTATTATTATTAGTTTTTGAAAATGAAATTTATTTACTTTTAAAGAAAGATTTTTAATAAGTACTATATGCCAATATAACACACTGCAGTTAATTTGGAAAAAGAAAGGGTATCTCTTTTTTTAAAAAAAAAAAAAATTCTTATAGAAACCATTTCCAATTGCTTAGAGTTTTGGTTTCATTTGTTCATGGAAAATCGCTTTTAGAAATTGACTTTCTCATTTTTTTTTTATGTTATGATCCATCGAAAATCATTTAATAGTCGACGAAAATTGGACTTAAAATTTGAAAACTGTCTTCCAATTTGCAAAAGAGGAAGACAATTTTGAGATTAAATAATGCACTCTATATAGTTGTTGTTGATTACTTACTAATTATTTCTTTGAGAATAGTTTTACACAAAGTGTAATACTATAGTTTATATGATGTACGTTTATGAATTTAGACTAGTGTGACCATGGGCTAAAGTTAGACTGGTGTGGGCTGAAATTGGATTGGCATGGGTGGAATTCGAATCCGCAGAAGAAGAGTTTGAACTTTCCATCTCTTTTGGGCCTTCTGGAATAGGCTGGGTTATTCTATTACTCCTCTTGGGTATTTGGGTTTGGTAGGATTCTTTTGAATCGTTCTTGGGCTTCTAGGCTAGGTTGGGTTTTGAAAATATCTTTTTAATATAAAATAATATTTAAAAATATTTTTTTTAATATATAGGAAAATAAAAAAGTAAGAAACAAATGGAGGGGGGAGTAAAATTTTATTTTATTTTTTTAATATAATATTTTAAAAAACTTGTAAATTATAAGTAAATTTTTTAAAAGAAATTATCATTTTATTATATTTGATCAAATATTTATATTTATATTTTTAATTAAATAAAATTTTACTATTAAAATTAATTAATTATAACTAATCAAAACATAACTTGTAATTTATATCATTATATTTTTTATATAATATTAATATGACGTTAATGTAAGGTATAAAAATATCAAATAATAATCATTATCATTATAATACGTAAATATATTAAATTATTATTTATTATGACATATTATTATCAGGTAACATTTAATAAATAATTCAAAATTTTTTTTAGATATGATGTATTTTTCTTTCAATGTAAGAAAGCTTAAAATATCTCACGTGGCAACTACCAATCAGGGGAAAAGTCAATTTCTTAATCCTCCAGTGCTGCGCGACGGATTTATTCATTGACAGGGTGTCTTAGCGTGGCTCTCTTAACAACGAAAGGCCCCAAAATGTGTAAGATAAAACCAGAATTTCGAAATTAAACAAAAGAGAGAGAGAGAGAGAGAGAAAGGGGCATAAATCTCAAGCTAAACCCCCGTCGAAATTTGCCGACAGAGCACTGATAACTGAGAAATGGAAGCGAAGATCGGAAAATTTTTCGAATCGGTTGGCTCCTTCTTCGGTGGTGCTGATCAAATCCCCTGGTGCGACGGCGACATCATTGTTGTAAGTATACATTCAGCTTTTCCATGTCTTCTTTGAAAGTTTATCCAATTTAAATTGGATTATTAAGTATTCCGTTTATCCCATTGATTGGGTAATTTTATCATTTGGGGTTTGATTTTTTGCTCATCTCTAGTTTTCTTTCCCTTAGATTAAGAGAAAAAAAATATCAAAAGATTTTGAGTCTGTTGCAGGTGTATATCAATTATTAGGATAGATCATAAACACCCAGAGTAAAGATTTGAATTTCACGAGCAAGTCTGAATGCTTGCCATCATTGCAATCCTGAAGTACAGAATTATAAGAAAGTGGCAGGAAAATGCACTTTTTTTTATGTTTTTTGTCTTGTTAGACTGGGATTTTGGTTTTTCTTGGATACACGTTCGCTTCCCATTCATTATTTTGGCATTTGATTTTGACTGTCGTATTGGTGGAAGGGCTGTGAGAGAGAAGTTGCAGATGCTGCTAAGGGTGATTCGGAGGAGCTGAAGAGTGAAAGCATCATGCGGCTTTCGTGGGCACTTGTTCACTCTAGGCAAGCTGAAGATGTGCAGCGTGGGATAGCAATGCTTGAAGGTCTATTATTTGTACCATCTTCCCTAACCTAAGGTTTTGTTTAACACATTAATGTTTACTAACTTTTTGTAGCATGTACTGTTTCTACTACGTGACCTGTTTGTAATTGTATTGGAGTAATAGGGATTCAATATTGCCAACATAAGTATTTTGCAAATATTACTCATGCTGATAATATTATAGTTTCATAGGTGGTCTCTCTGTCTCAACTCTTTCCTTACTTTTCTCCTTCTAATTGCTATGGCTAATTGTACAATTTTACCTATGACAATGGTTTCTAATAGTTTTCTAATATCGATGGCTATGTTTTTGACTTGGCCCTTCTGTTTTTCTAAGCCTGATTTTGGTTTCTTTGTTACTTTTGTGTTCCTAATCATGAGTCATAGTCATGCTAATTGTCTTCACAGTGCTTGTTTAGTATTTCCATCGCTTCTGGTAATGCATCTGTCTAATACCTTCTATGCAATATATCTGGACCCTAGAAGTGTCTGTTAGCCCTTGCCTATGAGTAATTAAAGCATTAAGCTTTTCAGTTAAAATATTAAGCATATCCTTCTGCCACCATCTCTTCCAGCCCCACTTATGGGCCTTACCAATTTCCCTTGTCACCGCTTTGTTGTTTGAATATATCTTGTTCTTTTTTAATTTTCCTTGGTTCATTGGTTTGTTGCTTTCAGTTTATAACTTTATCTATTATGTTATGGTGCCTCAAACTCAACGATGGTTGTCTTTGCAGCGTCATTGGCTAATAGCAGCTCTCCATTGCAGCACAGGGAGAAACTTTATCTTCTGGCTGTTGGATATTATAGAACTGGTGAATACTCAAAGAGTCGACAACTTGTAGAGCAGTGTTTGGAGGTTTGTCTGTGTTTCCTTAACCCTTTTTCTATTCAAAAACAGATTCTTGGTGGTCTTGCATTTTACCTACTCTGAATGTTCTAGAGTTGATCAATGCTTGGTCAGCACTCTTTAACCCACAATATATTACCCATCTAAAATAAGAGAAACAGTGTAATGAGGGACACTTTTGTGGGGAGTACAGGTGGGTAATGGCAAGAAGATGATTTTTTAACCTTCGTTATTAGTGGAAATTCTTAATATTAATACCTATGCCTTTCATTTACCAAATTGATGAATTGATTTTGTACCTATTTTAAATAGTTTGTGTCTACCATTTAAATTGATTGTTTAAACTATGAATGGTGTCTCTTCCAAAGAAGTAATAATCAGACATACTCAACAAATATGAAAATTGATAAACATAATATTTAACAATAAATCTTATATTGAAAGCTGAAAAATGATTTGTGTAAAATGTTGAGGATAAAGGGATTTGTTCTATCATGAGAGTGCTGGGAAATGATCCCATTTGCCTATCCATTTCTCTTCTCCTTTCTTTTTGAAAGTCCATTTATTTTACTGTATAATTTTCCTAAATACATGGCATGATTTATTTGACTATAATAATCATTATATCTGTTGATAACTTTAGTATTGATATTATATATAAGTTATTCAGAGTTCCATTTACTTTGGCCTTGAAAGTTCTTAAAAATTGGCTAGAAAGAAACAATAAGAGCAAGAGTCCTTAATGGCAAACATCTTGGAAGCACAACTGAACTCCTAGCTCTACTGCCTGGCATTTCTTTAGTGGGCTATAGGCTGTGTGTGTGTTAAATTATTTGCATTTCCTCTGGGTTAGTGCTCTAAATTCTTCTGTGTCTACCCTCTAAAATTTTTTATAGCACTATGTTTTAACTTGCACAACATGACGCTGTAGGTCTGTGTCTTCCCTCTGTTAGAACTTTGGTATTTTGTCTTTATTAGTCCAACGCTGCCTGGTGTGGTGCATTTCTTGCACATTTGCTTTATTGAAACATTTGTTTTCAGTGTTTTATTTTGATTTCTTATTGTAGATTGCACCGGATTGGAGGCAAGCTCTTGCCCTGAAGAAGACAGTTGAGGATCGTATTGCTAAAGGTGATAACTAGAATTTTCTTACAAATTTTAGAGTTAATTATAGCATAGACTGAAGGAATGATGAATATATTTTGTGTTAATATAGATGGTGTTATTGGAATTGGCATCACTGCTACTGCTGTGGGACTTATTGCGGGTGGAATTGCCGCTGCATTGTCTCGCAAGAAATGATAAAACCAAAATTCTGGCCATGAGATTGCGCGCCCCGAGTATTTTGCAGATTTTCCTGGAAAAATAAGTGACAAAAGTATAGTTGTAACATCTCTTGGTTTTTAGAATGTATTGCTACAAGTGGTTTTGATCCGGTTTGGCGTGCCTAGCTGATAGAAACGAGAGTTTCGTTAATAGATATGACAAAGACAGTATTCTCTGCCCATAATGTAAATGCCTTTTTTTTTTTGGTGTTTTGTGTGATCAACTAGAGTAACTGTTAGCTTTTGCAGTTGCTGTCATGGGGAAAGTGCATGAATTTGCTACCTGTGAAAAGGTATACAGATATGCATGGACAAGATTAAACTGTAATTATTCCTGTTAGCATACGCTGATAGTTCTTTGATTAGGTAAGTCAGTAGTGCCTAAAAGGATCCAGATAGTAAAAAGAGTGATGCCACTCATGGCAGTAACGATGCCTCCAACGGCATAATAGAAAATCCCTCCTCTTCTTTCTCCCTTTCTGTTTATTTTTTAGGATGAAAGACTTGTTGCGTACGGTGCAGCTAAAACGAGATATTGAAGTTACAGCATATCAATTGCTGGATGCTTTCGCGATTGTATGAGTTTTAGCAACAAGGCCAGCAAGAGGGCGGTTGGCACCCAATGTTGAATAGGAACATCTTCGTTTCTTTAGCCCCAGCATGATTTTTATCAATGGTACCGTATCTCCAATTTCGAAACCATTTGCCAACCAACAAGACCCAAGTTGATCAAACGTCAAACAAAAGCCAAATCCAAAATGACCTGACACAAACTTAGAGAAACCCTCATCTGAAACGACATGAACCTGAGATTGATTCAATCTAAATCCATAACAATACAAACTTAATACTGAAAATTAAATCGATTGAATTTGCATAAGATGATATTTCACAAATGCAAAATTTAATTACCACTTTTATTCTCAAGACAACTTGACTTGAAAACGACGAACCCATCAAGATCCAAACTTGAGGCGATCTAAATCCAAAATAACCGACCTGAACCCGCCGGCTTGCCACCTCTAATTTTCCCTCATCTATCTCTGTGGATGGTGACGGAAGCCATTCCACCCACAATTCTTCTTTTGCCTTGAGTAGGAGTCACAACCTATTTTCTAAAACTAAAATATTAGTTCTACATTTTGCACAGTCAGCTGCTTGATAAAAGATAAAAAGACTTGGTAGACTCAATCAGTGTTCATAAAGAGTAAACAGATGTCACACGAAGCAACCAAAAAGAAGGTTGGCCAAAAACTTAACAAGCACACCTGCAACTTCCCACAGGAAAATACAAAGGGAAACTGCATCGCCGCATCACCAAACGCATCGGTAGGTGACATGTGACTGGGTGATCTCACCATCATACATAACTTTGACCACCTGACCCCTTTCATAACCATAATATCTTGCAATGGCATCTTTCTTTAACAATCTAGGAAGCTGGAAATAATTAGAAATTCAAATCAAATGCCAAACAATTAGTGACTGTAAGTCTGTAACCACCAAAACCTACCAAAAATAAACATAAAGATGCAATATTTTGTCATGCAGCTGCCCTAAAGTTTGGTATAGGTTTAAATCTTCACAACTAACATCGCATATATGACATATGCATGTCATTTTAATGCAACAAATGTCTGATCGACAACAACAAATCTGAAAGCTAACGATGACGTGTATGTAATATTCAACCAAAGCTCTGAATGTTTTAAGACTAACCTGTTTCTCTTCTATACTGTGCTTCTGCAAGAGCTTTTGTTTCTCTTGTTCTGTCAAGACCTGATGCTTGGGCTTTAACACATGCTTCGTAATATTAACCAGTAAGTCAGTGATCTGAGAACCAAGAAACACAAAGTAGAGGAGATATTAGGGGTACAAGAAGGTTTGAACAAGTTGCATGTTAGATATAAGGAGGCAAAAGGAGTTGGCATCCCACAACCATAATGGATGTAAAGAACTAATTTCTTTACTTAAATGTACAATGCCATGTAAAGCCTGTTTCAAAAGTTACAAATTTATCCATCAGAGATTTGACAAGGATTACATATTATCATAAGATGGAAAGATTATGAGAATTATTAACCAATTTCTAACAGTATGTGGTCTATAGACTAATAAAGACTAATACTGTAAATAGAAGATTTCTTTCAAAAAAAGAAAAAGTAACGACTTTCATTTTTCAGAGACAAAAAAACAATGATCAAGCCAATCGTCTATAGCTGATTGTCTATGTCTATGTCCAGAGTTTACTCCATTCAGTGGCCTAGCTGCTGTAAGGAAAGAAACTTATGATCTTATGGGGATAGAATCAATCCCAGCAAATTCCTTTGAATTGATAGAATTGGCACAGGAAATATAAGGTCAGTTGAAGCTTGCAGACTGTAGTACAATTTTTAAGCTTTACATTGTTGATAACAATATATTAGAGAACTTATAACCTATGACTAGCACTAGTAGTGCAAAATAACATCTCAATTTTGGTTAGTACAAACCATCTGAAGAAAAAGACTGTCAAGATAAGCCTCATGTTAGAAAAAAATGCATGTTCCTTGCATGCCAATGGCTATTTCTCATGATGTAATCTAGAGACAAAGATGTGAAAGCAATTCCAAAGGGATGTGGCACCTTCTGAAACTATTAAAAAAATATTTAAATTCAAAATTGAATCATTAAATGAGTATAAAAAGTAAAAAGACGCATATAATCTTGCTTTTAGTTCCCATAGAAACTTCAATAGTGAAATGCAGTGCACTCATTAGCAGTTTTCATCCTTCATATGCTAATCTTAAGCTCCAAGTCCAAAATTGCCACCACAACTAGGCTAAAGAGATCAACTAGTAAGCATGTTATCCCTGCTTTTATTATAATAAACTACTGTTTAAAAAAAATATCAAATAATATGAACCAAAGAGAGAGAGAAGCATTGATGTATCAACAAGTGTGTAAATGTATGAAGCAAGGCTTAGGGCATGCAGCATGCATACAACATGGAGGATGGATACAGAAATACAACAATTTTCAGGACATGAAAGGCCTAGCAGCCAAAGCTTTTGAGTACGGAAACATTTTCATGTATCAAATTGAATTTACAGAACCAATGTCCATGAAAGTAACAAAGACAAGACTTGTATTACAAAATTTACCTGGAATATCTCCACTTTAAATGAGAAAAGGTCCAGAGCCTTTAAAGCTTGGTTTGTTATGTGGTTTTGCAAGACTAGTATCAACCCAGTCAAACTTTCTTTGTTAGTAATTAGACCAGCAATGAGACGAATCCCACTAACTTTAACCATACCAGGCCCATAGAAAACTACCAGAATCTGCTAGGAAAAAATCATTAAGTAGAGAAAAAAATTTCCCGTTATATATTGCAGATCACATAAAGAATAAAGAATTACATCTCAATACAGACTGGCAGCAATTAACAAGAAAAAAGTTAGTACATCAGTACAAGAAAAAGACACAATCTTTTGATAGCAAGATATAAAATGAAGTGGTTGATACTTCAGCTTTGTTATCAGTTAATCTACATAAGTTTCTGAATTGTGCTCAAACTTCATAAGCCTCAAACTTCATCCAATACTTTAAATGAAATAGCAAACTGAATAGATGGCTGAAAGGTGCTGTGTCATTAAATGAGATATTGGACTGCCCAAAAAAAATTCTCCAACAATACTAAATCATAAAATAATAATAATAATGATGTTTCCTGCCCCATGCAACGAATTTGACATTGTGGAAGTACAGGACAAATCGCACTTCATTCTGGGCAGATGAAAGCCAATCATTCTAGTTACAATAACGCAATCTTATTTCAACTATAGTATTACCAAACATGATCACATATAGTGGCTGGAATCAATGGAAGACTGCAACCATAATGTACTGAGAGTAACATCAATGCAGATTTCACAAAGATCTATATGGAGCATTCTTACAGGGGCTAGCTCAGGTGGAGGGTTGGAGAGATCTTAGATTAAAACAGTAGCGCTCTATTCTAGGAAACACGAGATAGTAGCATCTCATATGGGAGGCAAAATGTGTAGTAATTCATAGTTTCTCAAAACTGACAAACTCACACTGAGACATGTTATGCCTAGTTCCTACATATCTTTTTTGTCTGAAAACTTACAAACTCAGAGAAAACAATTTGTAGGTGAAGAAAGGGAGAGATAATCATAGATTTTAACAAGTTAAAATACTCCATTAGTGAAGAAAAGTCTAGGAACATACAAACTAAAACCTATGGCTGCCAAAGTCAGGTGGCATTGTTTGTAAGTAGCAGGGTCTGGACATTATTGACTTAGGCCAAATTATATTGAACAATTTTTTAGGAACATGCAACCGAGTCCTCCAACTTCAAAACACGTGCAATAAGTAGATTCTTATCTAATAATACAATGAATCACCATAATCATATTTTTTCACCAAGAACAAAAATTGAGTAAAGAGCAGCCCCAACATAAAGCAAAGCCAGAAAAAAAGGGGGAAAAAAAAGAAAAGAAAGCATTACTTACCCGCTTCGAAGGGTCAGTTTTATGAGTAACAGAGAGTCTGAGACGATCAAAATCAGGGCTTTGGCCATAGATGGCTCGAAATTCTTGCAGGGAGAGGTTGATTTCAGAGATGGGTACGGCATAACCTCTGTCCCTCAGCATCTCCAGCACAGTTCTCCGTGACAGGTAGTATCGGTGACTCTCCGTGCTGCCATCGTCCACGATGCCACTCAAGCACTTCCCCAGAGCTTCTCCGTTTGACCCATCTCCTTCCAACCCATTCCCTTCCATTTTTGTCTTCCTTGTGGAGTGGGGGTGAACGTCGTGCTATGGTTTTAGGGGTTTATATCTGGGCCGGACTTTGAGCAGCTCCTTCAGTTAAATTAAATATAACATATAAATTGATAGTAAGTTGAGGTTTGGGTTTTAAACTCTTATCGACCCAAATCCTAACCCAGAAAATGGCCTACGCTGCCGGCCTAGAATGGCCCAACCTATTCACTGCTCTGTTGCTGTAACTTGGTGGATGTGTTATAATCAACGTTTTAACCCCCAAGATCAAATCTTGTAGCTTCTCCAACCAAAACAAAGGGAAGAATCAATAAGAACATAATATGGAGTGACTGAGTTTCTCCATTGACTGCAACGCACATGCGCGGGTTCTTTTTTTTTTTTTTTTGATGTTTCTGGGTTTACGACATTAATTATTCAACCATGGTCCATGGGGACGAACAGTCTGTCCCCTGTTTCGATTTTAAGAGCTGCCTGCCTTGATCAGTACTCCATTGATTTCTGCTCCGCCCATCTGTACTGTACACAGTATATTTAAAGATGATGTGTTAGGTCTATTTGGGTAATTGTCTGTTCCCCTTTATTGGCTGCACAGCACATATGCAATTCTTTTAGCCTTAGCCAAAACAATAAAATAAAAATTTGAAACGTGAAAAGAATGGATTAAGAGCCACTGCTTCCTGCAACTCTGTCAAGAATGGAACCTTTGTTGCTTTCTCTATTTTAAATCCAATCTTCATCTTTTCTCTTTTTAAACACAGTAACTCACTCACTTATCATGAAGCTTATCTATGTGCTTCTTAAAGGCTATGGTCTACATTTGCTCTATCCTTCTAATGAGACCTCATAAGATCATTTCAGATTAAGTTTATCACCTTTTTTATAATAAAAATCGAATTCTTCACTCTCGGATCGTTTCGAGTTAGTATTTTGAGTCATTCGAGTTTAGGTTATTCGACTTATTTCGGAAGTTGAGTTAGGCAAGTTTGGGTTTGGATGGAGATGGAGTTCAGATGGGTCCAACAAGTTTTTCGAGTCACCTTACCTTTGCCAGCTCTAATTGGTACTGAATATATGTGTCAAATTGATACCACACAGTTTAAACCTGTTAATGGAACTAATACCAGGTTCAGACCTTGTATTTGGAACCAGATTCACTAAAAACTATGGCACCAAATAGGGAAACATTTGAAATAAGGGTGAAATGGCAACCAAATCAAGTAGGTGATGAATTAACTTTCACACAACCAACATACACACACAAAAAAAAAAAAGAACAAGAACAAGACAAACATGCATAGAAATGCTTCACAAACTTCAAACAATTGGATCTTGAACATCAAAACTGTCACATTTTTATTTCATACAGCTCGGAATGACAATGAACAATAAGAACCATCTGCTGGACGGTATAGGCAGACCACAAAGAAACTAGTAGCAAGCAAGACCCTACTACAAATAGCAATTCAAGGAATTAGTCGAACTAGAGACATTTTTCATTTTATAATCTTCATCCACAAATTAACTATAAGATGTATGCATCCCCTAATATTCGTTTGGCTTAGTTATCATGAGCAACAACCAGGGCACCTTATTAACCCATTCTCATTGCAATCTGGACACCTTCTCAACTCTCCTTCATCTTCCTCAAATACCTTTCTGCTCCCATTACATTTGGGACATGGCACAAACCTAGCATCCCCACAACCTTCACAAACAATTCTAGGATCTCTAACTGGAAACCCATCCAAAAGCTTTGCCAATTCTCCACTCTCATTAAGCTGTTTAATCTCTTCTACACCACCAACATGCTTTCCCTTGATGAACACTTGTGGCAGACAAATTACTTTCCCTCCGAGTAGACTTTGCAACTCATTTCTATATACAGAGTCCATTGAGATATCCCTCTCATCTACAGGCACTCTAAATCCTCTAAATATCATTCTAACAGAACAACAATCCTCATAGGTCTTTCTTATTCCTCTTAAACTTGTAAAATATAATACAATTCTGTTTTCAGTGCTTGGCACTTTAAACCAACTATCTGATAATGAAGAACATGAAGGACTAGAACCCACAGATATTATACTTCTGCACTCATTGCTTCCTAACTGCCTGGAAGATAAGGCTCGTCTATAACTTGAAACCACATTTGGGTCAAGTTTTGATAGCAAAGATTCTTCAGATAAATGTTTCCATAATGGCTTTGTCAACGATGGCTTAGTAGGTTTATAATCCTCCAATTTCTTCACAGCCACATCAAGACTCTTACTGTTAAACGCGTTAGATTTCGATGAAAGCTCATCGGAATGAGTATTAACAAAAGAATCAGTCTTACCCAGATCAAAATCACAGTCATCATCAAGCCCATCCATGAGCTCCCAGGTGTTGATGACAGAATCTGGAGACAATGACTCCTCTTGGTCTGCATGAACTGGAGAGTTGTTGTGGTGCGGCGGTAGATTTGGCTGATGATCAGGGAAATCCTGGCTGTTCATTTCAGACGCTTTGGTGTCAATGAGCAGGAGAGAGCCATAGGTAGTAGATGTTAAAGAGACAAGGTGGTGGGTATCGCCTTTCCTGAGTGGCGGGTGGTGAACAAGAGGAGTGGGGAGTGAAAGAGCTCTAGGAACTGGTGGTGGTGAAGAATGCGAAGAAACCGTTGATTCTAGAGAAGAGCAAGAATATGGATCTTCTGGAGGATTATTGCTTTTGGTGAAAAGAGTAGTGTTGGGTCTCGAAGCAGAACAGCCCATGAATGAAGAATCTTTTGCTTCTCCCCCTCCAGACTGTTGTTGCCCTTTTTTGGATTATGGGGTTGGAGTTTGTAGCTTAAAGAGAAGACCTTTATTTTGGGGTATTTTTGGTTCTGCTTTTTGGTTTCCTTTCAGACGGAGAAAGAGGGAGAAAGGGAATTCTAGCGGTAGATCGGGTGCATTTCTGAAGGCTTAGAGGGAAAGGCAGAGAAGGAATGGCGTTGGTGGGAAAGAGCTGTCAAGAGAGTTAGGAGTGGGAGATGGTGACATTAATGCAGTTTGGAGGTTCGAAAGTTTGCTTTTAGAGTTTGAATTGATATGATAATAGACGGATAATGGTAGTTAGGGCAATTAGCACAAGACAACAAAGTTTGGATAGAGACAAAGAGGTAAGTCTCGTCCTAGATTAGGAGTTGTTTTGAGGTGTGTTTGGTCTTTATTTTTTATGCAATAAAACCACTGTTTCTTGGCTCATACTTGGTAACTTGGGAAACTCACAAGACTGAATGAGGTGCCTTTTCTCTGTTAGTATATTTTGTTTTGGATGCCATGTCACAATCTCTTGCTTGGTTATTGGACTCAACTAGATTTTGCACATGTAAATCCATAAAACCAGGTCTTGGTATTGAGGAAAGCAGACCAGGGCCAGCCACATTGTGTTTTCTACATCATGCTTTCTTCCAAACATCATTTTCCCTTCCTTCTGCTTTATGCAAGAATTTAACCATTTACACTAAAACATACTACAATACTAAGGAATTCTTTAGGGGGTATTTGTTCAAGTATTTCTTTCATTTTAATTTGAGTGTCCATCCTGTTATTTTAGAATAATTTAAAAATATGTCTATTTCTCTCAAAAGGAAAACCATTTTTCTGATATTGTCATCCATTAAATATTAACTTTAAGTAGATCCTCAAACTTTTATAACACTTTAAAAGATAAATTTTGTAAGTAAACAAAAAATGGATATCACATGAGAAAATTACAACTATTACATGAGAATTTATTCTATAAATAATTGAACGAAACACCAAATGAAATTCTCAATGTGAGTCATATTCATTGAATAACAAGCACTCACATATTACTTTAAATCTCCTCATACTTTAAACTATGAAATTGATTGTCCACTTCATAAATAAGGAACATAACCATATGTCAATCTCTCAATTTTATCAATTTTCAATCTCGATAAAGCATGGACTAGGAACATCTAGGAATAATGCTTTGGTGTAATAAGGATCTCACAATTATAACGCTTTATAATTACCTTTGCAAACCATACCTTCCACCATAGGCTTTATCTTATTAGTTAATAATAACAATTATAACTATAAAGATTAAAAAAAAAGGCCTTCATTAATTAATGTAATGCTTAAAATAAATAATGTATCTCTATACCCAATTAATTGGATTATAGGGCATACACTAACACTATCAATTTCTCACTTACTCTAAAGCCAATCGCTTATATATCTAATGCCAAACCCTTCCATGTGTTGATCATGTTTCTATTGGGACAGAGCCTCAATGAATGGATCCGCTACGTCATCATCTGTGGGTACATGCTCAATCTTTATGTCACCTCCCGAGATGATCTCTTTAATCAAGTGATAACATTATCTTACATGTTTGGATCTTTGATGATGTGGAACCCTAATTTTTATATAAGGACAAATTGGTAATTTGACCTAATGGTATAATGGACATTTCCTTGGTGAGCGTTTTATCCTCTATCTTGCATGATTTCGATTATTGATTATATTCCCTTCCATGTTTTCTATCCTTCATGGCCTTGCAAACTTATCTGTCACCATTGAAAGCAAAAATTTTTCTAAGTCTAGAAAGGACAAAATTTTGTGATTTTTGTAAAACAATTTAATGGAAATAAAAAAGAAAAAGACAATAATGGTTCTCTTGATATTGAAATGGCTTAAATGATTTTTCTATAATTTTAGAAATATGTTTGCTATGATTACTAAGAGCTCAAAATTTAATTTCAACCAAACTTTTTTTATTTTATTCATGGAACCAAAATTTATATTTAATTCTTTTGGAATTTGATTTTAGATATTTTTATTGGATCTGAATGAGGGGTTTTTGCTTACATTTATTTAAATGGAATTAAATGTAAATAACCTTAGGACTTGTTAAAGACACCTAGAGTGCATTTTGGACAAAATCTATCGATGCATGATGATAATGTATCAATAGATTCAACCCAGAACCAAATGTATCAATAGATTTGGAAATCTATCGTTATATTAAACGTAGATTCAAAAAAAATAAAAGTATTTCAAACTTTTCCTCCATTAAAACATACCCTAAAATCCCCAAAACCCCTCAATCGCCTTCATTCATCCTCAGCATGACTTTTCACCTATTTTTGCTCTCTTTTCACTCCATTTTCAATCCAAACATCAAGGATCATCTTCAAGTATTTAAAAATCATTCTCAAGCTCAACTTTTGATTTAACACACTCCTAGAGGTAAAGGTTTCTCACTTCCAACACTTAAACTTTTGATTTTGATTTTCATAATCTCTAGATTTCTGACAAATTTATTTTTAATCTTTAAACTGAAGGATTTGTGATGCACTAAACCTCACCAAGTTAAGGTTACAAGACACTCTAACTTGTTACCTCTTAGAACTCACTATTAAGTTAGATTATAGTTGTTGATTTTAGATTGATGGATGATTAAAGAAGTTTGTGGAAGGATAAATGGTTATTGTTAAGAATAGAGTTAGAGAACAAGATATTGGTGATGGAAAGTTGGATGTTAGGTATTGTTGAACAAATTGATATTTTGGGAGAACCAAGTTTTCAACAAAAAGTGTTATGGGAAAGGCATGCTTCAATGATGTGGGTAGATACGATGTTTTGAATTATCTTGATATAATTAAGCATGCATATCTACAAACCTTGCATAAAAATATATTTGATGTGAACAATAGTTTTACAGTATGTTTTGATTACAGCTATATATGTTATGTAAATATGTCTATTATGTACAAAACTACAAGGAACAAGCCTTTCAAATCTTTGATACCTCAAAATTTGATATTTATCTATGATTGATGAATGATTTGATGATCTTGAATCTTTGAGATAAGGAATGATTTTCCTTTAATGAGACCATAGCGTTTGGTTAATCTGTCTTTGAGATTATGGATTTGGTTGATGACCAAAATTTCGTTTTGTTTTAACCCTTGATCTGTTGGTGAATGGATTCACCCCTTCATTTGGAAACAAGCTTTTGGATATTTGGAAATAAGTAACATGTTTTAGTGGAGCCTATTTATGATAAGGACTTTTAGTTAGCGATAGTAGTTGTTAACCATTATGCATAATGATTTATTTGTTTGTTGGTAGCTAATAGAGTTCTACCCTTTTTGTTATATGGTAGGTGGCTATATGTACCAGACTGTTATAGTGTGATGACACTATTTGATTTGATTGTTCTTCTTATCTAACGCTCCATGATTTATCTGAATTGATATTCGATATATTTGATTTGGACTTTAGATATTTGTTTGGCTTGATGAACTTTGATTATTTGATTATGTATGGATATTAGTGTCACATCCCATTTTCTGGAGGGATTGTGACTAGCACTAGGACCTATTTGGATATGACCCATTAGACTCTAATAAGCCTCTTAACATCATTTTGTCATCAATCAAACACATTTAGCTCATTTGCCATCATCACCACCATTCATGCATAACATGAGTCATATAATCATAAGCATCCATACATAGGTGAATCACACCATTATGGACTTCTCAACATAAAGATGTAAACGCTTTCATTCATAGTAATAGTATCCAATACATTTCATATAAATTCTGTAAATTGACACCTCAAGTGCTCTCAAGGCCTCAGGCCATCATTCATAGCGTATAAATAACATTATAAAAAATATCTTGCCATGTAATGACTTAAGAGTAATCCTTAACAAACATTTATAAATGAAAAATTAAAGACCGACTTGTCGAACGGTACATGACTTGACTCTATAGGTTTTAGGAAGGCTGTTATATCACCTACCAAGAAGAAAGAACAAATCATGTCTTTCTAACTCGAGTGGCTGACAAGCTAACACTAATTTGTAACAATAAATATATGTAAAAAATAATGTATAAGTCATAAAGATTTCATGAGTGAATACAAGAAAGGGACAAGCTAAAATGGAGAATTTTTGCACAAATTACATCATAATATAAACATGATCTTGAGATAAACATCTTTCATTTTTAAATTTCTCATAAAATAGAGTTATCATAGGCATGTCTCATTTTCATAATGAAATCAACATTTCATAAACATATAGTTCATTAAATAAGTTGAATAATTATGAAAATCCTTTAGGAAAAATAAGAAAGCTATACGTGCACCCGAGCATTTGGCTCATTGGATGGTATATTATCCCTCTACTTAAAGAGTAGGGTTCAAATCCCCTTTTTCTTAATTAAAAAAAAATAAGAAAGCTATACGTTACTTGTGGTATCAGATCCTCCTTAAAGAAAATGATACTTAAGCATATAAACCAAACTAAGGGTGATTTACTCTAATCTTTCCATAAATTATGTGAGTTACTCATGAGCTCAAGAGTTTCCAAGAGAAACCAATTATAACATTTAGTGATCGTTATTCAACCCATATAAGACAAGTAAGCATTTTTCCTTTTTATATAACTCAATGATCATTTTCAATCCATAAAACTCAAGTAGCCATTCTTTTTTTATAATCCATATCTCAACCAATGCATTGGAACTTATTCTAACTATTAACCCATCTTAACTATTGTATAATTTAGAGTTTAATCTATTGTTCAATCAAACATTACAAACACAAGAAACATTCACAAGAATTGTTACCATAACAATGTAATATGCAATAATCATGAATGCATGATGCTTATTATATCTTGACCCACATCTAGGCTAGTAAGTGGCACATTGACCTCACTGACGTGGAGCGTTGTCACTATATAGTAGCATTTTACCTCACCATGTGTGAGAATTGCTCTCCTCATATCATGGTACGTTGACACCACATGTGGAATGTTATCTCACAACGTCTGAAACACTATTATCATCATATTAAACTCAATTCATCATGTGTGGAATGTTACCTCACACCGTGTAGAGCACTATCATCATCATACCAGAGACAATTTATCATGTGTTAAATGTTACCTCACACCATGTGAAAGCTCTAAGAAATAATCACATAGAAAGTATTATCTCATATCCCTATCTATCATCAATACATAATCAAAGTAAACTCATGCTACGCCTTAAATCTTTTATATGGTATGTGAAAACTACATCACATATTATCTCAAAGAAACATAATTCACATGTTATATATTTCTCATTTAAAATATATCATAAGCAAGGGTGAGAATGTATACCTTTACCAAAGCATTCATCTCTATTTTCCATAACAACAATTTAGGTATTAATTTACCTTGAATCGTATTCCTACGAAAATACTCAATCATCATGCTTATCATCAAATATAAAGGTGGTAGCTAACATCCATTTGTCATCCATAAGTTCATACACATTTCTTACTTATAATCATACCAGAATTGAAGCTTTTGAAGTAAAGCATTTGCAAGGGCTTGTCTTCCCTTGTTGAAAACTAATACATAGTTGTGATGTTTACATACATATATAGATTTCAAAACTTCTTTGAAAACATTTAGATAAAATCATTTGATTCAATATTGTAAACATGATATTCAAATCATACAAGTCAAACAACTCAATAAAACATGTTTAGTTTTGCCGTATTAAAATACTTAAAAAAATGTACCCACTCGCCTTGACAAAAGCGTGCTTTTAAGCCTTGTTCGTCAAACTTTACTTGTTCTACAATACTTGAGCTCAACAATCACTTAAAAAATAAATTTCATCATAAGTTTTTAGTTTCTATCAAAAACCCACTTTTGAAACTAGTAGATTTATTGAAAAATCCTCCTTTTAAGTTTTAATATATTTTCATATTTCAAAACCAATCCATAAATGAACAACCTTAACTATCCTTACCTTCACAACCTCCTTGAAGAGCAAAACCCCTAAAATCCTTAGCTTAAAAACTTATTTGAATGAGCTGAAATTACACAATCCTAATGTTATGTCAAACCCATGAGATTTAAACTAAAAAATTCTAAATCTTACCTTAGATTTAACTTGGAAGGTTGAATCTTTTTCCAATAGGGTACTGGGATGTTGAGAAAAGGTTTAGATGGTGTTAAGGACTAGTTGGATGTTGGAAAAGTGTAAAATGAATTTTAGGGTTTGAGTTGAGTTTTATATTTCTTTCCACGCTAGAGCCTAAGAGTCGACTTCTTGATTTCTAAGAATCGATTCTTTGGAATTTCAAACTTGCAAGAACCAACTTCTTGATTTCTTGGAATTGATTAATGGAATTCTAGACTTGCAAAAACCAACTTCTCAATTTCTAGGAATCGATTCTTTTAATCTAAAAGTTATTTTAACTTGAGTGAATCGATCTTTCCTTACTTGAGGTTGATTCTTGACACTTCCAATAGATATCTAAGGTTCATGTACACCTTGGAATCAAAATCTCATGCCCTAGAATCGATCCTTCAAGCTTGGATTTGTAAAAATGACCTTTTTTTGGCTATCATTTCATATAATGCTTTCATCTAATTATCTTACATTAATTATAACATCATCATAGCAAGAATTTCACGTCATTGTAGTTGGGAAAACTCATCCATCATCCTACATTGTATGAAATAATAATTCATTCACATAATACACAGGGCTATCATACTAAAGTCTAATTAATATCTTGGGTTTCCTTTTTTATCCATTTTGGCATCCATCATTCTCCCATGAATATAACTCAATAATATGTAGAGATTAAACACTAATGACTAGAAATTTTCATTGGTAATTATCACTAGTTATAATTCTTAGAAGTTCAAAATTTTTGCCAAATTCCACAATATGAAAAAATGGGGTTTTACAATTAGTCTTAGTTGTGGTCCTAATAATGAGTCTAAGCAGAACATTTAGATTTTGCATGAAGCCTATTGATACATTTGACAATATATCAATAGATTCCCATCAGTCATGTTTCGTTTACATTTTGTTTGAAATTTATCGATATATTGAACAATGTATCGATAGATAAAGCTTATTTTGAGATTTGACAGTTTTCAAAAGATTTGCTAAAGAGGAAAAATGAATTTTTTTTAAAACTAAATCTTTGAAAATCTCGATTTACATTTCAAACACTTCTAGTTTGATTCTTAACACTCAATTTCATTTGAATTATTTGTATCGGTTCATAAACATTTAAATTCATTTCAGAGACTTATGAATCATTTTACAAACTACTATTTTATTGAAAGAACTTTGTATCATTTGGAAAAAAAATGAACTTTGAAACTTCTTGAATATTTGATTACGCTTAGGAAGTGGACTCCAAAATTGTTTAGATATATGGTTCCGCTTGGAAAATGGACTTTGAAATTATTTGGACATTTGATTATGTTTGGGAAATAGACTTTGGAATTCTTTGGTTATTTGATTACGTTTGGAAAATGGACTTTGAAATTCTTTGGATATTTAATTACGCCTGAGAAGCAGATTTGCAAATAGTTGATAAATGGTTGTTTGCATTTCTTTAAAAGTGTATTAGACAAGCACTCTTCCCTTTAACTTATTCCCCTTCCTCATATCTACTCACGAAATTATTTATAGCTCACACATGTAAGATGCATTTATTATTTCAATTAGTGGACTGCTTGGCTCATTGTCCATTAAAATGAGCTATTACTATTGTCAATTTTCGGTAGGTGTTTAACAAGGCATTCAATAGGCGTCAGCCATTTGTTTTGAGTTATGCTCCGTTGGTCTAGTCTGTTATGTTTTATTTGTCATGGATATTGAATATGTTTACATTTTGTAACGCATTATGTACTTTGAAATTGTCATGGGATGGCTTATATTTTGAAATCATCACAAGGTGGCTTTTGTTGATCTTTAAAAAGTTTAGCTTCCTCACTTTAAGCACAAAATCGTGCAGACTAACGTATTCTGAAATTATATATATATATATATATAAATATATGTTATTATACATGCCTTGTACATGATTCCATGGTGATGAGTCTCGTGATGTAAATTTCAGTAATTTGTTTATTAGTTTCAAGGCTCGCTTGGGTTAAAAGGCTCACTCCCATCAATACCCTTGCGTTGATCATGGCCCTCGGGTTTGGGTCATGATAGATGAGACCTTGGTTCCTTTGCTTAGGCAATGGCTCCATTTTTGTTGTAATACAAGAGTATTGTTTCAATAATACTTGTGACCACACTTAGTTCAACAATGAACTTTTTGATCCAAAAATTGTCCCTTTCATTGCCTCAGACATAGAGATGTATTTGATCTCGATTGTAGAATCCACGATCATCTCTTGTTTGGAACTTTTAAACTAATCACTCTGCCATTCAAAATAAATACATATCCACCACGCAACTTGCTATCATCATTGTCAAATTAAAAGCGCACATCACTAAAACCTTAACCTAGAGTTTGACTCTTATATCGACTAAGAAATATCCTTAGTTCTTCTCATGTACTTAAGGATATTCATTACTACTATCTAGTGATGTTTGCCTAGATTAAATTGGTACCTTCTCAAAACACTTAGAGCATATGATACATCTAGCTTAGTTCATAACATCGCATACATGATAAATCCAACTATTGAGACATATGGTATCTTATCCATTTGATTTCTCTTTAATTTTGTATTAGGACACATGTCCTTGAAGAGATATATTTATGTGACATAGGCAAGTATCCTTTCTTAGATTCTATGTGCTAAACCTCTTTAGCACTTTGTTTATCTAGGTAGATTGGGAAAGTCCAAGCAACCTTTTAGATCTATTTATATGGATATTTATTTCCATAATTTAGGTTGCTTCTCCCAAGTCTTTCATGAAGAACTTTTTGCACAACCAAAACTTTATAAATTGTAATATTGGTATTTCATTTCCCATAAGCAATATGTCATCCACATATAGAACTTGAAAATTAACTACACTCCCAATAGTCTTCTTGCACACACATGACTTATTCTCATTTTTTATAAAATCAAACTATTTAATTCTCATCAAAATGGATATTTCATCTCTTAGATGTCTACTTAAGTCCGTAGATGGACTCTTGAAAGTTGCATACTTTGTTAGCATTCTCTTTGGATATGAAACATTAAACTTTATCATGCACACTTTTTCTTGTAAACAATCATGTTAAGAAACACAGCTTTCACATCCATCTGTTATATCTCATAATCATGATACTATAGCAAGCAAAATCCTTTTATTCTTTTCAAATTGGCCTTTTCTTGAGTCGAGCTTACCTTTAATCATACTTATATTTCAATCACTATACTTTTGGATAGATTCTTTTTTCTTTTTTAGAAATCAATTTCTTTTTCTCTTTTTCAAAATCGATTTGTCCTTTTCTTTTTGAAGAAACAATCATGGGTTTAAAATCAATTTCTTTCAAAAGGATTTGAATGAGGTAAGATGGGATTAAATAGATTAAAATTTTTGTCCAAATCCCAACTTGCAATTTTAAATTTTTTATCCAAATTTTGTGCTTTAACCAACCAATGAATCGTTGACAAATGGCAAGATGAAACGAAAAAAAGGAAAAAATTCATCTCAATTGTCATGTGATGAATCACATCATATATCGTATGGATATAAAATGACAATTAAAATCAAACTTAAAATTCATTAACTTTTCATTACCATTTTAGGAATTTGTATAAGTATAATAAAAGAATTAAAATTTTTCTAAAGATAAGGACTTGTTTAGTTACCATAAAAGTATAAGAATTCAATTATAAAAAGTAATATAATTCAACGACTTTTCAGTTCTTTAAGCCTTTGCCATTGGTAGTTGTGTGGGAGTTAGAAAGGGTTAGTTTAATCACGTGCATTTATTAATTAGTTGGTGGAAGTAGACATTTGATTTAAAACTAAAATGATGAGCCTAGCTCAAGATTTCAACCACTTGGAGTCCAGTTAACGTAGCAACAAATCCATCATGCTTAACACTACAGATAAGGACAAAGAGAAATGAACCTGTCTTATGATGCAAATTCCTCATGTACTAATATTTATGTTTCATTTAGGACTTACTAAGTAATTTGTTTAAACATATGCTATAAATATATAAACGACAAAATTTTTTAAAAAAAATATTAATTAATTCCGACACATCGATACATGTCTTATAATTATGGCCTTTGATTTTACTTTATAAATTTTCAATTTAACAAATGATCTTTCGGATTAAATTAATTAATAATTATTTCTTTCTAAATGTACAATATATAACCTTTTTCGAATAAGTTACCCTTCAAATTACCATAGATCACACTCAATTATTTCTTGTCCCTTTGGACTCTTTTCTTAGACTTAGGCTCAGGGTTTCTATTGCTTGAATATTTTTAATTAGATTTTTCATTTGGTTAGTAGCAATTTGCAGGCAATCACAGTAGTGGGCAGAGTGTCTCATTAAGTACAAATAAAAGCAAAATGTAACATTGTAGACCCTTTTTTATTTACTTTACCCACAACACAAATTGTTGTATTTTACACAAGAAAGTTCATTTCCACATGTAAATTAAGCATGGGCATCCAAAATTCAAGCACAACGTACGAACTGGAATCATTGAGGCTCTGATAGCCTTTCAGAACCGTAAGACCAAATTATTCTGGATAATGGAAGATTTTGTTTTTACATAAACAGTGTTGAATCTCATAAGTTTTATTTATCTTTGAGCTGTTGTTATCAAGATGAAATCTAGATAATGAAGATCGGCAAGTAAAGAATATATGAGAGTTGGATATTGAGATTATGACCTGCTTCCATGCTGGGTATGTATGCAAAGTTCATGAAAATTAGTACTATATTCTAAGTAAAGTGCTTCTAAATTAAATGTTACAATGTAGTATTTTAGAATTTTAATGATCAGTTTTCATCTATACCAAATGCTTTAATGCTTTCTTTTTAACCATCACGTTACATTGAAACGTTGCAGTAGGAAAGTAACAGAGGCAATAATTGAGTGATGAATCCAAGAGAGAGCATTTTGTGTAAGTGGGCATTGTTTGTACCCTAACAAGCAGATTGAAGTAGACATATGATAAATGCGCAGGACCACATAGCACCCAATTGTAGGTGTCAAGTCAGCCACACCATGACTCCATTGCTTTGTTTGTGGGGCATTTCATCCAACTTTTAATAATTAGAGAAGGGAGAGATTATCTGCCCCTAATGTCATATTCTATGACCAAATTAAAGCTGCAAGCCACCCCACCCAAATTGAACATCTCAGGTAAAACGGAAGTGAAAATAGGCTTTTGCTTCGCTCAAACTTGGCCTCACTCTGTTTGGATTTTCTTTTCATATATATATTTTAACATTCATATCTGATCTATTGACAAAAAGATTCATTATAAGCAAACTTTTGTGCAGAAAATAACCAAGATTTGAGACAAGCCAAACCTGAAGCAACCAAGAATCTAGATGACTGACCTCAAGTCAAGGCAGCTTGGGCCAATTCCTTGGCTTAGGAAGCTGGGAGACCACCCCTTGGGCTGACTTTTGATCTCCTCTTGATCCCTAATTCTCTTACGTTTCAAATTCTGGTCCTGGATTCATTTTCTACATTGAATACAAAGTGCAGCAACAGACACATAATGTTTTGGACCATAAAGCAAATATGATTTTAAGAAGAGTTTCAACTGGGTCCTACCTTCGACAATGGGAAGAGCAAACAGAAAGCAACTATGCATCAACTCCTCAAAAAATCCTTGAATTTGTCAACCTTTTGACATGACATTTGATACCAATTTGATGATTTTTCTCCCCCTACTTATAACCCTTCTTATGCCCAAAGCAGCAAGCACTTGCAGTGGTTAGCAGACGAAAGTAGATAGAAATTGCAAAGGAGCAGACCTGCAAATGAAGATTTCAACTTCAGCTTCGCAAACAGAAGGACAACATTTAAACAGGTCTCTAATTGGAGGGAAAGCATGACAAAACAATGCTACAAGGATAAGAAAACAAATAAGAAAATGTTCAGGCGAACAGGATACATCTCTCTGTTCAAGTTAATCAATAGCTCCCCAATAGAAAGGAAAGAATCGAAACCAAACTCACATTCCAACAGTATTTCAAATATGAGTTAGTATTAGGCAATGCTCATCCTAAGACAACACAGGGACATGACTTTCATGTCCAGGAACAGTAAATGACATCCTAAGCAAAGAAGTAAATGAGAAATCCAGGAACAGTAAATGCACATCTATATTAAGCTGAAACATAGAAGGCTGATTGCGAGTAAAGGAGAATGATAAGAACCTTTAGCCATGCAAGATAGTGCCATCTTTTTAAATGTCATCCGGAGCTACTTAAGGAATATTTCAGCATTTTCAAAAGAAGCAAAGTTAAATACAACTAGTGGGAAATGCTTTAATTGTTGCTCGTGCTGCTGTTGCCATGGCCATTGCGCTGTTGTTAAGGATAGTAGCATATTCTAGAAAAAAGCTTGTATTAGATGTACCAATACTTAGTTGGAACCAATCCTCTTCTTTTTCATCTCCTCTTGAGCTACAAACATTAAGATATCACGAATTGTTCCTTGCAAAATGCAAAATAGACAAGCAAAGACTACAGCAATGGGAAAGAATGGCACAAACTCTCTATGTATGACAATGTCCTGTTATGTCAGGTGCAGATAAAGAAACAATAGCAACTGTACCCTCTTTATAAGATATCTAGTGTTTGCTAGTACCGGTATGGCAATAAATACTTTGTTTTGTAGTACAAATGAATGTCACCGACCATAAAATGGGCTTTCCTTCTCCAAAATCATCTCTGGTAGTATTCCCTTATATTGTTCTGTAAGAGACATCAGCAGACAAAAAACTCATATCACTAGAAAATCATCATCCTCCATATAATCATTATTTGGTATACTTCCAGCCTTCCTCATTTTTGCATGAAGTTCACACAGTAATGGGTAAATAAGATTGGCATGACAACGAGACTTGGCACCAGCCACAAACACATGAACTTTATTCCCTACTTCTATCCAGCTGCAACCTGGCTGCTTCTTCAATCCCTTATTCTTCATTTTCAACCTTACCTTAGCAGCATCCCTCCATTTTCCTCTTGAAGCATATATGTTAGACAACAACATGTGAGTGCCTGCATTCTCTGGTTCTGTCTCTAAAATCTTTTCTGCAGCCAGCTTCCCTAAATTCACATCCCCATGAACATGACATCCAGCAAGAAGAGCTTCCCAAATAGATACTGATGGTTTAGTGCCAAGCCGCATAATGAATTCAAAGGCTTCCTTGAGCTTCCCTGCTCGACTGCATAGGTCAACCAAGCATGCATAGTGGTCCTCCTTGACCTGAATGGACTTGTCTCCCACAAGCTCATCAAAGTACCTTAACCCATCCTCCACCATACCAGAATGGCTGCATGCAGAAAGCAAAGCCACATATGTAGCACCATTAGGTTTAAAACCAAAACTAGACATTTTTTTGAACAAGCTGATAGCCTCCCCTCCACACCCATGGTGTGCATAAGCTGCAATCATACCATTCCACGAAACCACATCCCTCTGGCTTATTAAGCCATCATCAAACATCCTCCTAGCAGCATTCAATTCCCCACATTTTGAATACATACTAATAATTGCAGATACAACAATTTCACTACACTGATAAACTGTTTTAGCTATTGTCTGATGAACCTGCTGTCCCTCAAACAGACCAGCTAAGTCACTACATGCACTCAAAACAGTCACAAAAGTTCCCTCATTGGGCTTTATCCCATCCTCTGCCAACATTTTTGAGAAAATCTTCAATGCTTCCTCACTTTGCTCATCTTGTACATATCCTGTAATCATAGTAGTCCAAGAAACAACATTCTTACGTGGCATCTTATCAAATAATTTCTCAGCCCTCTTCAACTCCCCATTCTGAATAAACCCTGTGATCATCGCATTCCAGGAAGACAAATCCCTCTCTGGCATCCTCTCAAACAACTCAAAAGCCTCATCCAACTTCATGTTCTGCGAATACCCAGTGATCATTGCATTCCACGAGACTACATTCCTCTCAGGCATCCTATCAAAAACCCTCCTAGCCTCATCAATCTTCCCATTCTTCGCCAACCCAGCAACCATCGCTGTCCACGAAATAACATCCCTTTTAGGCATCCTATCAAACAATCCCCTTGCATCCTCAACCCTTCCACATTGTGCCAATGCGGTTAACATCGTATTCCATGACACCACGTTTCTCTCAGGCATTTCCTGGAACAATTCAAAAGCCTTACCAACCATCCCATTTTGCACATATCCATCAACCATTGTATTCCAAGATACAACATTTTTAACCGGCATTTCCTCAAACAACCTCTCGGCTTCTAAAATTCGATTTGACCTCATGTAACCACTTAGCATCGCGGTCCACGTTACCACATTCTTCTTTGAATCAACTCTATCGAACAGTCTCCTTGCTTCCTCAATCAAGCCAAGCTTGATATACCCAGAAATCAGTGCAGTCCAAGTTATTACATCTTTATCTCTATCAGGCATTTGATCGAACAGTTTCCGTACTTGGCTGATTTTACCTTCTTCGCTAAGCTTAGTGATGAGCCAATTGGATTGTGCCACGCTTGAATTGGCGCTGTAATCTATACGAGGTATGGTAGTTTTGGATTTGACAGAATGGAGAGCATTTAAGCTTAGTAGAATGGTGAATTTATTAAAAAAACGGAACGAAATTGATGCTCGAGGAATGACCAACATCTCCCACAACGGATGGAAATGGATATTAACTGTTAATAACTGATTTCTGTCTCTAAGACAAAGATTATGAATGTTAATTATCAACAAGCATAGCCAATGCCCCTTTTGGATTATCACATCAACATTCAAGCATCAAATAGGTTAAGCCTTGCGCGCATATATATATATATATATATATATATATATATTGTGTTGCTAAATTTAATAGTAAAATTTGCTGTTACAGAATTTTACCAAGTCAAGTTTGACAAAACTTCATATAGATAAAACTAACACAAATTTGTTTACATTTCCATTCAATTCCGATGATGACCAAGTTACCATATTTAGTTCCTCTCCAGAAAATTTTAATTTGCTTTCTAACACTGCAATTCCAATCCAAAGTAAAGAGTTGACAATAGGATGGTATGTTCAGAGCTGTATAAAGTTTAGGCCCAAGGACACAAAACAAAAGCAAATTTATGCTCAATTTGCTAAAGATGAAAAGTTTCTAAATACCAATAGATTTGATTTTATTGAGTATCATTGCCATTTCTCAAGATGGCATGCTTGAGATGTCTACGAATGACATTTTCACAGTGCATTACATAACTAAAACTTCATAGAAAGTTTAATGCGGATTTTCGTATGAATACTGTTACATGTATACAGATACAGTTGCATGAGATAAAGCAAAGCAAACGTATTGGTAGTTGGATTATTCTTATTAAAAATTGACATACTACTGTCATTATCAATGCACAGTTGTATAAAATTACTATAATTAGTAATGTTAGGGTGAAGTAGCACCAACACTCATCTAAGTAAAGATATGAGGCGGGGCCTTCCATCAGTGCCACTCATTCCGAGCACTGCAATATTTTTGAAGAACACTTGCCTTTCTGTACAATGGATGGTATGGGGTTGACACCTCCAGTAGTCCTATCAAAGAAAATGACCAAACCATGTAGCTTTCTGCCACAGCTGGACTAACATTATCAAACTCAAATTAGAAAACCAATAACCAAGATTGCATGCCAAACCAACCAATCAAATTAAATATGATTTCACCCTTTGGATCATGTTCCTTGTACAACTCACAATTCCCTAGAGAACTCTTTAATTCTTCCTTTAGGTTTGTCCTGCAAAGATATAATAACAATGTTACTTTTTTCAGAAAGATAGCTGTATAACCTGAAGCAAATAACAATCTTTCTACCGCTATCATAAACAATTAATGAAAGCAACATTTAGGACACCAGAACATGTTAAACAAATTGAAAATAAGGTTAGCACCCCAACTTGCATCACCACAACATGAGTAGTTAACATACAAATTTGATTTACAAGGAATCATCTCCATTAAAGTTGGTTTCTACCAACAGCTAAGTAGTAAATGTTTTATCTGTTCAGCTTGGCATAGCTGCAACAAAGTTCCAAGTCGCATTTGCGTATCAAAGCTCTAAAAGGAGCTAATTTTGGGAAGAAGCATGGACAGGAAGAAGGAAATGGATAACTATGCAGGCAAACATAAATTAAACAACATAACTACAGCACTGCACATGGACAAGAGTAATAAAAATTTCTAGTAACCATATATGGACATATTGGTTGCAATTGGAAATCCTGCATTACCAAACACTACATTTTCATAGTATCTTTGCATTAACATAAGGTATTCCCAAAATATTTCAATAATCATGATAATATCAATTTACCTAATGCAAATAAATTAATAATCATTGAAGGTTAATTTTCCCAAATTACCTTTTTAAAGAATTCAATTTGCAACTTTTAATAGCTAAGGTGACTTGTACTAAATATTTCCGATAAAGTGGGGCTATTTTGTCATAAAAATATTAAACTCATCTCACCTCATTGTGACTCTTAGAATCTTACCTTCTTATGAGGTAAAGAGATTAACAGTAGAAGGGACAAGGAATTTCCACCATTGAGATCACCAGTAATCTTCCAAAAACTCTCAAGTTGAACAAACTTAAACGTTTGTTGAATCTGCTAGGAAGTTTGTTAATCCAGCTTTCTCCATAGACGATTTCACACCTCACAGGTGGTGTGACCTCTTTTGTCTTATAAAACAACAATTTATTTGTGTCCTTGATGCCCTATTCATATAAGTGATCAACTGCTCATCTTGTTTATTACAAATTTATTATCTATCATGAAGCAAGATGCCATAACAAAAGTCTTTCCCTCATAATTTCTTTCTTTGAAACTATAATTTACATGAATATCCTTATAAGCCTTTGCCTCCTTCCTGACATGCTCATTCATATCTCCCCATAAGAAAATCCATACTTCTTGAGAAATCTTATAGATCAACAAATCCAAGTCTTTCCAAAACTTTATCTTGAATTGCTTATTCAATCCCACCTCGAGGTGCATATACAATAACAATATTAAGGTCTTTTCTCCCCTTTAAATTAGATACACATGCTACTATTCCCATATCTTTTAACATCTACAAGACCATTCTTCATGATCTTATTCATGATAATAACTGCATTATTACTTGTTTTATCCATACTTGATTACCAAATTATGAACCCCAAGTCTTCAAGTTCCTTTGCCCTTTCTCCTTCCCGGTTAAACTCTTTGAATGCATATAATGTTAATCCTTTTCCAATTATACTTCCACCTTTGCTGATTTACCTATTAAGGTCTTGATGTTCCATGTCACACAATATAGCTTACTCTCTTGGACTAACTTTTTAATGTACATCCATCCATGAAAATGTGGGAACCCTTACTCATTATGCATTACATCCAAAGAGGAGTCACGTAGTTCAAATCTCAACCTCCTCCTCCCAAAAAAAAAAAAACCTAAGGAAAACGTTGAATAGCCATCACTCAGATTCAAATAAATTTATCCTAAGACGGACAACACAACACCCGTAATAAGCCCAGAAAAACATATGAAAGAGAACCATCAATTAAGGAAGAATAAACCAGACCGGGCAGGTAGCACTAAACTCATCTAGATTACTCTGCAAGGAATTTCCAAAGTGGCTCTATAACAATAGCAAACAGTTGCTGCTCCCCAATCCAATTCTCCCCACATTACTAACAGAAATTCATGTAACTAGAGATTCTAGTGGGGAAAAATAATGAGGAGAAATATTTGGAAATGAGAGAGGCAAGAAGCATTATTGACCTACAGTTCAGCAGAGTTAAACAAAATTTGATAATGGCAATGATGATATACTCTCCATTCTTGCAAATTAAATTAGAAGATGCATGTGAGTGCCTATGTATCAAATCTTAGGCCAAAAAGTACCAGTGCAGTCAATGTCAAATGCTATTAGACAGTAACATAGTGAACAGTTAACACAGTCTTCTAATGCCCTTAGAACCGAGCTTAAGCATGTCTATCTCTTCCCATACAACTTTAGTCAAATTCATCAACTTAGACTAAAAGGGACTAAAATCACATCACAACCTTCAATGTATAGTTCTTTAAAAAAAATAAACGTCTAATTTTATCAAAAACCTTAGTTCAAGCATGTGAACTCCAATTCCAATGTTTTCTCAGGCACTTGGTCACGATATTGTTTAACCTTGATAAAATGAAGAATTCCTAACAAGCTGCACAGGTATTATTTCATATTTAATAGAGTACATTTTTTGAAGTTTTTCACCAAAGCTGTCACAAGAAGTGAGGTGTAAGAATGAAAACCAGAAAATGAGAAGATTCACATCACCCTACTTGTGAAGGAATCAACACTAAGCAACTTTTTCAGCATCTGGGTGTCTGAAAAATGAAGTGGACCATGGTAATGATGGAAAAAAAATCCAAACGATACAACCAGCCAGGTCCAACCTAATCAAATATGCGCTTTTGATCTTTCATTTTGTGTCCTAAAGTTGTAGGAATTTACAAGAAATGTATTCAGAACAGCATGCCAATGTCCTTCAAGCCCAATGATCAACACAGCAAGGCATTTGTGACAGTTATTAACTATGAAGGCCAGACAAATGTAACCTTAAAACTAGGTAATGAAGCCCAGTAGCTGTAATTAAGTTTGCAGACATGCAACCAATACATTAAGTTTGCAGATATACAATCAATCTATCAACCAAAAAATGCCCAAAAGCATAAATTTCATATTTTAAGTCTCCCAATGTTCACATTCTGTTATATTTTACCTTTTTTTTCTAAAAAAAAAAATAATTCTCAATAACTCATAATTCGTTATAGAGGTGTTTGATCCTAAGAAATATCAGATTAGTAGATAACTGAAAGAAAGGAAAAGAAAAGTAGAATCACGCAGCTAGCTCACAGTTGAGATGAATAAATCTTGAAAAATATATACATATGCTAGTTTACGAGAGGTATAGTTTGAAAGTTTCAAATATATATTAGTTAGCAAAAGAAAGGATCAGTCAAGAATGTTGTTCATCAGTGAATAATAACCTCATCTAACTTTACAGTGTTAAGAACAGTAATTAAAAGGTGCTTAAGTGTCTCTAAACGGGTTCCATTATAAACTTGTATGCTGAATGAAAGCTATCTGTAATCAGCTCTAGAATATCTCTGGTGTGAATAACAGAACTAAACCTTCACAGTAGGATCAGGCACGATGCGCCAAGGACATGAACTCCTACCAATCTCATCCTAATGCCCCATCCAATTCTATCCCTAAATCTCCTCTAGTTCATTTATTTATTAAATTAAATTTTGTAAGTTTCCCGACCTGAATTAGTGTTCGTTTACTTAACAGACCAATTTATGGGAACATGAGAACTCGAAGAGCAGATAATTTTGATACAAATTAAGTGTAGAAACAAAACTGAAAAGATTAAATTGTAAAAAACAAACGACAATTTCTGTTCAACATACCAAACTACAAGCACGATAACAGTATAACGATAAAACCAAGTAGCATTTCAACATGTTATGAAGAACATAAGCACGGAAGAAACCAAAGCAATAACCAAATAAGGGTAAATAGGACGTTCAAGTCTTATAGCACACAAAGATTTTAGAACTTTTAAGGAAAAAAAAAAAACTATTTGATTGTTATCTTAGATACAAATAAGAAAGAAGAAGAAGAAAAGAAGTATGATTTGTGAGAATTAGGAAGGAAACAAACCGGAGAAGTGGGTTTGATTGAAAGAAGAAGAAAACAAGACGATGAGTTCAGCCAACATGGAAGGGACCAATATCACCACTTCTGAGAGAGTCAGCAACTTCATCGGCAATCGTCAAGCATGAAGAAACCCATCCACTTAGAGCAATCCAAACCATCTCTGCCATCCACAGTGTCATGACCCATGGCATTGCCATTTCGCTTTCGTTTTCTTTCCTTGTGATTGTTGCTCTTTGGAACCAACAAGTAATTATTGGTTTTGTCAAATTGAGGATCTGAAGCCTTTGGTAGAAAGAAACGAAGGACATTCAAAGAATCCAGTTGAGGTGAAGTAAAAGTAAAAGGCAAGACTTTGCTCCGTCGGCTGGAGTTTTCCTCTTCCTTGTTTTAGTTGATATACAGTGGCCAGTCAAGAATCTCGGCCCCGCGTATCATGTCCCACTACATATATATATATATTTGTCAATACGTTTAAGTAAAGATAGTGACGCGAGGGCTGAGGTTCCTTCTAAATTGTTCTCTTGTTAAAGCGTCTGCCTTCCAACTATGTCCACTAAATTTGTTCTAATTCCGAAAAATAATTGAATTTAGAAATATTACAAGTAATGTAAAAGCTTCCCAAATTAAAATATTATGAGGAATATATTACCTTGTGAACTTTTAATCATAATAATTAAAAAATTAAGTATTTCTTTTTATAAATAAAATCTATCTATAGTTCTTGTAATTTCAACTTGTGATTCCTCTTTTCTACCTTATGACTATCTATTTTCTCAATTAGTATTTTATGGATAATTTTCTCTTTCACGAAATTAAGCTATTAATTTTACTTAATAAAATTATTAAAATACTCTTAATTTAAAGCTTATTTATTTATACTTAATATTTTTTATAATTTTTTTAAGTAAAATTAACAGTTTAATCTTTTATGAAAATAAAAATTATTCACAAAATACTAATAACAAAATTCATAATGTGCTAATTAATTGGTTTACAGCACGAGAAAAACAAGGTGACAAAGACAAACCCAAAACAAATTCCACTCAGATCATAAACAGAGATATGAAACGTTATGAATGCAGCAGCCTTAATAACATTTATATATTGGGAATATGGATAATCTAAACCTTCAATGAAAATGGAAAATCCATTCTGGTACATAACAGGCATGCAACTGTATATCAAGGCAAGTGTTTTTCAACTCCTATTCTTCATGGAGACATTGAGAACGATAGGCAAAATAATATTATGGTTAAGTGTGCATTGTCATGTCAAGGTCTAGGTTCTCTTATTACTCGTCGTCCTTGTACGGGTACTCTTCGGGAACTTGCTTCAAAAGTTTCACCTGCAGCTCATATGCATCGTCCCCTCTAAGCACATCACGGATCCAGGTAACTTCAGTCTTCATTGACACCTGAACAAACAAGGGATTTGCATAGAGATGAAAATAACAAAGATGATACCGATAGCTTGAGTTGGGGCTTTGGCATTAGAAGATAATAAGGCAACTAAGTGCAAGCAACTCCTGATTGTCTCAGTGACTAAATATTATAAACCAACAATGGGAAATCTGTCTGTTTTTTCTATTTCCCCCTCCTATTCTTTTAAGAAATAGAAGAATGGATTATTTGCTCCATGAAAACCACAAATGGTCAGAATATACAGGTTAATGTTTGAGGCCTGGCATTAAACAATAATCTGGATTGATGTATCAGAGACTTAAATAGCAAGACACATTCTTTATAAAAAAATATAGGTTGAACTTAAATGTAAAGGTAAGTATTCTCCCTCAATCATGGTAGAAGCATAAAACATAGGTTGAACTTCTATACAACACAAGATAAATTCTGTAGGCAAGGTTAAAATTGTCGGTAAACATATAATACTTTTATCTCTTCTTTTTTTTTTTGAGAGAGAGAAAATGGATTCGAATTCATACTCTTTAAGCAGAGACATCATGCACTAATTAATAAGCTAAATGCTCAGGTGCAATTAAATTGCTAGTAATTAGGAATAATTCACTGTATACAATACGTAAGAAGTTCTTGGCTTTCATTCATGATTATGAAAGATAAAGAAGTGTGGGGTTTAAACAAAAAGATAAAAGAGATGTGGGGTTTATAGATGTCCTACACCAATATTAACGAAAATAAAATAACCAATGACTAGACCTGACAATTTTGCATGGCATGTTAACATGACACAAAAGTGAGTTTGGATTTAAGGTAACCATATTTCGTGTATTAATCCTATCAACACATTTAAGACACAACAATTGTGTCTTAAACATGTCAAACATGCTTTAATTCGTTTAAAATCTATTTAGTTAATCGTGTTACCATGTCGATCCGTATAGTAAACCATATAAATTTTATCTTTTTTAAGGGAAGGGGAATCAAACCCAACCTTTTTAAGCAGGGAGATTATGCACTAATCAATAAGCCAACATTTGGATGTAAATTTTATCCAATTTTATTAATACATTGTTTCTATTCATAAATAGATTTTGCGGCGCAAGAATGATATGTGATGTGGCGAGGGAGTCTTCACTTTTAACTTTTTGTGTTTTATTATGTTGATAGATTACAAATATTACTTGGATTTTATTATGGTTCTTTCTTGTTGATGTCGATAGATTTTTCATATGTTTGATGGATTATTGTTTTGTTATAGTTGTTTTATGATTATTAGTTTTAAATTTGAATGATAGAATTATATTTCATTTTTATGTATGTTAAAATTAAATTATTAACAAAAAATTATTCAATTTATCATTTAATCATTTAAACAAGTTATCAGTTATGTCGTGTCATATAAAATTTAATTTGACTTGTTTAATAAACATGTTAAGCATGTTGTCTCATGTTATGCATTTAATAAACATATCCATGGGCGTTTTAAAACCTTGACACATTTAATTAATCATGCTGCGTTCATATTTACCCATATAACTGTTAACACCCTATGTTTACACAACATGGTTAAAACAAGCAAACATGAGTTGCCAAATCTACATATGGCTAGCAACCCAACCTTGGTAACTAATATCACACTAAATGCAAAATGGTAAAACAGGATCGTTGTCTTGAAAGTTGAAATTATATAATAGAAGGATGAGACTAACCATCTCTAGGGCTCCTCTTATGACTCCACTTAAGATGTTGCAATAGTAGAGACCTTGACACGTATCAGGAAGCTCTACGAAGTCTACAAGGGGATTATCCTCCAAAACAATGCTGCAACAGGTCCCATCAGCATCCCAATTCGTAACAGATGCAGTGACCCCAAGGAACATTTTGAAACCCACCTATATAGAAGCTTCATTAGGACTGACAGGATTTGGGGCCTACTTCATAATTGTTAAAAACAGAACTAAGATAATATTTCAATGGCTTCAGCACAAACAAGTCCAGCAAATATTCAAACCTAGGGCAATGTAAAAATATTCATAAATCTTCCAAAAGCTCACTTGTATTCATTAAGCAGTAAAAGGATCCAACTTAAAAGGGGGAAAACAAGGGCATCCAGTTCATAAAATGTATATGCAAGATTATTGAAGAGTTTTTCCCATCTTTCCATGCATGTGTTATTGTCTTCTTTCAATTTCAGAATTTAGATTCCACAGAACAAGTATGCCCGTAACATCATACATAACAGACTAATCATAGCCTATAATCTAGATCTGTTTGATTGAAGAAAATAAATTAGTGATCCAGCTGACATGTTGTAAAAAGCAGTTAATATTAATAGATAAAGTTTCTGGTAGAAAAGTAAAAAGATAAGCAACTCAGTCAAAGAGGATATTCCTACTGAGCTACTGCATCCATCTTTCGACGGAGCATGAGTGTTGTTTTATATTAAGTTTGTTCGTTTTCTATTTGGAGTCCAAGTAATTGTTAAGTCCTAAGTACTGATTTACTCTTTCTATACATATGTAATCTAATTTACTCTTTCTACTAAGATAGAGAATTATTATCAGATTTTTTTCCAGCAACCTTAGGTGTGTTCTTCTCTTCTTCTCTCTTCAATTTTCGTTTTATCAAGAACACAGATAAGAAAATTGTCAAAAATCCTAATCATCTAGCTATCCTACATCATCTGACAAGAGTTTAATCATATTTAAATCACAAGCCAAAGTTCAATTCCATCCATGTTCATCAATTAATTCAATCTACCAGTTCCTCTTTGCTCATTGTTTTTGTTCAGCTCAAAACCAAAAAGAAGGAACTAATAATGTTTAAAGAAAACAGAAAGCAAAATACGCACTACTCCAAATAGCTTTTATGAACAGAAGGTCAGAGAGCAACTTCAAAACAACAAAGAGTACGACTTATTATGAAACAATTGAAAGACCTTTGCAGTATAAACCTAATAATAATAGCAGACCTTTGCAATCACTTCTGCTGTCTCCTTAAAGTCAACACATCTGGACACATTAGATTTTGCCAGAAACTCATCAATTAGTCGAATTCCTATATTATAGCCCCTGCAAAGTAATCAAAGTAGTTAAGTAGTCTGAATATTGACAACATGTAAACAACTTATTAACTGAATTACATAAAATAAAATGCTATCAATATTGAGAAATCCTAGTAATTCATTACGCACACAATAAACAAGAAAGGTTATCCTTTTGGTACCCAAATTATAGTGAAACTGTCAAATTCATACTTGAAGTTCAAAAATTTGCAATTCAGTAGTCGAACTTTGCTTCCATTAAAAGTTACCTTTATCTAACAGTGTTATTCAAATGGTTGAAGTAGGCCAATAAAAATACACTACGTATCTAAAAATACCCTGTCATTTGACATTTTTATTTTTATAAATATTTTTTTAAAATGTAAAAATTAAAAATTTTGGAAAATGAAAAAAAGGAAAAAGAATTGTTGAAATTTTATCTCTGAAATGTAAAAAAAATAAAAAAAAAATTGCTTTTAATTTTAATTTTTGAAATTAAAATATAAAAAAATAGAAAACAAGAAAAAAGAACCAAATTGCTAAAAAATTCGGAAAAAAAAACAAAAAAGAAGGGAATCGGGGAAATAGAGGGAAAGAGGGAATGGAAGAGAGAGAGAAGGGAGGGGGTAAGGGGAGGGCCAGCCCACTACTGATCCGCCTCAGACCGACCAATCAATGCCATCCAACCATCCCCCCTCCCTTCTTCCTCTCTCTCTCCTCATTTCCTCTCTTTCCCCTCATTTTTCTAAATCTCCCCAATTTTTCTTTCTAATTTTTCTTTTTTTAATTTCAGAAATTAAAAATTGGCCAAAAATAAAAAATGACATGATATTTTCAAGCATATAGTGCATTCTTATTGGCTGTTTTTTTGCCACGTTACCCATTTGACTATCGATGTTAGTGAAAGGTGCAAATTGTTTAACAGAAATAAAGTTTGAGTATTTAAATCACAAATTTTTAAACTTTACCAAATCAACAGTTTCACAATAGTTCAGGTACAAAATATATAATTAACCCAAACAAGACTAAGAACATTGAATCTCATCACAATCAAGTTTCTAAATTTAGCTGACAGATTAAAAAGAAGAAAACACAACCAGGAAGAGACACTCAATTCAGTCAAGAATCTAAACAAAAGTACATAACTACTAAGATGATGCCTGTCCCCACCCTCCATCCCTTGTGCAGAAATCACAATCACATCCTATCCACTCCAAATTTCCCTCATCAGATGGTCAATAGCCAAGTCACTTTAGTAAGCACCAAGAAAGAAACAGCAGAACTAATATTTCCAGACTACAGAACAGTCCAACTACTACTATTCAACAGAACTGTGGTTGATTCTTTTTCATCGTCACCCAATCCCTATACCTGCCTCTGCACCACATCTACGGTGAAATTTAACCCAAAACCAATTTTGCCTTTTGATTGATTGTTATATCTTCCGCACAACAAAAAAGATACCAGTTGAAAACAGTCAACTATCTACTCTAGCTCCTTAATTTGCACTGTTCTTACAAAACCAGCATCCCAGCTCTCAAAAGAAAAAAAAATAATAGAAATCAGATTAAGAAGCATACAATGCTAAAGATGTCTCCCCTTACCAAATTCATGTAAATGATTCTCCTCCCATCCCCACTGGAGAACATAATGAACCTCAAAGCTTCCTTCTACTTACACCAAATTCCTCCCAAATCCCATGGTATCCCCTAACAGCAGAAGCAGATCACTATTTCTTTAAAGAAACATGTCAATGAGTTACCTAATCTCCTGGTCATCAGAATTCATAAATAAATAATAGAGCACACATTCTTCCCTGCAATCAAATGGCATCTAAACTTGTCTTAGAGCCATCACAATAATCATTTGCATTTCTTAATGGTAAGCACATGATGCTTAATTAAGAATAACTGCAAACGATCCATTTACTATATATAGAAGATTAGGCAACTATTGATATGGATAATTAACTAAAAAACAAATCCACTATGGACATTAATGAGGATTGAAGAAATAGTCTTGACTATTGAATATAATTGAAGATGTGGGTTTAGAATGCTCCAATAACTCAAGATAAAAGTGTAGAAAGCTCCAAAAACTGTGTGCAGAACCAACCATATTGTAACAACTTTTCCCTTTTCTTACTATACTTTTATGAACAGCAATTTTTTGCGTATCAATATCCAACAATGATAGTAAGATTTCTGGTTGCTCCCATCCAAGTCTAATTACCTAGCTTCTCATGTTTCAGCAACGGGTAATAATTGGTAAACCTTTGGTATAAATAGCCCACGCAACAATTCATTCAATTCAAAGTTTGTTGCCCTTGAGCCTACCAAGTAAATTTCAATTTTTCCCCCACCAGCAAGATCAAATATATTTTGGAGTATATGCAGCATAAAGTTTTTGCATTCCATGTAGGAGTAGGAAAGTTTTCCAGGGACTGTCAACTAATTGTGTTCACAAGCCAACCCTTCAACGCATCCAGTTGAAAGATTGGATGGTCTAAATGAGTGTGAGAGAAAAACAAAGATGCATGCAGATATTCATAGATTCATCGCATATACGATGCATAGATGAACCCAAATGTTAATGGGTTGGCATAAGGCTACTAACAAGATCAAAAAGATAGCAGCATTCAAATACAGTAACCTTTTTATACAATCAAAAATAGAGTCAATCGTCGGCAGATCAGGATGATCAAATACATAACAAGTATCCCACTTTCAGAACAATGACATGAAACCTATTGTAAAAGTATCCATTGGTCAAATGATTATAGCCAATAACTATCGAATGAAACGGAAAAAAGTTTGTAGAAAGGTAAGAGTGTACATTTGATCAAGCTGTTTGTTGACCTCCTCAACCTCCTCCAGATCAGTAAGCAACTGACGGACGATTGCTCCATAAGTCAAAGTGAATAGTTCTGCATTCTACACCAATTCAAATTCCAAATATCAGCAACATATCAGTTATATACAGCAACACAATCGGCAGTATAATTTTCACATGGTTGCCAAAAATATATTATAGAGATTCTTTAAATCAAACTTAGAACAACCAGATCCCCTCCATTCATAAAATTCTCTGCTTCTATCTAGCCGTAAAGACTGATGCAGGACATAAGAACAAATCAAAATGATAAAAGAAAATGAAACGAAATTGAACCGTCAAAACTTTTACGGATAAAATGTTGCTTTTATTTTTCTTTTGCAATTTTTCAAACGAGAAAACGGGAAATAAAATTAATGAAATGGGACCAGACTCCAAGCACGCAGCGCTTTATTCTTCTTCTTCTTTTTCTTTTTCCTCCAATTTCCAAACAGAGTGAGAATTAGAAAATTTAGAGAATTTTTTAATGCCGTTCTATCTTACCACGCGTTCGACGCTGGCGAAGATCGCATCACCGGATCGAGGAGCCGCGGGAGCCATTTCTCTTAAGATCTAATCAATTCAAATTCCTAAACTCAGTTCAAATCTAACTAAGAAAAAGTTTATGCGAAGTTTTATAATAACTTAAATCCGAAATAAATAATACCTAGAAATGCTCAAACGGAGGGAGAGGCCGTGAAGAAGAACAACGACGAAGAAGAACGACTGCGGCTATGGCGGTGGCCGGCAGAAGCGGCAAAGAAGAACGCCTGTTGCTACGCAGGGGAAGAGTAAGGCAGTGACGACGAAGAAGTGAAGGGAGTTTTCTGTTTTTAATTTCGATTTTTTCTGTTATCAGTATATGAAGGATTTTTTTTATTTTTACAAAGGTTATTTTTTTCTCTTCGAACATATTTTTTATTTACTTGAATGCCATTGTCACGTGCCTGCTCAAATTTAAGTTTGACCCGTGCAACAATTATGAAAATAGAGCTTATGTAAATTTTAAAACTTACAAAATAGTAAAAATAAAAAAAAATTAAAAAAAAGCTTTTGAGAAATAAAATGTGTTACAAATGAGGAAAATTGTCCTATTTATAAATTAATGGTCTCTTTTATTGCCTAAGATTAAATTACAACATAGAAATAAGATAATATAAAATAAAAGATTTAATTTAAAGAGATAATATTCAAATTAAATTCTAATCTAATATAGTAAATTTATATCTAAACCTAAATATACATTAACAAATTTAAGAATTCAAATTAGATTACACTACACGAGTTGACTCTGTTGTCTATCTTATTTGGGTTTTTGGCTTGTCTAGAGTACCTTGCCTATTTGGACTATTGTTTGTTAAGCTGTTTAGCTTGCTTGGACTAGTCTGAACTCTTAGATCGTGACATCCTCCCCACTTAATCCAACAATGCCCTCATTGTTGAGAGATGCACTTTTACATTGCAATCATCTTCTCACATGTCTTTGCCTCTAACAACTTCATTTTGTGCACTTTTAGCTTTGCATACTTCTTTAGAATGTGTTGTCTCTTTAGGCATTTCTTGTTTAAGCTATTTGGCCTACTTGTTGGGTTTGGGCTAGTAACTTTTATGCTGTGACATTGTCCCCTACTTAATATGGCAACACCCTCATTGTCCCATGGAAAAGCTCCACTTTGTCTTAGAATTGCCAGAAGTGCTCTGTTGACTCCCAACTTGTCTCATTCTTTGGAAGCCTTTTCCATTTCACTAAATATTGGTGCCTCGGTCTATAATTCTTTTGCCTTAGCACTTTATGGGCCAACACTCACTCCATTTCTCACTCATAAGTTGCCTTGATCCTTATCGGTGCTTTGTGGCTTACCCTTCTACTAGGATCATGTTCATTTACATGGTAAGGCTTCAACATACTAACATGAAAAATTATATGTACCTTCAACTTGGGCAATAACTCCAACTTGTATGCCACCCTTGTGACTTTCTTTAATACTCGATAGTCCCTCGTAACACTGAATTAGTCTTTTGTGAACACCTTTATTTTTAAGCAATTTTACCATCACTAAGTACCGTACTTGGAAAAGTATTTTTTTTAAGACTAATCGGCCTACTTTTTCATCTTTTTGGTGGTTTTGTGTAGGCAGGCTCAAGTTAAGTCTAGTTGTTCTTACCAAGCTCGAGCATGTTTGTAGGCTACAAGCGCTAGACTAGTGTAACCTACTGCTACAATACTTGGCATGAGAGGTTGTTGTCCTGTCACCAACTCGAAAAGGCTTTGTTTGGTTGCCTCACTCCACTATAAGTTATGGGAAAAGTTTGCCACATCTATCCACCTTGGCCAATTAGTTTGCAAGCTAAGCATAAAATAGCGTAAGTACATCTCTAACAGGGCATTCACTCACTTGGTTTGCCCATCTGTCTAAGGATGAAAACTTGTGAAAAAGTTTAACTTGGATCCTATCATTCTGAAAAGTTCAATCAAGAATCTCTTAGTGAATCATCCATCCCTGTCACTTGCAATGGTCAATGGAACACCTCAATATTTAACAACATACCTCATGAATAATCTTGTGTCCTCCTCGACTAGACATTCACAACTAGCAGGGATGCAAATGGCATATTTAGAGAAACAATCTACCACAACCATGATGCACCTCAATCCATCTACCTTTGGCACTCCCATGATAAAGTCCATACTCTAGTTTTCCCATGAGCAATTAGGTATAAGTAATGGTTGAGTAATCTTGCCATCTTTTTCTGCTCCATCTTGTCTTATTAGTATATCAGACAATTTTATACATAATTCTCCACATCCTTTCTCATGTGTGGCTAATAGTAGCTCTTCTCTACTAATGCCAAAATGTAGTGCATCCCGAGATGTCTAACCCAACTTGAATCATGGCACTCTTTTAAGTTTTCCTTGCGCAATCCCCCATGTTGCGACACATATAACCTCTATACGTTGGTGTAAAAAATGTCATTTTGGACCCAAAATTTTCTAGTTTTCCCATCTTTGATGTACTCCATCAATGATTGTGCTATAGTATCATGTGGTAGTACTTCCTTGATGCATGGGACAAGCACCTTGGGCTTCATTCACGGTTGCTAATGTGGTCTTCTTATTAAGTGCATTGGTCACAAAATTTGTCTTACCAGGCTTGTACTCCAATCGATAATCAAATTTTACTAAAAAGTTTTACTAATGAGCTTATTTGGGATTGAGTTTTTTCTGGTTTTGAAAGTATAACATCGTCACATAATATGTTATTACCACAAACAAAACCCCAAGTAGGTAGTGTCTCCATGTGCAAAGGCAATGCACTATTACGATCATCTCTTTCTCTTGTATTGTGTACTTTTGCTAGGTCTCATTGAGCTTGTGACTCTCAAAAGTCATTAGATGCCCCTCTTGCATTAACACTCCTCCAATGGTAGAGTTTGATGCATTGAGGACCAATCAGCACCAGTCTAAGAGATCAGGGAATCAAAGGTGTAGCCAAGTGAGGTAAGTCGAGGGACATGATGTCACGTATCTACATCAATAAGGGACAGAGCGAGTCTTCGATATATAAACATGGGTCTTCTACCACTTATTAGACATGTTTTTTGGGTTAAGAGTCTGGGCTCATGATTTATAAGCTTACTTAAGCTTTATTTTCAAAGCTTAAGACTACTTGGAGTTTGGCTTAAGTTCCAACCCGTGACATTTAGTATTAGAGCAGACTCGAATCTTCACTGATATGGGTTCTTATGAGAGATACAAAGGTTGAGGTAAACCCAAACTAGTATAAAAGTCCCTCTCCTCTATAAGTAAAGAGCCAATGCAATGAAGGTGTTGCACAATTGGGTGGGGTAGGGCCTTCCACCACCTATCAAGCATGTTTTTTTAGGTTGAAAACGTGATTTCATGATTTATAGGCTTACTTAAACTCTATTTTCAAAGCTTAAGGCCATTTGGGGTTAGGCTTAAGTTCCAGCTTGTGACATTTGGTATCCAAGTAGACTCAAATCTTTACTAATGTGGGCCCTTATGAGAGATACAAGGGTCAAGGTAAACTTGAATTAGCCTTTCCCATACGGGTAAAAAGCTACTGCAACAAGAACGTTGCACAATTGAGTAAGGTAAAATATCACAAATCTCACATTCGTAAAAGATAGGTTAAGTCTTGGATATATAAACATAGGTCTTCCATCACCTATCAAGCATATCTTTTAGGTTGGAAATATGGGTATGTGATTTATGGGCTTATTTAAACTCTATTTTCAAAGCTTAAGGCCTCGTAGGATTGGGCTTAAGTTTCGATCTGTGACATTTGGTATCAAAGTATACCTAAATCTTCACTGATATGAGTCTCATAAGAGATACAAAGATCGAGGTAAACCTGGACTAGTGTAAGAGTCTCTCTTTTCTACGAGTAAAGAGCCATCGTAATGGGGGCATTGCATAATTGAGTAAGGTAGAATGTCATAGATCCCACATCCATAAAAAAAATGGTAAGTCTTGGATATATAAACAAAGATTTTCTCCCACCTATTGAGCATGTCTTTTGGGTTGGAAATGTTAGTTCATGATTTATAGACTTACTGAAACTATATTTTCAAAGCTTAAGGCCATATGGGATTAAGCTTAAGTTCCAACCCGTGCCATTTGGTGTTAGAGCAATTATGAATCTTTGCTGATATATGGCCCCCATGAGGCATACAATGGTCAAAGTAAACCTGAACTAATATAAGAGTTCCTTTCTTCTAGAGTATAGAGCTAGAGCAATAGGAGCATTGCATAACTGGGTAAGGTAAAATGTCACGAATCCCACATCAATAAGAGATGAGGTGGCTCTTAGATATATAAATATGAGTCTTCCACCAACTATTAGGCATGTCTTTTGGGTTGGGAACGTGGGCTTATGATGTATAAGCTTATTTATAAGGTTGTGTGGGACTAGGCTTAAATTCTGACCCATGACATAACATGGGTCTTCTACCACCTATCAAGCATGTCTTTTGTGTTGAGAACATGAGCCCATGATTTATAGATTTACTTAAGCTTTATTTTCGAAGCTTAAAGTTGCATAAGGTTAGACTTAAATTCCAACTCGTGACATTTGGTATAAAAGCAAACCCAGATCTTCACTAACGTGGAGTTTTCATGAAAGATACAAAGGTCGAGGTAAACGCAAACTATTGTAAGAATGCCTCTCTTTTACAAGTAAAGAGTTAGTGCAATGAGGGCATTGCACAATTACGTAAGGTAGAATGTCACAGATCCCACATTAGTAAAGAAATGAGATATAGCTTGGTATATAAACATGGGTTTTTCACCACCTATCAAGCATATCTTTTGTGTTGAGAACATGAGCCCCTAATTTATAAGCTTACTTAAACTCTATTTTTAGAATTTAAGGTTGCACAAGATTAGGTTTAAGCTTTAACTCGTGATAGTTATCAAGTTTCAATGTATAATATATATCCAATAATTTCTTATAATGGATATTTTGCATTACTCGATCTAACTCAGTAAAATTAAAATATTTTTATAATTGGATTTATGTAAGATTTGAATAACAAAACTATTATTAATTATGCCTTTGACTAGAATTCAAGTAAAAATTTAAAATATTAATTATCTAAATATGATTATAAATAATAATTTTAATTTTATGTATTATTTTTTATTTATAGATTAAAGATAATTAATATAATACTTACTAAAATTTAATATTTATTTTAAATATAATATTTAATTCTAATTATTAATATATATAATTTTAAATTTATTTGCTTGAGGTTTTTTGCACATCATATTCCTCACCATTGCTATAATTTATTTCAATGGTTGGAAGGAAAAATTCCTTTGCATTTTGACATATTAGCTCCATATATATAATAATATATTAGCATTAATGTTTGTTGGTAGAGATAGTCCATCAAAAACCTTGTCAACAATAAATGGAAACCATTTCCCAAGGTTTGTATCCTTAGCTCCCAAGGGAAGGATAATTTTCCCCAAACACTTTTGACTTAATTTTTTTACGATACGTTTAGTTCGTAGAATAGAATAGTTATTATGTAAAAATATAATAAAATAAGAATAGAATAGAATGATTATTATGTTGTTTGGTTCATAGAATGGAATAGAGTAAGAATTGTTATTATGACTTATTTTAATATTTAATTGATAAGAACAGCTTTGGAATAACCAAAGAATAAATGAGAAAAAGACAAAACTATCCTTTATTATAACATTTGAATTATTTTTATCAAAAGATGAAAATACTTATACCAAAAGATAAAATACCCTCACCTAAAATATAATAAAATATTTATCCTAAAAGAATAAATTACCCTTGAATATAATTTAATCACATATTTATATCAAAAAATCAAACTTACCTTGAACATAGTTTAATGATATTTTCATAAGAATATAAAACAAAAATGCCCTATATATATATATATTGCTATCAAAAAATTTCTATGCTTGAATTATGGGTTATATATTTATATATATATATATATATATTTGAAATTTGGTTTGAATTCATAAGTAAAAATTACCAAAGCTACCTAAAAGATAGTAGCTGCAAACACCATTCTTCTCTATTCTCAATGCCCAATGGCAATAGTAAATTTGATAGAACAAAACCTAGTTGCATATGAGATATATAAACACCCTACACAATCCCATTTTACACAATCAATATCACATAGCAATCAATTAAATACCAAAAGACTATACATAAAAAAACTAAAAAACAAAACTGTACAAATAAATGCAATATAATCAAAAATAAATGCAAAGCTATATTAGAACACCTATGGCATAACCTGGGAGACCACAACATAAGGTGACCACATTCAAAAACATATTCAGCCACAAACCAAAGACCCATTTGAGCAACATAGCTAAGATCATTTAAGTAGTTAATGTGTTAATTTGCATGAAGTTTCATAAAAAAAATTATTTTCATAAATTAAAAATCGGTTCTCAAACTTATAATATGTGAAGGTTATCATTCATCATCATTTGCTTACTAAATATAAAAAATAATATGGTATCATTCACAATCTACATAGGTAAAGTTTGTATAATTTGATATCATTCACCATTCACTTACTAAATATTAGAAATAATAATATTCATCATCCATCACATAAAATTTATGTACAAAGAAAGCCAACTATAGACAATTAGTCCCACCAGTTACAAGATCCCAACTCAAAGGTTTGAAAAGGTTACAAATTTATCATTTGGCTTTCTCAAAAAGTTTCAAATATGTCATTCAACCCCATAGCTAAAAAGTCCCAACTACAAGGTCTCAAAAAGTTGCAATTTCCATTAACAAACCTTCTCAAAACATTCCAGACCAGCCATTCAACCCCACAACAATAAGGTCCCAACTACAAGTCTCAAAAAGTTGCAGTTTCATCATCTAGCTATCCCAATTTAGATATGCTAATTAACCTCATAATTAGCATTAACATCAATTACAAAGTCCAAAAAAGTTGCAATTTCAATAACTTACCTTCATAAAAGGTTTCAAACCTATTTGAGTTCAATGATTAGCAAGAAACCTCAATAACCACCTAAGTCTTCGAGTAGGTGAAAGACTTAAAAACACAAGCATTTGATTTAGATAATCTAGAAGTTTTTTTAAAGCAATATCTCTTTCCATCTCTATCAATCCATTTACCTCACTTAAAATCCCATCCAACTCTTGAACTTTTTATTTGATGGTTACCTCCCCAAGACTCTTACTCAACTCTTTACTAACCTCTTTTAAGTTCTCACCCATTATCATGGCAACTGTAATACTTGATTTAGAGGTACCAAAGTCACTGACCTTGTTTAACCTTCTCTTTTTCCTTGTTGAAGTATTCTCAATTCTAGAAGTTGATGTTTGAGGTTGAATAGTGGAGAATTCCACTTCATTGACACCATATTCATATAAACCATCACCTTGAGTTTCTTTATTTATCCCATCGTTACCTCTTTGCATTTCCTCAACAATATTTGCAACAATTTAAGCATCTTTTCCTATTGCTCGATCCTTGGCATAAATGCCACTAAGCTCATTAAAGAAGGAAAAACTTCTTTTTCTGATAAAGGCAATTTCTTTGTGACCCTAAACAATAAAAACATAATACTATTAATTATATTAATAATAAAAAAGTAAATAAAAATCCTTAAACAACTTTAAACCAAATACTTACCAGTATGTAAGAGTCTTATACTTGATTTTAACAGTAACCATGTTCCTTTCATCGTCCTACCCAAATCCGTTGGTATGATTCCTTTGTACCATATCATATATAATTGTCCATTATTTTTTCAAAGTCATAATCCTAAATTCTATATCAGATTTGGCCTTCAAGTTTGAATTTGGTAATTTTGTTACAAACATTTTTTTAAGCTTAAACAAATAACCACCTCTGAAATAGAATTGGCATTATATTTTCCTATATTATGCAAATCCTTGATACATGAAACTAGTGCAACATCCTCTTGATAATTCCATTTTCTTTTTATTGCTTTTGAACTTTGATAAGCAAAGGCTGAAGATGCAAACATCGTTTTCTACCATACAACTAATGTTGAATTGCAAAACAAATATGTATAAACATAACCAATAATATATTAAAACTCGTCAAAATTGAATTGTAAAACAAATAATTATAGTGCTAAGGATATATAAACATAACCAATAATATATTAAAATTTCTTAAACTTTATTCACATGATAAAATGTACAATATAAGCAATAACAACAACAAATAAAAAAATAGTAAAACAACTAATAATAACAAAAGAAAAAAGAGAACAACATATTGTAACAACAAAGGAAATAACACTAGAACAATTCTTAAAATAACAAAATGCCTAACAAATGTCAATTTCCATTTTGCATAGATGTTTGTCATTCATTAAACATTTGTTTTGCTACTTCCAATCTCTAATTACTCCAACCATCAATCCTCAATTGTTTCATTCAAGGGCAACTTAATAACCTCAAAGACCTAAAGCTAAATATTTAAATGAGACCTTTTTTATTGAAATTAAGAAAAAAATTTTATTAAAATTTTTAGCTAAATTTCTAATTCAATAAATCAACTATCATATAAAATAGAGACAATTAACAATATAATATAAACTCTATATTAAGTAAAAAGGTTTGCAAAGATTAGAATAATAGTACTTAATTGTTGAATGCTTATTGCAAATAGTAAATGAAGCTCACGGTTTTATAAAAATAATAATATAATAGACTTTAGACCTGTCAATATGGGCTGGCCCGGCCCAACCCGGCCCTAGCCCTTGTGGGTTGAAAAAATATGGGACGGGCCGGGCCAACCCATATTTTATACGGGTTACAAAATATTCAGCCCAGCCCAGCCCTTGCTAGCCCATGGGCCGGGCCGGGCTAGCCCTGCCCCCCTCCTCCGGCTCCCACGAGCCTGCTAACTCGTATTCGTCTTTTAAGACAAGAGCTCCTAGGCAAGGAGGGACTTTTTCTTCTGTCTGTGCGGACTGGCAGCAAGGAGTCAACTGAATGACAAAAGCATCGGTTGCTTCCACTTGTGGCTTGCTTTCAAGAGTTTGACCGGTAAAGGACACCAACCGTCCTACTGCACAGGGGATAAAAAGAACCTTTCCGCATTCATCTTCTCTTAAGCGAGATCAGATCAGGAAAAAACCTCTACGCGCCTTTCGCCCTGCGGCCCTGCCCGCCCCCTCCGGCTCCCACGGCCGAGTCCCGGTTCCCCCCTGCGGCCCTGCCGCCCCTCCTCCGGCTCCACGAGTCCCGGTTCCCCCTGCGGCCTACCCGCCCCCCTCCGGCTCCCACGAGTCCCGTTCCCCCCTGCGGCGCTGCCCGCCCCCTCCGGCTCCCACGAGTCCCGATTCCCCCTGCGGCCCGCCGGGCTGGCCCGTGCCAACCCGGATCAGCCCTCGGGCCTAAACGGGCTAACCCGTTTAGGCCCGGTTTTAATACGGGCTTAAATTTTTAAACCCAGCCCGTCCCATATTTTAAAAAAAATGGGCTGACCCGACGGGCCAAGCCCATTTTGACAGGTCTAATAGACTTCTTACATATTCTTTTAAGGGAAGTTAAAGTTAAAAAAAAAAAGAGCAAATGAGGAAAAAAGATTTCAAAATGGATATTATAAATTGAAAAAAAAATCAATTTTATATATAAAAAATAACTATTGGAGATAATTAAATACGTTAATTGATTGAAAATAGAAGACATAGTTAAGAAAAAAAACTGTTAGAGATCATTAAATATATATTAATGTTAGTTGATTGGAAATAACCAAAATAATTGAGAATTAATAGTATTGTAGGGATTAGGAAGTGATAAAAGATTTAAATTTATTACACACATAATTAGAGAAATGAGAAAATATGGTACTTTATTAATTATCTTGACTTTTACATGAGAAATGAGTCAAATAGTTGAGAATTAATAAGAATGTGAAAGAGAGATAAAATAGATATTTATTAAGTCTAAGAGAATAGATAGAAATTTTATTAATTATCTAAAATTTTGTATATTTTAAATATAATTAATTATATTTTATTATTATAAAATTAGAGACTTATAAAAACTTGAGGCCTAAAGGCACAACTTTGGTGGCTTGACCCTTGAGCTGGCACTAGTTTTGTTTGTTTGAATGTTTTCCACTAAATCAACCTCAATAGGATCAAAGCTCATCTCTCTTCTAATAAAATTATGAACTAAACAACAAGCTATAATAATCCAATTATGTATCCTAATTGGATGAAATGATAGACTGTTAAGGATACCTCACCTCATTTTTAACAAGCCAAAATACCTTTTTATTATATTACTAGCAACTACATGTTTCATATTAAAAAATTCCTTAGGATAGCTTAGCTAATGGCCTTAACACTATTTATTCAAATGATATCATTGACCTATAAAAGGTGTAAAAACACGCTTACAATTTGTATAACCTGCAACAATTAGGTAATAGCAACCTATATAAAAAAAACTAAATAAGTTATTTATTTAACTTAGCATAAAAATATAGTAAAAAATCTGCAATATCTTCTTATTATTATAGGAAAGCTTACCATGAGGGACTTTAAGTCCATCTCTCCTCCCTATTGCATCTTGAAGAATTTTTCCATCAACTGTAGACCCTTCCCAACTAAAGAGAACGGAGACAAATTGCATATCAAGTGTACATACACCTAATATATTTGTTACGATTTTCCCTTTATGAATTCGATATTTAGGTTTATCTTCAGTTAGCACCTTAACCTTGATATATGTCCCATCTAGGGCATCTAAACAATTCTACAAATCAAAGGTAATGAACTATTATAAGTAAACCTATCAACATCTTGTATATATAATTACAAACATAATAGGATAACTAATATACCTTAAACCACTTCCATCAATTATCTGTGGAGTTTGTTGGAAAGGACTCGAGTTTCCTAAACTAATATTCTTGCAATTTCATCACTTCATTTAAAATATCACGAAAGTGCCGATTGACTGTCTCACCTAACCGTTTAAAATTTAAAGTAATTACTCAATTCTTCACATGGTGAGCAATAATATATAAGAATATTGTTACCTATACATCTACAAGCATGTTTTCTATTGGCTATATCCCCCCAATCATTTCTAGCATTTCACATAATCTAAAAAAAGCATGTTTATTCATTTTAATTATCGAAATACATAAACCATCATTATCATGCATAAGTTACTTTACACACTTTCATTGTGCATAAAATTCACTGAATAAGGTCTAACTCTTGGCCTATAAGTAGATAAAGCTAACATTATTTACAACAAAGTAAAGAACCAACTAATAGCATGACACATCTCCATATAAAATTTATATAGAGCTATTATCTTTTTTTGCCTTTCAGCATCTCTTCTTAAACTCAAATGAGCCATGACTACAAAATGTAAATATTCTAATATATTTTACAATATACAAAAAATAATGAAAACATATGGACAAAATAAAGCAATATTTTAATTAATTAGCAAACCATGCATTTTGGTTAGACACAGATATACTTAATTTATAACTTTAATTAGTCAACCAAGCAAATAAAAATATTTGTTATCAGCAAACATCATCAAATAACTAAAATAATTCTACATATGTAGAAAATAACAGAAATAACAATTACAAAATGAAAATGAATATCCAAATAGACATATCAAGCCTAAATTATGCCCATATGTTTGAGTTTGGCATGAGTAGTTTTCAAGTAAAAGTTTTTTTTTTGTGGTTTTATTGGGTAGGCTAAAAAGATCTTCCTTCAATTATTGTGCATATTTCTATTTTCTTTGTTAATGAAGGGAATAAAAAGGCGTTTCTTTGGCTTAAAACTTGACAAAAATAGAGCCTTGAACATAGCAAAATATGCGGTTTAGTAATTCACTTATTTATGTAACTTGTAATTTTAATTTTTGACTTAAACAACACAAAAAAAGTAAAGATGCTAGAGCTTGCATCTAGTACTTACGAATATCATTTGAAGAGTTTGCCTATTGACTAACACTGTAGTTTCTTTACCCTAATTAATCTTATTTTAATATGCACTTTTGTAGGATATTTGAGCTCACGTATGACTTTTATCACATAATATTAACAATCTCTACAACATTACTGCTGGTGTTCTCAATATAGTGATTAAACATTTCTTAGGGCTCATCTTGTTTTGCATTTGATGCCAAGCCAACACCCAGAAATTTTATAGTTATAGCTTTATTACTTATTTTCATGTCATACTTCAGAGAGCAAGCCACTACACCTGAATTTTATACCTTTAGAAATACTTGAAAATTGCTAATTAATTTTTTTCAAATCTTAGAAAATGTATATTTCTTGCCTTGGAATAAATTTATGTTATAATTTTAGTTAATATATATACATTAATACATGTGGGGGGGATTTTATGCTTTTTTTAATGGAATCATTTGTTCTTAGTTTCTTATTGTTTATGCATCAAATTTAAAGAAGCTATAGAGTATAGTAAAGGGGTTTTAAATACTTATTTTCATAATTATTTTCTTTTAAAAAAAATCAAGACTTTGTTTTTAATAGAGCTAACATGCAACACAACATTAACTTGGGATGCAACAAGGATATAGCATACTTGAAAATAAGTACTGAGTTTTATAATAGAAAAAAAAACCCCAAATGTGGAAAAAGAAACAAGTATCTAAACCAAGAAACCCATCTATAGAAACCAAGAATTTTGCTACCAAAACCCTTGAAAATCAAACCAAAAAAATAATTTGTGAAATACCAAACAAATAATCCTAGTATAAAAAGAGACCAAAGTGACAATTAGATAAGTATTTCACACCACAAGCAATGAAGGGTGAAGCGAGAAAGCTGGTGGTAGTAGCAACAGAAAGATGAGAGAGAACGAGAGGTGGATGAGGAAAAGAAGGGAGAAAATAAAAGAAAAAAAGTTTATATATGGGTAGAGTTGTAATTATTTCTAATAAACGGAGACATTTTCATTTAATAAAATTTTTAACCTATTCCATCAGCAATGGAATGGCTAATAATAGGTGCGAGGGCGAAGGGAGGGAGAAGAATGGCAAAGCTCATTTTTTGGAGAATAGCCATTCCAAATAGTATAACGAAACCATACAAATGTTTTACTATTTTGAAAAAATAAGGTGGGAATGGCTTAGCTATTCCCCTTTACCAAACATGTTGTTAGTGTTGGACTTCATAACTTGCCTCTTATGTCTTATGTTTTGCATCAATTCTGACTTCATCTAGCTCCATTAATTTACCCAACATTATATCATTGCACATAGAGTAACTTAACAGCGGTTTTCTTAGAACTTGTATGAGCCCTTAAAGTATCTCACAACAATTCATGTTGAACTCTTGAGGTATCTTCAACCATCTTCTCAATAATATTCTTTAAGACTATATTCATTGCCTCTACACATTTATTAACTGTCTGATCATTAAATTACTATCAAAGTTAGGTTAGAGATATTTTCAAAAGAAGAAGAAGAAGAAAGATTAAAAGTGAAATGTGAATATAATACAAGAATAATATTAGTATTAGTTAAAGTATTACTCTTTTTTCTCTTTAATTTGATAATCTAATCTATACAGCATGTTTGGTTTATGAAATAAAATGATTATTTTATGAGAATTGAATAGAGAAAGAATAAAATAAAAATAATTCTTTTGTAGTTTAGTTCATGGAATGAAATATGGTAAGAATTGCTGTTATGACTTATTTCAATATTTGTTTGATAAGAATAGCTTTGGAATAACTAAAAAATAATTAATAAAATTACAAAAATACCTTTCATAATAATAAAATTTATTTTCATAAAAAACAAAAACACCCTTTATTATAATTTCATAAAATTTCTACCAAAAGTTAAAATTAACCTTGATTATAATTTAATCACATATTTATCTCAAAAAAATAAAAATACCTTTGATTATAATTTACTCATATTTTTACAAAAAGACAAAATTACCCTTGTCTATAATTTTTATTATTACATGTTTATGTCAAAAGACGAAGTTATCTTTGACTATTATTTAATAATATGTTTATAAAAATACAAAATTAGATTTTACTATACTCTAAATAAATTTTTATCAAAAAAAAATAGAAGTTGAATCACCTCTTTTCTATTTCTCTATTGGATTGATTTATTAACATGTTGTATCTTTACATACATAGATTTAAAAACACCTCTTAGGAAGAAGTGAAAAGATTAGTCAAACTATTGATTTTAACAAACATAAGCTATATATTACTTACATTTACAAATTTTGATGAAGTAGTAGAGTAAGTAGTGATCCCTCAAAATATCTATGCTAACATATAATAAGAATAGAAATACCTTGCCCCCATATTATGCCTCTTTCAGTGCCTCATGCCTATTTTTATGTTTGCGTTATGTAGTTTATTAAAGATAAGTAACAATAAGGTTCCACTCACATTAAAAAAAGGGGGAGGGGTATAATGAATTGTCATTTCCTTTTAAAGTTAAAAAAAAAAAAGAAGAAGAAAGTTGTAGGCAAACTTTTATCCATTAGGTTTTAAAAAACACTAGGCTATGATTCTTTAATTAAATTTGATGTTAAGGGTAATCATTGGTGGATTGAAATGGGTCAATGCGCATCTCGGATGGCGACGAGGAACAAGAATTGGGATTATTGCAATAGCAATGTGGTTTCCTTAAAGTCAAAAAGGATGAAAGGGTGTTTGACCATGGTGAAGGAGTGACGTTCCATACTTTACATCGCCAAAAAGTGCCTTATCATGCTTTTTTACTAGCATAAATATGGCAAGTCTTGATGATTTTCATTTTCTATACATCTTTCTCTTTCATTTTCTTCTTTTAGTTCATTATCTTTTTAAATTTTTCTCGATGTTCAAATTGAAATGTAAAGAATTTTGAAACTTTCAATTAGCCCCACAACTCCTTTTCTCCATCAACACTAGAACAGAGAGAAAAAGTCAAAGCTTTTCAAGACTTGAAGTGCAAGTTTGAGAAAGTATATGTTTTTCTCTTCAATATTAATGTTTATTACAATAATGATTATAGCTTTTTGGAATGAGTTGTTTCTGAATGTTTAGGAATCCAATGATTGTTTCTTATAGATGTTAATTTTAGTTTAAGTCTTAACAATTCTTTGATTCTTTCTGGGTGGCTTAATTTTGTTTCAAAGTGTTGGAACAATAGTTTTCTAAGACATATTGATGGGTTTCATAACAAAGAATCCTTTTTATTAGAAACAAAGAAAGTCTATTCCTCTAGTATTGCTCAACCTATGTTGTGCCCAATCCATAGACTAAAACTCAAGAAATTAATATATCTTTTAGAAATACTAGTCCAAATGGAAAAGAAGTAATTAACTGTATGTTCCATCCAAGGCAACCCTAGTTATTCACTATTGGTGCTTATTCATTAATCAAGCTTTATTGTCACTAGAAATACTTGCAAGGTAGTGTTGTGCAATAGAAAGTTTAATACAAGGATGGGATACAATTCTCATTATGATTTTGACTCCTACGTATGAGTGGACAAATGCACTTTTGATAGATGAGGAAGGCCATTGAAACATGTGCCTCCTCTATAGGTAGTAATGTGAGCAGCATATAGAATTATTTCTTAATGAAATACTTGATTGTTGAATCTATGCCTATAAACAACCTATCTTGAACACTCGACATAAAAAGCCTAAGACTTGTCGAGTAGGGATGCATCCCTATTTTTTATTAAATAACCTTCCCATAACCTATCTTTATCTATCTAGTGTATCACCACAACCCTTGACTAACTAAGCTTCTCTAAATGGATTGTTTTTCTAACCTTTTGTTTTAATTGTTAATCATATTATTCGTGTTGTTCCAGATCTCAAATATAGAAAATCTTATAGGGGCACCAATATCTAAGTCATCTACGAGACAAAAAAGTGTTAGAAGGGCTCGTAGACTTCAACCTGGGAAGTGTTACAAGTATCTAATTATCTCATGAAGTTAAAATTCTTTCTGTAGAAGAAATCAAATTGTCAATGACTAAGTTCTTTTGAGTAGCTGCCAAGCCTTATACAGAAGAGTATTTTGTCAATGAAATATCTGCTCAAGGAATCCAGCTAGATTGGAGTCAATTAATTTGATGTTTATTCTTTGATTCTTTACGTGTCATGAAAGTCTTTATAGCAATCATTACATTTCTAGAAGATTTATTAGAATTATGAACAATACAGTTGGAAATTGATCATCATATATAAGAGGATTTCATCAATTTGTGTTAAAAAAAAGTTACCTTGTTCAAGAATTATTCATTTTAATATTGAAAATGGAAAAAAATAAAGCTATTTACAATCTAGAGTTATTCACTTCCAATAGTATTTTTATAATCAAGGGAATGAAGAAATAACATAAAGTGTCGAATGAAAGATTGGTAAGCATATTCGACAACCCCAATTACACATCAATTCCATTATTCTATAGTATAAACATATGCTAATCTTCTAAACGTTTGGATGCAAATCTTAAATATCTCTCATTTATCTTTCTCATTTCTTTTCGAAATTTCTCTTTGTAATAAGAGATTGCGGTATTGAAGCCTATACACACACAAATAAAATATTAAACAAGTATTATAATCAAAAATAAAAAAATAAATTTATTTATTAAATATATGAAAATTACCTTTAATAAATCTTTCAAGCTTGTGATAGTAGAATGATCGATGTCAACATGAGTTTGCTGTCAAATATTCAAATATGTAAGGGATAACATATAACATAAGAATTTAATTTTACCATTATAATATTTTTAATTACTTGGACAAATTGAAATAGTTGAGTACTTTAATTGAATCCACTAGCAAAACTATGGTATAAGGGATGAGTAATTTAGCTTAATTTCTATGAAATTATTAGTATAAATACATGATTATATAGACTAAAAAGAAATTATAAGGATAAAATAAAATAAAACCCTAATATAAAACACTATTAAGAATTTATTACCCTTACTGCTTGAACTTGTGGAGTCTTTGTCAATTTTTCAATTTGACGACTTTTCTTTCTTTTAGCTTTTTTCAAAGCATTTTTAGGTTGATAAGATGATCTATTTCCTTTATGTTTAGGTTTGCATTTAATTTCTTTGATTTTTTTGCCTTCTTTCTCATTATACCCACTTTCGTCAAATTGATAAATTTATTTTTCATCACTAAAGCTCTGAGACTCTTTAATTGATAACTGCTTCAAAATTGTCCCACCTTTGCTCAATGTCTTTTGTCCATCACTCATAACTATATCAATTGATTTCTTACTCATTGCAACTCTTGCTGTTAAATTAAAATACCATCTAAGCAAAACTTTGTAGCAAGTACTTACATTTATTTTATAATCATTGAATCTAGTGCAAGCAAAAGGTTAACCACAAACCCAATCTTCACTTCTTTGGTTCATCCTTTTAATATATATTGATTTGGAACTCATTTAAAATTCTGAAAAAAAAACCACTTTCAAAGCATGAGCACATAAAATACCAACAAAATCTAATTTCTTACAGCTACAAATGATTATCGAATTTGACAAGTCAAATATAATTATATGATGACGAGGTTTTCTTGGGAGAATGACTTTGTAACTAGTAGTACTCTCAACAATTTCAATTGTGTACAACTCATAATCCCAAATAATCCAAAGTTCACTAGAAACATTTTAAAAACTATTGAAGTATACACATCTATTGGATGCTTCAACATCTCCACTGAAATTAGCAAAAACGGCTTGCTCTAACTATCTTGGTAGTTTGTTTTCAACTCCTTGTAGCGTCTATCAATCAATGATCTCTGAAAATGATAAAAAAAGTAATAAATCATAATTTTAACCAAGTGTAATTTTTTATTTGGTTATTCATACTCTCACTTCTTTGAGCAGTCGACATATCTGCACAAAAAGTTTATCGTTTATAAACCAAAGCCCATTTCTTCTTCAATTCAAATTGTCTATGCTGCCAACTATTATTTTCCAAATTATATTTCATAAGCATATGATTCCATGCATTTAGAAAATCTTTCTCTTCGTTATAATTATAAACATAACAACTAAAATATTTAGCAAAACTATTAAATATCTCAAATACATCAATAAGATATTTTTTGAATTTTAATACATATGCCACACACACAAATGATGATATGTTTCAAGCCATTGTGAAGCAAGTGCTTTTGCCATTGCAGCATCCTGATTTATAAGAATTGTCATTAACTTTTTCCTTGACATTGCTTTAAATAATGAATCAAATAACTTTACAAAAGTATCACATGTTTCATCATACAACAATTTTGCACCAAAAATATCACTTTACTTATGATGATTAACACCGACAAATAATGCAAAAGGTCTACACTCTTTATTTTTTCTATATGTTGTATCAAAATATACCACATCTCTAAAAGATTCATAATCTACTTTCAACCTGCCATCTATCTTGAAAATATTTGTGATGAGATTATCATGATCAACCTGTATAACATAAAAAAAATTAAGGTCATCATGCTACATATTTTGTAGATACTCCAAGATACCACCAGTATCTCCAACTTTCATTTCTTTCTTTCTCTTAAAATGCAAGTAACAATTGTAGTCCTTAAAAATAAAATCAAAATTCTTGAGTCCACCAACTTTTCTTGCCAAAACTCCAACACTCTCCTTTGATGCTATTCCAGAGCAATCAGCGGTTTCAAGTTCAATGGTTTGAGGGAGATTGATTGTCCTTTGAGATTTTAGAAACATATGCTTACGAGGAGAAGCTAATGCATGTAGATGTTCATAATAAATTTCATAACACGTAATTTATTGTCATATTTTGAAACCTTTAATATAGCTAAGCACCTAAATCTTGTTTTAGGATGATGACTTTTAAAATCATCATCTCTTTTATCTTTTCTTCAAGTTCCTCTGCAAGAATAACACAAAACCTTATCTACCCATTACCATACTTATTCTTATGTTTTTTAGTTCTTCGAATACTAAATTCTATTTCTGTCGCAAACTTATTGTAACAATCTTAAATATCTTGTTCTGTTTCGAAATCCATTCCAACTTTTGAAATAATTTCGTCTGATATATTTGTATGAGTTAAATTCACAACATAAGTAATAGAATCAATCATGTTTGAACACTTATCTTGCTTTGAATTCTACTCCTCCATTAGTTTAATTGATAGAAGAATATCATCTTCAGTAAATTTCAATCTTTGACATAATTTATATTTATTTATAGTATTTGTAATTTCTTTATCAATAAGCTAAAAAATAAACAAATTTAGTTATCTTTTAAATTAATAGAAAGATTATACCCTACTTTGACAATATTTCATTTTACATGCTTAAAGTTTAATTAATTAAATGCAATCAATGAAAAAAATGCATCAAATTTGAATTAAAATTTAATAATCTATAAAAAAATAAAAAAAGAGTAAATCAAATAAATATGGGCTGATGACTTGAGCTATTAAATCAAAAACTAAAAAGTAGAACTTATCAGCCTTTGACAATGGAAAGAGGCACAAAAAATAAATTGATAAAAAAGAAACACGAAAAGTTAATAAAGACAAATTTGAAGAAAAAATAAAATATAACAAAAAGAAAGAAAGGTATGTAATTGACTGATAAAAAAGTATATACTATTTTCTGTTTTGTAAAACCTAATGAATAAAGTCTACCTACAACTTTCTTTTTTAAAAAAAAAAAAATTCAAAGGAAACTATACTCCATTATTTTTTTTTTTAACATGAGTGGAACCTTGCCATTACTTAATTTTAATAGATTAAATGACATATGGTATAAAAATAAGCACGGGACACAATATGGGGCAAAGGATTTCTATTCCAAATAATAGTTTGCTTTTCAAATGAAAATTTGAATATAAGTTTACACATCCACTACACCTCTTAGCTTAATCTATGGTTTTCTCATTGAAAATGAAAACTCTTTTCATGACTCTTCAAACAATAAAACCAGAGAAAGGGAGTAAAAATTATGAAAATTAAGTTATGAAGAGGAATAAACCTACCATCCTACTATTGTTCATGAATTTAAGACTAGGACTAAAGTAGCAACTACCACCACTAACATTTTTTCAAAAATTTGTGGAATAAATCCAAGGTGCCCCCAACTTTAGAAATCTCTCCAATTTAAACTCAGCCATATCCAAGAGAAAACATGTGAAGGAAAACAAAAGATTTAGACTTGCAAAAATATGAAGAACTAATATTTATGATTAAGATAAAATTTACATAATTTGATATCATTCATCTATTGGCTAAATATTATACATACTGTCATTCATCATCCATCATATAAAATTTACATACAAAATAAGGTTCAAGAGCCAACCATACATGACCAATCCCACCAGTAGCAAGATCTTAGCTAAAAGGTCTTCAAAAGTTAACTTACCTTGTGATTAAACTTGTCAATCAACCCTATAGCTCACCATGTCTTAACTACAAGGTCCCAAAAAGTTCTAATTTCATTAACAACCCTTCTTAAAAAGTTTCAGACCTATCAATGAACCCTACAGTTAGCATCAACAACAACTACAAGTGCCAAAAAGTTGCAATTTCATTAACTTAGCTTTACAAAAAGGTTCAAACCTATCCAAGCTTAATGATTTGCAAGAAACTTCCTCAACCATCCAAGTCTTCGATCAAGTGTAAGACTAAAAAACACAAACATATGAATTGGAAAATCATCAAGTTTGATTAAAGCAAAATCCCTTTCCATCTTTGTCAATCCTTCTAGTTGACTTAAAATCTCATTCAACTTTTAAGCCTTTTGTTGAATGTTCACCTCAGCCTCAACACTTTTGTCAAATGTCCTTCTAACCTCTTTTTTGTTTTCACCTAATACTATGGTAGCAGTAATAAATGAATTAGATGTAACCGAATCGCCCATATTATTTGCCCTCCTCCTCTTCCTTGCTGAAACATTTTCACTTTTAGGAGTTGATGTTTGAGGTTGAATATTGGAGAAATCTCCCTCATCGAAAACAATCTAACTAGGTTATCACCTTTAATTTCCTCATTTATCATATCATTATATTCCTACATTTCTTGGATATTTGCTACAGTTTACGTATCTTTTCCTATTGTATGATCTCTTGCTTATATATCACTAAGCTCATTGAAGAAAGGAAAACTCTTTCTTCTAAAAGAGGCAACCTCTTTATGACTAATAATAACAAAAAAAATACTGTTAAGTAACTGAAAAGAAAATACTTAAACAAGTTCAAACCAAATACTTACCTATATGTAAGATTCCCACACAGGATTTTCATTAATAACCATGTTCCTTTGATCATCCCACCCAAATTCGCTAGTATGTGGCTCTTGCATCCTATGATATATAATAGCTCATTCTTTTTTCAAAGTCTTTATCTTAGACTCTGTATAGGGTTTCTCCTTCAAGTTTGAATTTGGTAACTTTGTTGCAAGCATTTTTTCAAGTTCCAATTAATAACCCCATTTGAAACCAATGTCAACATTATATTTTCCTATATTTTGCAAATCAGTTAGAGATGAAGCTAGTGCAATATTTTCTTCATAATTTCACTTTCTTTTAGTTCTTTTTGAACTTTGAGAAGCAAGGACTAAAGTTACAGACATTGTTTTTTACCATAAACCAAATATTTGATTATAAACAAATAATTATAATGTTAAAGGATAAAAAAATATATCCAATAATATATTAAAACTTGTCATACTTTATTCAAATGATAAAAAAAGTATAACATAAACAATAACTAACCGCACCAAATGAGAAAATAGCAAAACACTGATAATAATAAATGAGAAAAAAGCATAACAACTTGTAATGACAAAGGAAAAAACACTAAAACAATGCCTAAAATAACAATACACCTAACATATGTCAATCCTCATTTGCCTAGATGCTTGCCATTCATTAAACATTTGTTTTTCAATTCCATTACCCAATTACTCCAAACATTAGTGGGATCAATAGTAGTTATTATATCCTACTCAACCAATGTATTGGTTTGAATACATTCCCTTAGATCAACTTCAATAAGATCAAAACTCATATCTCTCTTAATAAAATTATGAAGCAAACAACAAGCTGTAATCTATGTATCTTAATCGGATAAAATGATAGACTCTTAAGAAACTCGACCTCATTTTTAACAACCCAAAACAACTCTTTATAACATTCCGAGTAGCTACATGTTTCATATTAAAAATTTCTTTAGAATTGTTTGGTTGATAACTGTGATGCCATTCATTCAAATGATATCATTAACCCCTATAAGGTACAATAAAGCTTTCACAATTTGTGTAATTTGCCTCAACTAGGTAATAGCAACCTCTATAGAAAGCACTAAATAAGTTATTTATTTACTTAATATAATCATATAGTGAAAAATCTGAAATACCTTCCTATTATCATAGGAAAGTTTACCATGAGGCACATTAACTCATTTTTTCTCTTTATTGCATCTTAAAAACTCTGCCATCAGCTATAGATCCTTCCCAACAAAGAAGAACAAAGACAAATTGCGTGTTAACTATATATACACTTAACATATTTGTTGTAATATCCCCTTTACGAATGCGATTTCTAAGTTTATCTACACTTGGCACCTTAACCTTGATATATGTCCCATCTAGAGTGGCTGAACAATTCTACAAATCAAATGTAAGGAATTACTATAAATAAACCTATTGATGTCTTGTATATATAGTTACAAAGGAATAGGATAATTAATATACCTTAGACCATTTTCATCAATTGTTTGTAGAGTTTGTTAAAATGGGACTCACGTTTTACAAAAAAAAGCTACCAGCAATTTCATCACTGCATTTAAAACATTATAAAAGTGCCAACTAATTGTCTCACTTAACCTTCTAAAATTTAATCTACTTACTTGAGTTTTAACATGATCAGTAATAATATGTAAGAACATTGCTACCTGTTCATCATAAGCATATTCTTTGTTGATTTTAACCCTCAAATACTTTCTAGCATTTCACATAATTTAAAAAAGACATGCCTATGGATCCTAATTTGTGAAATAGATGAAATATCATTATCATACACAATTTGTCTCACATATTCTCAATTTGCAACAAAGTCTAGTGCATAAGATCTAACTCTTAGCCTATAAGTAGATAAAGTCGACATTGATAAGAAAGTAAAAAATGAACTAATAAGACAATATGTCTTCATATAAAATTTAAACAGGGTTAGTATTGTTTTTCGCCTTTTAGCATCTCTTCTCAAACGTAAACGAGCCATGATTGCAAAAAATAAATTTTCTAATCTATTTTATTACATACAAAAAATAATGAAAACATATTGCATCGAAAAGTAAAAAATAAAACAACAAAATAAACTTGCAATCAGATTTTGAACTACAAGTACTAATCACATATGAGTTGTGAAGTCATAGCAGTGAGTATTAAATTAAAGGAAATTGATCAAAAGGTATGCAACTAATATCATTATTATGGTACTAATCATGTTATAAATTTGGATTATGCTCTTTATAAAGATCTTAGCAACCTCATTACTATTCTCCGTAAATCAAATTGAAATCATATTGAGAATCTATTGGACAAGAAACAACAAAAAAGAACAAAATATGATAAAGCACGGCTAACTTAATAACAATATGTAGCTGCCATAATTAATTCAACAATAATCCATTCTCAAGTGTATAGTTTTCTATGTTGTTATACATATTAAAAACATTAAAAAAGCAAACTTATTTTGTACCAAACAATTTAAAAATGTTAAAAAGAGAATTGAATTCCAATTTCCACCACACAAGTAGGCTCTAATGTGTTATTAAATGTTTAAAACTAATTGCCAATAATCATATTATTGTAGCCTTACATCAGTTTTGGGTCTAGTAGGTCAATTAACAAGCTTTTAATCATTCAACCCATTAATTAAAATATAGCCTAATGGTGGAAGTTTTGCTCTATAATTATTAACCAAATCTAATATGCTAATACAAGTTAAAAAAGTACTTGATCCAAGTACCTTTAGTGAAATGTTAAGGAATTTGCTACCCAAAACCTTAAAAAAACAAATCAAAAAATAATTTGTCCAATACCAACCAAATAATCTTAATACAAAGAATATATAGTGAAAATCATAAAAGGAGTTTACACTGACGAAGAGGATGCACATTAAGGATGAAGAAGATGCACACCAAAGGTGAAGCACCATTATAGAGGAGGAAGGTGATAGGTAACAAGGAAAAACGATGAAAATGTGGAAAAAAGAGGTAGTGGCAACATATAAAGCTAGAAAGGTGAAAGGTGGATGAGAGAAAAGAAATTGGAATAGAGCTAAAGATATAAGGAGTGAGAGGCAAATGAGGGAGAGAGAAGAAAAATAGGAGAAAATAATGTATTTATATAGGTAGGGTTGTAATTTTTAAAACTTACCAGGGAGATTTTAATCCTATCAATTCTAGAAGCTATTCCATTAAAAATGGAATAACAAATACCATGGGGTGGGTGGGGAATGAGTAAAATGAGATTTAGGAGAATATCTATTTTTGAGAATGGCTATTCCCCACCTCATTTGGCAACCAAATGAAGGAACAAACTATTCAATGAATAGTCTTCCCAAGTAATTAATATTTCTTCATCCACTAATATTTTGACAAGATATAGAATTTGGCTTGTTGTCTATTCTATATTATTTTTGCCACATTAGTACTTAATACTTGTAATCAATTTCATAATAAGATTTGAAAAACTCATTTTCCAAATCTTATTTTGGCTTTATCAATGACTCAATTGAGTTATTACTTGTTAAGACGCAAGTGGATGAGTCCCCTTAGTATTACTCAAGGTGATGAATCCTCTATTGATCATTCACCTTAGTACCACTATGTATTGGTCTGTCAGTTTTATTGATCTCTAATCTTGATTAAACATTGAATAGGGACAATTTAGGACTAATGCTTTGATGTAATAGGGATCTCATAATTATAACATTTTATAATTCCCTTTGTAAATTATATTTTATTATATGGACTTTATCTTATTAGTTGATAATAAATAACAATTTCAAACATAAAGATAAAAAAACCTTATATTAAAATCAAATACCTAAAATAACATTAAAGTATACATTTGTACTTTTGAGAGGAAGAGAGGGACAACTTGGGAGAAAGAAAAGGTGGAGGAATAAGGGGAGGGGATCATTGATCGACCAAGGAAAATGAAGAGTTAAGGAATAATGAGATAAATGATGAAGAGAGAGAAAATTTTGTATGAATGGAGTGTTAATTAAGACCAACATTGGATAGACATTAGGCTAGGTTGGACCACTTCCCTCTACCTCTTCCTTGTTGACCAAAGAAAACCAAGGGGAAAAGAAAAGAAGGAAAAAAGAAAAAAGAAAGAAGAATGAAGAAAAAGATAGAAAACAAAATGAAAATATATGTGTCCAACCTTTTTTATTTCATTTTCCATGTTTTCTACATTCTTTGCCTTTTCATTTTTAAAATATTTTTTTATAAAAATAACTGAAGATAAAAATTTAGCAAGATATATAATTTAGTCCATTAATTTATTTTTTAAAATATTAAATAAAAATATTTTGGGTTACTAGTAAACGAAAGAGAACAATATATAAAAAGGAAAATTTTAAAAATTCATATATTTATTCTCTTATTTTTCATGTTATCCTTTTTTATTGCTTCTTCTTTTTAGATCATTCTGTTTAAAAATCATAATTTAGAAAAAATTAAAAAATGATCAAATATAATATTTGACCAGCAAATTTGTATTTTTAAAAATTAAAAGAATTTGCACAAGGAAAAGGAAAGATAGAAAGTTAAGTTTTTGACTTTAGGTAAGAAAACATGATTTTGGTCCTTTGAGAAATAAAAAAAAAAGGTTTTGGATCTTTTTCTTTTTCTTTTTAGCCTTTTCTCCTCTATGATCTTTAAAATAAAAGGCTATGATTTAAAATAATTTTAGAAAAATATTACGAAACATATGTATTTGATATATTAATTTTTATTTATAAATTGAGTAAAGAAATCTTAAATTTTTGTGAAAAGATAGAAAATACTTATTAAATTTCTTATCATTCTAAATTTTCTTCTTTATTTAATTATTTTCTTTTAAAATGTTTATAAGTTGAAATAATTTATCTAAAAAATTTTAAAAAATAAAAATTTATTAATAATATATTTTTTAAAAATAAAAAATCTATAACGCAGATTGTTCTAGCAGCGGAAGTTAGAAAAAATACGGATCCGGAAATAATTACAAAATATATGACCCGGCCCGACCCAAAGAGAAGTTGCTCCACAAAATATTCCCGCTCTCATTCTGTTCATTTTGATTTGAATTTTTTCGCATGGTCCTCACAACCTGAAAGATGAGGAAAAACCAGAAGTAAGAAAAAGAAGATAGAGATAGAGAAGCTCTCTCTCCAGTTTGAAGATCTGCAGCTCTCTCCAATATTTGCTAAAACAAAATGGCGCCTCACTTTGTTTTCCCCCCAAATCTGCGAGCCCTAGAAGAGCAAGAAGAAGACGAACACCAACACAATCGTCTCTCCGTTCAAAACCCTATCGACCTTGCTCCACTTCGTCCTGCCGAACTAGAAGAGTTTGTCAAAGGTTCAATTCTGCTATTGCATGATTTTGTTTTTTAATTTTGTCCAAAATCAGTTTTTTTTTTTTGCTAAAATGGAATGACTTCAATTTGGCTAAATTGCTTCAGCTTAAAGGAAATTCTGGAAAATGGAGATGGACTTTGCTTCTTCTTAAACTTTTGACCTCATATCTGTTGAAATTTCATTTTTTTATGGTTTCCTCCTCATGAAAAGCCTCAATTTTTTGTTTGATTTCTTCTTTTTTTTTCCTAATTTTTCCGGCTGTTGACAAAATGAGTCAACCAACGTGGTTAAGATAATTCTATTTTGCTGATTCATTTGGAAACATCGGTTTAGTTTCTCGTTTTTCTAAGCAAATATTATAGTAGAATTTTTATATTCAATGTTCTTGGCATTTACAAAAAGTAAGTTTTATTATGTATACATGATTTCATAATTTTATTAAATTTTTGTAATTTTTCCTTTCCGTACAGGGGTATCCTTTGATCTGTCTGATAAAGAGCTCTTCTGTATCGAAGAGCAGGATGTGTTTGATCGCGTATACACTTTGGTCCGAAGTTTTTCCAGCCTCACCCCATCTTGCAAGTTCATTCTTGTAGAAAGTCTTCGGTCCAATCTCAGTGTTCTCCTCCCAAATGTTGATTCACTTGTGCGTGTTTCTCAAGGTCAGGATGATAATGAAACTCCGATGCTTGATCGTGTCACTTCACATCGTAATGCTTTTAAAATTTACACATTCTTTCTCCTCCACATTATTTTGGCCGAGGAGTTCAACAATGGTTCTAGCAACAATCCCAAGGTCTAGTCCCTGCTGCCCCCCTTCACCCTTGCTATATCATTGCTGTTGTTGGTGTTATGTTTTGATAGTTTTGGTTGGTCATTGGTTTAGGTGACAGCAAGTAGCCGTAAGAAGCAACCAGTAAACTCATGGAATTGGGAGTTACAGAGGGGCCGGATGCTTAACCTGATTGCTAACTCACTAGAGATCAACCTCGTGTTGCTCTTTGGATCAGCTGACCCAGAAGAAAATTATCTATCTTTTATTGTCAAGTAAGTCAAGTTGTCTAGCTAATCCCACCAGCTATCATAATCAATTTCTTTTGTGTTGAAATGAAATTAATTTTTCTGATTTTGGTTTTGCAGAAATAGTTTTTCTATGTTTGAGAATGCCATGCTTTTAAAAGACTCAGAAACAAAAGATGCTCTATGTCGTATCATTGGGGCTTGTGCCACAAAGTACCACTACACAGAGCAGTCATCTGCTTCAATCATGCACCTAATTCACAAATATGACTTTGTTGTTACCCACATGGCTGATGCTGTTGCTTTGGCTGAGAAGAAGTATGGTGATGGAACACTTGCAATTTCTCTTATCAGAGAGATAGGGAGGACTAATCCCAAAGCCTACGTGAAGGATACAGCAGGGGCTGAAAATGTTGGGCGCTTCTTGGTGGAGCTTGCTGATCGACTGCCAAAGTTAATGTCTACTAACATTGGACTTTTGGTCCCACACTTTGGCGGAGAATCTTATAAGATAAGGAATGCCCTTGTAGGTGTTTTGGGTAAATTAGTTGCAAAAGCATTTAATGATATTGAAGGTGAAGTGAGTTCTAAATCTGCTCGTCTTCGGACCAAGCAAGCCATGTTGGAAATTTTGCTCGAGCGTTGTAGAGATGTTTCAGCTTATACAAGGAGCCGAGTTCTTCAAGTTTGGGCTGAACTATGTGAGGAGCATTCTGTTTCAATTGGTTTATGGAATGAGGTTGCAACTGTTGCTGCTGGGAGATTGGAAGATAAGAGTGCCATTGTTAGAAAATCTGCATTAAATTTGCTAATCATGATGTTACAGCATAATCCATTTGGGCCACAGCTCCGAATAGCTTCATTTGAAGCAACTTTAGAGCAGTATAAGAAGAAGCTAAATGAGCTTGAACCAGCTAAGTTGTCTGAAGGCATGAAGGATGGTGTCCCATCTGATAATGACTCTTGTAATGATGAGGGTGAGGTTGATAATGCAAATGCTGAAGGGGTGGCCAACCACCAGTCTGAGAGTTTAACTGATAGTTTACCCCATATGGAACAGGAGATTGCTCATAAGGATAGTTCTGTGCCAGATGTTGGGAACTTGGAGCAGACTAGGGCCTTGGTTGCCTCCCTTGAGGCTGGTTTGAAGTTTTCTAAGTGTATATCTGCCACAATGCCAACACTCGTTCAACTGATGGCTTCATCTTCTGCTACAGATGTTGAGAACACAATTCTCCTGCTGATGAGATGTAGACAATTCCAAATTGATGGTGCAGAAGCCTGTCTCCTTAAGATGTTGCCACTGGTAGGCTTCATTGTTTGTCATGCCTTCATATATATGTTTTCTTCTATTTCATCTTCCTTTTCTTCCTTTTGTGCTTTTGAAGTTGGCTATCCTTTGAACATGATCTTTTATTAACATTTTGCATGAACAGTATGTGATCTGTTGTGGATTTTTCAGGTATTTTCTCAAGACAAATCCATATATGAAGCTGTAGAGAATGCTTTTGTAACAATTTATATTAGGAAAAACCTGGTAGAGACTGCTAAAAATCTTTTGAATCTAGCCATAGATTCAAATGTTGGAGATCAAGCAGCCCTCGAGTTCATTGTTGGTGCCTTGGTGTCTAAAGGTGATATATCCAGTGGTGTGGTACGTTCTCTTTCATGTCTGGAATATCCATGTTCATTTGAATTAAGATCATTCCTTGGTTTAATATGGAAACCTAGGAAGGTCAACTCTTCCTTGGAATTGTGGTCTTGTTTGTTGCCATGAATAAAATAGATGCTAAACTATTATAGGCCTCCAGAAGGTGATGGAAGTTATGAAGCTGAAGTACTGTGTGGTTTATAACGAATCCACACACGTTGGAATCATCTGCTGTTAGATTTTAAGGCATTGTTTTACTTTGTAGATCCACTTACAGGACCAGATTCACACTATATGTTTTATCATGATTTTCATTGCTTAAGTTTCTTTGTGGTTACTCATAGGAGGGATTGTGGTCACTGAGTTTAAGGAGGTGTTTAAGTATTGTCAAAGATAATTTAGCCCAGAGAGGGTCTGAATGATAGTGTTGATTAATTTAGTTGTTTTCTTCCTTTTGAGAGTTTTAGCTAAAATTATCTCATAGTTAAAGTCTGCTTGCATAGTGTCAATGATTCTTTTCTCTATTGTGCCATTGTCTTGCAGATATCAGCACTATGGGATTTCTTTTGCTTTAATGTTAATGGAACCACTGCTGAGCAAAGTCGTGGGGCGTTAGCTATCCTCTGCATGGCAGCAAAATCATCTACGGAAATTCTTGGCTCTCACTTGCAGGATATAATTGACATTGGGTTTGGGCGTTGGGCTAAAGTGGAACCTTTGCTAGCGAGGACAGCATGCATTGCTATCCAGAGATTGTCTGAAGAGGACAAAAAAAAGTTGTTACTTAGTAATGGCAGCCGCGTTTTTGGTATTCTGGAAAGCTTAATTACAGGCTTTGGGCTTCCTGATAACATATGGTATGCTGCTGCTGACAAAGCAATAGGTGCAGTATATACGATTCATCCAACTCCAGAAAACTTAGCTGCTGATCTTGTGAAAAAATCTCTTAGTTCGGTTTTTGATGGTAGCAGAGTAGATGCATTACACAATGACATCAACAGTGGTAACTGCAGTGTACTTACCACTGTTCAAGTAGCAAAACTTAGCAGATACTTATTTGTCACAAGTCATGTTGCCATGAACCAACTGGTGTACATTGAATCTTGTGTTCGGAAGCTCCAGAAACAGAAAAGTAATAAAGAAAAAGTGGATGCTGAAGGTACACCAAATGCAGAAACACAAAAGGTAATGTCAGGTTTTGAATATTCCAATATTAGTGGGGTAGAGGACAGTTTAACCTAATATTTATTTTGTAATTATGAATTTGTAATTTGATTTGAGAAACCTATAATTAAGACTTTGTAATCTGATGATGTCTTACAGGATAGTAGTATCAATGCTGAACTAGGTCTTGCTGCTTCTGAAGATGCAGTACTAGACACACTTGCTGAAAGAGCAGAGAAAGAAATTGTTTCTAGTGGTTCCAGTGAAAAGAATTTGGTTGGAGAGTGTGCACCTTTCCTCTCTAAGCTCTGCAGAAATTTTTCTTTGATGCAGAAGGTGCATTTTTCAGCTTTTCCTTTTTTTACACTTTCATTTTTCTAAAGTCCTATTGGTTCCATTATCGACATTCTCATTAAAGAGCATTGTGCACAACAATATTACTAATTTCTATACCATTTGAATTTATTACTGAAGTCATTTCCCATCATGGGATCAAGTTAATAATGATTCATGATTCCAAAAAATTAATATAATGACATTTCCTAAGTTCTTGAGAGTAATCTTATTTATATAGATGAAATATAAAATGTAATTGTACAATCATTAGGAAATAATTAAATCAACAAATCTTAATTTCTGATGGAAACAAAATGAAGCAGTTTTTCTTCTGTATTAGATTGCTTGTATGGCTTTTACTTTCTACCTGTTAAAAATCTTGTTTAATTAATTGACTTGACTTTTGTGTTCTCAGTATCCAGTACTGCAGGCCTCTGCAATGCTTGCCTTATGTCGATTTATGATTATAGATGCCAATTATTGGTAACTCTCTCAAATCAATAAATCTTTCTATCTGTTATCTGCTGTTTTAAGTCGAAGGAGGCTTTATGCCTGAGTTTTTGATTGAATGACTTTCCAGTGATGCAAATCTCCAGCTTCTCTTCACTGTTGTGGAGAATGCACCATCAGAAATTGTTCGTTCCAATTGCACAATTGCTCTTGGAGATTTGGCAGTTCGCTTTCCTAATCTGTTAGAACCGTGGACAGAAAACATGTATGCTCGGTTAAGGGATCCTTCAGTTTCTGTTAGGAAGAATGCTGTTCTGGTTCTTTCACATCTCATTTTAAATGACATGATGAAGGTCTGACATGCTGGCTAGCAGCTGCATACTCTTTCTTTTTATTAACTTCTTTTAGAAAATTATAGAGCTTTAGGGTTCTGATTTTGGGCATGTTTGGATCAGGTAAAAGGCTACATAAATGAGATGGCTGTACGTGTAGAAGACCATGATGAGAGGATCTCTAATCTGGCTAAACTCTTTTTCCATGAATTGTCAAAGAAAGGTGAATTGTGATATTCAACTACTAAAATTGTGGAAATGACTGACATATATTTCCTACTAACAATTTTCTTTCCACTTATTTTGGCAGGAAGCAATCCAATATATAATTTACTCCCAGATATACTTGGCCAATTATTCACCCAAGATCTGCAGAAAGAGTCTTTCTGCAACATCATGCAGTTCTTAATTGGCTCCATCAAGAAGGTATACATTGCTTTGTTATGTTAAAACTGAATTGACTGTCTCTATAATGTCATTAACTTTGTGTCTATTACATTTTTCAGGACAAACAAATGGAATCACTTGTAGAAAAGCTCTGCAATAGGTTCAGTGGAGTCGCAGGCATGTATTTTTGGATTTCTTTAAATTCTCTTCCTATTTATTCATATATGATGATATTCTTCTGGTAATGTCATCTTTTGAACGTTACTATTTCTGTGTTGCAATAATTAAGACAAAGGCATGACTCTCTAATGTTAACAAACTAGCATGTTCTAGGGGCAATTCTAGTCTTACTGCATTTTACCTGTGTTTAATCTAGGTGCATCATATTGCATAAGAGAAATTGCTCTCTCTACCTGTTTGTATAATGTCCATTTTATTTATATTTGTAATATGGATACCGTGTTCTTATATAGCTGCTTTCTCCCGTTGCAATCTATAAGTTTCAGTTTAAGCTTCAAAATTTGTAAATGTTATTTCTTGAGACCATTTCCTTTCTTACTTTTTAGTTTGTCAAATTTTAAAATGCTTTTCCCTTTTCTCTGGGCTGAGAAAAATTGTATGAACATAATCTTGCTGGTGCGGCTGTCTATTTAGTTGGAAATGTTAAAATTATTGTAGAAACATCGATTTCTGTCATCTTTTGCTGCATGGTTTTGTTCAACCAGTTTATTAATTTAGTAGCATGTGTAGGATCGAGGAAGCACTACATCTTTTTCTCTTTAATTATGGCATATAGAGTACCAGAAGCTGCAGCTTCCATGTTTTCTCTGCCTCTCTTCTATTTGTTACTACTTTTCTTCATATTGCAAACAAACAATAATTGTTTGACACTACTTTATTATGAATGATGGAAGTTAATTTGTGCTTACTATAGGGATCATCTTTTGCTGCAGATGGTAGACAATGGGAGCATATTTCTTATTGCCTTTCTCAGTTGTCATTCACTGAAAAGGGAATGAAAAAGCTCATAGAGTTATTTAAGACTTATGAACATGCTCTATCTAAGGATTCTGTGATGGATCACTTTAGAAACATAATTAACAAGGTACTGAATTGATCACTAAAAAAACAAAGCCTCTGTTTCTGAAGTCAGATGATACATTTTCTCTTCACATTGTTTGCAAACAGGGTAAGAAATTTGCAAAACCAGAACTCAAAGTATGCATTGAGGAGTTTGAGGAGAAACTTAATAAGTTCCACATGGAAAAGAAGGAGCAAGAGGTGACAGCAAGAAATGCAGAAATACATCGACAGAAAGTTGGCAACATAGAAGGTTTTCCTATGGCCAGAAATGATGGGGAAGAAAGTGCAGAATCTGAAATTGCAGAAGGTTTGCTCATGTAGTTTAAGCCATAGGCCTGTGGCTTTATCTAATCTCTCGCAACTTCTACTATCTTCTTTTTTTTCTTGGATCTCTAACCTGGAAGCTTCTAATTATGGTGTGCGGAAAATTGAATTACTATATATTTAATTTTATTTTCAAAACTATGGAGCACGTTTATATTGGGGAATACAACTATACAAGATAAATATAGTAAAATGTCACGAGTTAGGTCTGCTCTCTGCTGTAAGGCAATTTACTTTGATACATCAAGCAGTCTAGTAAACAACTTGTATCTTAGCATCTTTATTAAGGATATAAAGGTACTAGCCATTAGGTGAATATTTTAATTTGCAAAATATTCAGATATGCTTTAGTGGTACAATTTATATGATATTTTAGGAGAAAGGATTATGGCTGGTGTGACTTTATTTATATAGTTAGCATCCTGATTTTTCTTTCAGTGCGTTAGAGAAAGAAAATTAAAGGAAACTGTTATACTAGGTGACTCAGCTAACAAATTGGTCAGTGGAAGACAGTGGTTATGAAAATCATCTTCCAAGTTCCAGACCTTTTCCCCCTTCAGTGGTCATGCACTGTAGCACTACAGAGACCAAAATTTTCTACAAAGACAAGAAAGGGAACTACTTTAAAAAGTCTGTTCTCTCTTTTATAGAGTAGGCGAAATAATATTTGAACTAATTTTATAATTATGCTGGCATAATACCATGTGGTACATTACAAATATAAACAGATGTAGATATGTAAGTAATATCTTATCTCTACTCTTATGTTAATATGTTAGCAAGTGTGCCTCTAAGCACATGTATAGCTGTAATTCTTCAAGATTTTATTTCCATTCTTTGTAAGCTTAGCTGCTCCCATATGGATATAGTAGTTTCATATATTTACTTCTTATTTCTAAAATTACGTTCAAAATAGTGAAGCTGGTATCAAACATTCTATCTTTTAGGTGTTCAAGATGGTGAAGTCATTAATACATCCATGGAAGGGGAAACTGAGTCTTTGGATGATGAATCGGCATCAAAAATTGTTGAGTCAGAGGAATCTTCTGGAGCTTCCAGTGAAGTGACTGAACAGGAAGAGGGGGAGACTGAAATTCAATCGCTGACAGTTAATAGGAAACGTAATTTGCGCTTTATAACTCTGTTCTTTTTAGTTTATTGAATGAGTTCAGTAACAATACATTTGCCACTGTTATAGGGATCTCCCAAGCCCAAGATAAAAAGGGCCACGTGAAGGATCTGAAGGGTGTGCCTGCAACCACCCGAAGAAGTACCGGTTCCCGGTCTAATAAAAGGTAACTTCAAAGTGTTTGTTCTGCATGATTTACTACAATTTCCTTTATAATGTCTTCCCGCAGTTAATTTGAGTTCACCCTATAAATAGAGTTACTTATATCGGTGACTAACGGTGTTGGCTATGGTTGTTGTCATGGATTCACCCTATAATACTGCAAGATATGGCCAATGAATGGTGGAATTGAGACAGAAATGCTTGTATCGTTTTGGGCAAGATGTTACTTGGTTTTTGTTTTGTACTTCTAGTACGTTTTATTGCACCTGTTACTGAATACTAAGGGGTTAGAGTAGCGGGTTTATATTTGGGGCTTAATACCATGTTCATTGAGAAATAGCATTTATGTTATTGGTTAATAATAGGTTAGAAGCTTGACTTGAGGGCCTTGTCGGCAAAAATAAGGTAATATGGTGATAGACATATGGGTTTAAGGGGAAATGAGGTATTCAAAGATGATGGTTGTTTGGGTTGTCAAGGAGAATCTATTCAACCAAGGCAATCTCACCTAGGAAATAAGACTCACAAGAATTCAACATGCTGAAAAATAAGGAACTCTCTAACTATCTTTTCTGAATAAGAAATGTGGTAGTAGGGATGCAAGATCAAAACTGCCACGAAACATGCTATTGGGCCACATTATGGGAATTCAAAAATGCCTAGATCAGTCTTAGGTACCAATAAGATTTCAAAGATACGCATGAACCAAAGAAAATTATTATACTCATAAAATTGTAGCAGCCAAAAAATAAAAATAAAAAAGGAAAACACAATTAAACTTTGATCACTTGAGTTCCTGTATCAGCCCCAAATCTGCATTGGAATCCCAAAGCAACTTGTATTTGTAACCAGCTTTTCTCTGTTGTTTAATACAATTTAACCAGGTGCTACTCTAGTAGTGTTTTCCACCAGCCTTGTTACTGGAATTTTGGTCCTCCTGTTTTGGATGGCTGGTTTATAAGCATTTGAAATCTAGGGGAGGAAGAAATCATATGAGGGAGAAGAGGTGTCTCTAATGGACTGTGTAAGAAATGATGATGGATCCAAGACATTTGTCATTCTTTGGAGTTGCCCAATAAGGTTGTTAGACCAACTGAGGGGTGAGCCTCTTCTCATGGATGCTACTCGTTGCTACTAATGTTAAGATCAACCTTCTTTTGATTCCTAAGTCAAGGAACAAGAACTTAGGTTTTTGTTTTTTTTCATATTCTTGTTTTGTTTTCTCGTGGTAGCTATAGTTTCTTCTACCACCAGGTTTTAAGGAACAAGTATTAATGATTGCAGGTAGAGAGCTCAGCATATTAGTGTCATTACTGAATGGGAGGAAAGCGAGAGAAGTTTGTTTGTGTAAAGTCGTATGCAATGCTGTTTGTAAACATACATAAAATGAAATACGCAACCCGTTTTAAAAGAAAAGAGGCTCAGGTGATGCTACTGTTTTGAATGTAGCGGTTGGACTTTGTGAGAGAGAAATGAAAATGGACATATCATAAATATGCCTTGTTTGCTGTTGATATAGTGTTTCAATCTTTTACACATTAAGGACTTGTAATCCCCTTCTGCTGCACCAGTTTTGGCCTTTTTTGTAAGCACATTGACTAGGAAATGTGCCTTAGGATAAATTTTATTTTTGTGTCAATTTCCTATTTATGAGGTTAATCAAGGGATTTTTCCCTTTAACCTTTGCTTGAATCCTTGTACTTTCATGGGTTCTTTGACACGTGGTGGTGGCTGCATCCTACACCTCTTCTCATAATACAACGCATAACAAAAGTCAATCAATATTATACGAGATTTTATCATAGGATGAGTATTGAATTGCGTCACTTTGCAAGGAAATGCTTTTACCCGAAAATTCATTTCAATGGTATTTATTTTGTATCATTCGACTTGATTAAAAAAAGAATATAGTATTTATAATCGAGTTTTGATAAAATTTGAGTAATGATTTTTAAAGTATTCATTACTTTATTTTAATTTTACATATTTGTTTATGTATTATTTTTATTTATAAATATTCTATAATTAGTGTAATACTTATTAAAATTCTTTGATTATAATAAATATGATTTTAAACTTTAATTTATTTTTTATGAATTAATTTTAGTTTATTAATTTAATTTTCATTAATATATATTAAAAAAATTGATTCTAAATATATTTTAATTGAATATTTAACCGGTAGTGTAAGATATTCAGAGTATGAATTTTTATAGGGTTTGGATATGTTATCAAAAAATTGAATTTGGATTAAGATATTTAAAAAATAACTAGTATTTTATCTGCTGACATTTTTGTTGCTCAACAAATAAAGCAAAATATTTTCTGGAATGCCTAAGTTGCAAAAATAACCAAAAAATAAAAAAAGAAAAGAAATAAGACCCCTTCCAACCAAATATTATTACAGCAAAAATATTTTCAATAATGAATTGTCTTTTGGGAGTCAGAAGAAGAGGTTGATGTTGTTGGGTTTTGGGTGAGAGTGTTCCGTGGGTTAACATTTAACAATTTGTCGGAAAGGAGGCAGCATCTATTCATGTCGGGCTCAAACGAAATCAAGCGAAAAGGTTACAAAATGAAAATATGACCTTCAGCCTGTTTATTTTTCTTATTCGCTGCTGTCTGTAGGTACTTTTTAAGTTAATTCTATCCGGATTGGAATAAATCTTGAGTTGCATTTAGGCATTTGGATTTAGGATTTTAATACTCGATTTACTCTGTTAAATGTCATTTTAATACTATGCACTTGGGACAGCAATTGATTATAAAGCACTTTCTGAGCAACCAAATCAAAACTTTCATCATAGGAGGAAAAACCAAACACATACATCCCTTCGTTTTGATATCCGTATTACCCACAATGACAAATTACAATTATTTAACCTCTACTCAAAACCTCATAATAACAGTAACAGTTGATGCTACAACTTCAAACGAGGTTTCATAAAACTTCTTGGGGCACCTTTCTGACCCAAATCGAACAGTCTAAGTGCCAGTATTCCTGCGGCCAACCCGTGCAACAAAACCAGCTTTAATTGGAGCAACTGATCGTCCAGACCCACACTGCCAAAATGATATCACAAGTTTTTAGAACATCAGACAAGCACAAGACAGGAACAATAATAATAATAGTCAAGACAGAGCTTAATTATAAAACGCAACATCCAGTACATGCAATTCTAACAAACATGGAGGCTTCAGAACTTTCATTTTCTCATTCACAAGTGAGACAATCAGGCAATGTAGGCAGTTGTCAGAACATCACAAGCCTCCTTGGCAAGAAAACTATTAGAAAACACAATAAAATTTTCTTAAAAACAAAAATCTATTTGTTGTCAATTAGCAAGCCAAAAATTCTACCCTAATTCACGCATAAGACAATCTTCCAAGAGTCTTCAGAACAAATTCATTTCTTGCTCAAAAGGCACTCAGACAATGTAGGCAGTTCTGTAAACATCATAAGCCTCCATAGGGAAAACACTTCACAGTAATGCAACTGCTAGAGACCCATAATAAAGATTTTGTTTAAAAAAAAAATTTTTACAAGCCAAAAATCCGGAACACAGAAAAGACAAAGCTGGTTCCACCCGTATAAGCATGGCCATCCAACCAATTTGACTTAAAAACTATATGTAATATTCCAAACATGGTAAGACCTAATAATATCCACTATCAGATATCAGTTTTATGTAATAACCAGCAGCACCAGACCTCAGATTTTTTACTTTCATTGTCATCAGAGTGAACATCTGACAATGTCGGCAATTCTTAATCATCATCGGCCTTCTAATCTGCACAAATTTATTACTTATTACAGCCTTTAAACCAAAGATATATGCAGGCTATCATTCCAAATAAGCATGACCACCAATTAATAAAACTTTAAAAAACTAGAAGTACTAAGGCAGTGAGTAAAAAAGACAGTTTATCCAACTATATAAGCATGAGCACCCAAGTAATTTCAATATATAAGAACTTCAACTTATTCCATATAATTGTAAAACATAATAATTTCAAAAATCAGAAAACAGTTAATGTAATACTGCCACCAGCAGGGCCCAGTACTTTTTTTTCTTTGATTTTTATCATCAACGTAACAATTGACAATGTCGACAATTCACAAATCATCACAAGCATTCTTCAAGAAAACCATCATTACTCATCACACAATAATTACAAAAACTTAAGCCCTATCCACAATTTTTTTTAAAAAAAAAAGCTAAAAGGATACATGGGCTATCATGCATGTTTAACATGGAGAAACAGAGCGAGTTGGAGAGAATGTGAACTTTGTTACCTTCTCACATCTGAGAAAGAAAAGACGATTTTCCTTTGAGAGAATTGTATCTGGACTTTTGCATCCAAGGCAAATGACATACTCATCTGAGAAGAAAAAACAACATTTTATGAAGGAATTCACCAAATATTCCAAGCTTCAAGTTTACGTTTCTATTATCTCAATATAATGAAGAATATAAGAGATAAGGTACTTACTAATATAACGACGAAGGATCCCTTCAAAATTTTTTGGGGCAAACCTGCCCTTCACAACCAACCTTTGCTGCCCATCAAGTGATCCACTTGTCCCCAGCTCAGCAAGCAAGAATGCCATGACATGGTCGGGTTGTCGATGCATTCTGGAAAATTTTCCCAGACAAGAAGTAGTTAGGGCGGGTGATGTTTGTTACGCAACCCAGTCAACCAACATTGCATGTAGAACATCATCAAATGGTAAACTCAACTCAAAAAAAGATAGCTGCCCATGGTCCTAGTACAACCAGGAGAAGAAATATTTCTAGTTTTCCTCCAAGCCTAATTAACTTCTAACTGATTAATGGGATGAGGACATCAGGAAGTACTAGCAAGTGAGGAAAACCATACTTGAAAGATAAGTAATCATAAGTTAAGTCAGTGCAACATGACCTACATGCAAGCAACATATTTTTATAGAATAAACAACAAAAATTCAGAACCCAAAAGATGCCTTACAAGGGATATCGGATCCTCATCCACCCAAAATAACACAAATACCGTATTTATAGCTGAATATAGTACAGAATTCAGGACAACGAACAACATACGTCTTGCAGAGATCCATGAAATTCACAAATACAGTTTTCTTGGTGCCTTCACGAAGAACTTGTGGAGGCCTCATAACAGTTCTACGTCTATCTCCAGCAAGCTCGGGGTTGTTCTCCCGGAGGATGTTAAACACCCGACCAAGAAGCTGCATGCATCAAATTGAGCAAAGGTTAAATATTTTATCAATGGTAGAAAGGAAAGGATAGCATGTAAAGTAAAGAGAAATCCCCTTAGTGCTCTGGTAGCCACCAATTACCCCTTCAAAGCCAAATAAGATCAAACTTTCAAGAATCACACACTGACACTAAGAAACCTATTTAATTAGTAGCCTCAGAGATAGATAATACCATCCTCCAAAATGGATGGTTGTAATTGGTGAAATTCTTAAACCTTGAATGAAAACTAACGAAGATACTATCAAGAGGAAGCACATGAAGGTTCCATCAAGTACAGATTCATAGCAACATTACCAAGACAAGTTGCAGAATACCAAATCAATCAAATTAACAAGATCAAGCATGCAATATCAGTAACACACTCAAATATATATAACTCAAATACATATATACCTCTTCATATTCATAATCACGATCACTTCCTTCCCAAGGATAACGTTGTTGCAAGACAATGCCATCACCTTCTTCATCCCCATCAATATGATCTAGATAAGTAGTCAAAATATATATATAAGAAGATGTTACTTGCAGATTTCAAGCAAGATCTGTGTTGCTACACTTCACATACTACCAATCACTAATCTTTGAAAGAAAATTCTAACCATCAAAATCGTCTCCAGCATCCCCACTTTCCTCATTCAATGTACTGGTCTCTACCTACAATATCATAGTAATCACAATTAGTTGATCAAGAAGAAACCTCACATATATATCAATTTAAAGCATGCTTACTTACTTGTTTCTTCTTCTTCTTTTTCATACTGGTAAAGTCAAGCCCATCGGAAACTGCAAGTAAAGAGAATAAAAAATGAGTCTCCTAGCAAAACACAGCGTATGTTTTAGCGAATTGTGCAAAAAAATTAACAAAAGTACCCGACAATGCTTCAGTCTTCTCAGCCAACTTGTCAGCAGAATCATCTGCAGAGTCCTGTATCACAACCTTCTTCTTCTTCTTCTTTTTAGTAGGATCAAAGGGCGTAATCTGGAGCGAAGAAATTCAATAATAAAGCAAAAATGACTATAAAACAGGTCATTTGACAAAATTTTAAGTTGAATTGATAATATAGATCAGGCTTTAACGTAAATAAAGCATATTTTCTTTTCATATTTCATTAACGAGATTACTTTCCACAAAATCATACAATTTACAACTTAGAACAGAAAAAAAAAAGTATGCCTCTAAGTGGGTTGAAGCAGAAAAAAGAAATTCCATCACATAAACTAACACATTTGAATACACAATCTCACACAAATATAACAAACGGACCAATTTAATCTTTTTATCCAAATTAATTACAGAAGAAAGACCGCCAAACAAGAAGTTAGCTTAAAGAGAGAGACTTACTTCCGCAACCTCATCCTTCACTTCATCGTCTGCCATGATTGCTGCGAAAGCAAAAAAAAAAAGAAACAAATATTCAGAACAAAGGGATTGATAATGGATGCTTTTCTTGGAACCGAGCAAACCCTAAAAGTTATGAAGCAGGGACAATCGCCGCTTCCCCTTATAGAAAAGAAAACAGGCAGACCTGGGGGTTTTCACTTGGTTTGAATGCGAAATGCTAGCCTGACATCAGAGAAAAGAAAGAATGGAGGATCTGGCACAGAAATGAAAGAAAAGGGTTAGAGACGGCAGGCGTTTGGAAGGGAAATGCAGGGTTACACAGTCACTGAATAAAGTAACTTAGGTATGAATATATTTATTGATAGGGCAAAATTAAACTTGGGCTTGGACTAACCGATAAGACCATGTTTCCATGCAATTTTGCACTGTTCAGCCCATTAATTAATTCTTTCTATAACAATGCAGAGTTCATTCAAAGTGTGTTTTGCTTAGTTTAAAACCTTAGATCAATGCTTAGGTCTCATAACCCAATGCTTAGATAACTTCTTTTGCCCATTTGTGATGTTAACAAAAAAATATATATATTATATTTATATAAATTTGATTATCAATTCTCGCAACGTAGCGTAAGCCTTTCTTTTACCTTACAAGACATAAGATAGACAATGTTTTTTTTTTACATTGATTTTATTTATTTTAATTTTCAAGAAACCTTATATATATAATAAAGTTTTTTTTGAAAGATATATATAGTAAAATCAATTAAATTACTTGTAGATATATCTCTAATATCATAATAATAATGTTAATCTTTATATAAAAGTGACTTGCGGGTAACCTCTCCATGGCCCAGGTGACTCGTAAATCCACAAACCTGACTTAACTGGAGATATTATTATATTAATAAAAAATATTTTTATTCAATTTCAAATTTAAAATATATTTAAAAACATTAAAATATTAATACAAATTTTTTTTTATATTTTAATATTAAATTTAATTTAAATAGCCTTGAATGGATAGATCAACTCAAGCCTTGCTTTTAAAAGTGTTAATTGAGCTTAATTGGGTTTAACTCAACTCATGAATGCCTCTATGTGTGAATCATAATAATTCACTTTAAATAAAATTACTATATTTTATTAGTTACAAGCAGGAGTGGTAAAGCAGGGTGGAGGACTAAACTTGTCAAGATGTGGCTAATTCATTTTTAATTGAAAGTGAGATAGGGTGGGGTATGAAAATTTAAACCTATATTAAAATCGAATTTAAATGAGTCAACCCATCTAATCAGTAAGTTATGTTGGATTGATGTAGGTTAAAAGATTAAAAATTAATAATTTTAGATATTTAATTATATAAAATTTATAAGTTAACTATAAATTGTATTGTTTATTTTATATATTTTGATATTTTTAATCTTTATTTGTTAAATTAATAATTTTAGTTAAGAGTTTATTTGTTTTAACATAAAAGTTTTTTTGGAAAATATTTTCAAGATATAATATTATTTGAAGGACTGAAAATGAAAATGAAATGAAAAAAAATTTTACGGATCAATGGAAAAAAGACTCATTGTCCCTATAAATTGTTATACACCTTGAAGAGTGTAGGACAATTTCCAAGACTCATCTGTTTTGCCCCTTATCTTCCCTAGTTCTCTTTGTGTCTTGATCCTCCCTTGTCCTGACCCTTCTTCTTTCTCACCTGCTCTGCTACTCTGCCTTCCTCCTTCCACCATCGTTGACGACATCAACCTCACCTTATTTTTTTTCCTTCTTTCCTCCTTTTCTTCCTTTCTTTCTTTCATTTTCTTTTTTGCAACCAAAACCATCTCTCTCTCTCTCTCTCTCTCTCTTATTGCAGCCACCACCAATGGCCTGCCGTCGAGTTCATCTCTCTTTCTTTTCCTTATTTATTTGTCCTCTGTTCTTTTTTTTCTTCCCTTTTTGAATCATTGTCCATTTTTTCTTGTTTGCTGCCCCAATTTGAGACCAAATCATATTTTCTTGTACTTTTTGGTTTAATTTTTTTTGTGATTTTGGCTTGATTTATGATTTGTGTGTATACACTTTTTGATTTTGGCTTGATTTATGTTTGCAATCCACTCCCATCTGGTGAGAGTTTGATCTCAAACTAAAATTTTTGGTGTTGAAATGGGTCAGGCATGCACTATTTTTTAAAATAGAAATTTTGTCTGAAGATGAGTGATAATGAAAATTTTTTTCTATAAGTTGATCCAAATAATAGAAAATGTTTTGCACAATTTATTCAAATAATAAAAAATATTAAATTTTTTTTATAAAATATTTTATGTAAAAAAATTTTCTTTTTACCAAATAGACCTTAAGATTGAACCGTAAAAAATTTGAAACTTTGAGACATATCTAAATAAGATTCAAATGTTTTACTTAAGGCATCAACAAAAAAAAATGGATAATGATTTGGTTATATTTTTTTAATTTATATTTTTTCAACCTATAACATTTTGGGCTAGGCTAGGTTAGGTAAGCTCATATTGATATCTCTGTGTGGAAGACACTTTAAAGAGTTTTGTAAATTTGATTACTTAAAGAATGAGGAAACTTAATGAATGGAAGAAAATAGATAAGGAAATAGATCAACCAGTGGGGGAAAATTTAAGAGAAGAAGACAATGCATGTAAATTTATAGTGGGTTTTTTTTTTTTGAAAGGTAGTGATTTTGTATTAATAATGATAGCTACAAAAGAATACACAAAAGGGGTGTTTGGTTTTGAGAAAGTAGACGACATTATTTGCAATTTAAATAGTTGCAATGATTTTGTAATGCTTGGTTTGTAATAATGAGAAGGAATGTGATTGCAAAGGGAAAGTGATTGTAATAAACTAAGCGAACATCATTCTTTTAGGTCACGAAGGGAATGTTACTTTACCTCAATTCAAGAAAAGTTAATTTTTTTTCCTTAAATTATCCCCGACTTTATCTTTTTTTTTTCTTTTTTCTTCTTTTTCTACCTTTCTTTAAGCTAATTGTTATTGAAAAAGATGGGCACAAGGGGGAAGGTGAGAAAAAAAAGAGAAAATAGATAAAAAGAAGAAAAAGAACAAAAAAAAAAAGGAAGTAGAGTTCTTTTTTTGAGAAAAATTTGTGTTTTTAATGTCAAACATTGAGAGCGAAATACTTTAAACGTTTACAATTGAAGAAATTTATTAAGGAATTTAGAGGATTTAAGAGGAAGAGGTGTTTGGGTGCTGTTGTTATGAGAAAAAGGATGCGTTAGACATGCTTAAAATAATACATCTATTGATAAATGAGAATATTTATTATAGATTACGTTCAAATTTTTGGACATGGGTATCTATCTATTGATAGATAGTGTGATCTATCAATAGATTTTTTTTTGGATAATGTTTTTTATTATTCATGTGATAAGTCTAAGCATTATTATTTTAATTTTTATAAGTTTAATGTAAAATTAAATATTTAGGGTTTTTATATATTTTAATATTTAAACAATTAATATTAAAATATTATATTTTTTATGTCATGTTATTATTTATTATTTTAATGGATAAAGTCGAAAAGTTAAAATTTTACATTAAAAAATATAAATTTATTCAACTTTATATTTTTATACATAAAGGTAATTTTGTAAATTTATACTACATTCTTAGTAAAGTGCTTTCAAACAAAACATTACAATATAATTCTCTCAGCAATCATATTCTCTACAATCATCATTTTCTCATGTTATACTAAACGCTGTAAACGTATCTTTTCAACAATCATATACCTAGCAATTATATTCCTAACAACATGCTAAACACAACCAAAGGGTGGCTTAAGTAGCCTTTCCTTGTGATCTCAAAACTATAGGTAAACAAACAAATTAGGTAGTAAAAGTTGAATAGCTTTGTCAGCTACCGTTTTCAACTATACTCCCCATGATACTTCAAAATTTACATCACTTCAAGAACTCATAATTGGTTTTCGTTTTATACTTAGCTTTCACTTACATTGCTAATAGTCCACATCAGATCACCTTGTTTGCGTATGCCTATTTTAGCCAAGCTATATGCAATTCAATTTGCAAATCAAGGGATCTTAGTTATGTTCCGTTTAAATAGCTTGGATTTTAGCCCGTCAATCTTCAAATGGTCTTCTTAAGTTTCCATGGGGTATTGTGAGGGTTCAACACTTATGACACACCGTTGGAGGAATCACTCTCAAAAACAACTTCATGGGAGTTGGCCCATTTTGATGTAGCCATCACTTGAAAGCCCTTCTAAAGTGCCATTAGCTCAATTGTATTAGAATCAGTGATACCCACTGAAATTGAAAATAATAAAAAGATGCTCCCTTTCTTGTCCCTTAGGACCCCTCTATCCTTGCTTTGCGATGGCATCCACTTGTAGCCATACCGATGTTAAACTTGAGGCCTTTTAGGGGTGTTTTTTACCAAGCTATTAAACTCTTTATCTACTTTCTATTTTAAAGGCTCAGGCCAACATTTGGACTTCTAATCACATCTATCAAAGAAAGGTTGAGGTATGACCATTTGGCTTTTAACCACCATTTTAACCTTAACTTAATTGTGTCAAAGGGGTTAAAGTTGCTCCAATTTTTACCTTGAACACAACATCATTTTGAGCTAACCAGATGGACCATGCAATAGTGTAAAAAGCCATTCCAAACACCTTTTAATTTTCTCTTTGGTTTCTCATCTCATTCCAAGTTTGAAAGCACATAACAAGATCTTTATGCAAAACCTTTTGACATTCCAGTAATCATAACACTATAAATTTATAGTGGCTTGATCAATCTAAACCTTCATTCATTATGTTGATAACCCGTATAAAGAATTTAGCTCAATTCTTGACTAAACCAATTTAATTAACAGCTTTTAGCAAGCATTTACAATGTGTTTCACTTAAATCCGAATTTACAAACTCATTTAATATCATAACCAAGGAATGTTTTCCACATTGGGTTTCACAAGGTTACAACTTGAAAAAATCATGTGCAAATGATCAGTAATTGATTTGAAAACACTTTTACAATGTAATACTCTTTTGCTTTTATTTAATATATATGAAGTGAAGCACAAAGAACAAATGAAGTAGAAAAAAAGTTCTTAGAATTATTAATCCAAATTCATTCAAGTTGATCTTTATAGTTGTTGATGAAACCTTTTTTTGATCTTTTTTATAGTTAAGTTTGAAATCTAGCTATTCAAACCAAATTTGCTTGTTAGAGTGTTAAGATTTGATAAAAAGTATAATTTCACGTGATTTGCCTAGAGTTGTTTGACCCATAGGTTAATCATTTAGTGTTTTGCATTAGTGAATAAAATAGTTGAAATCTGGGACTCCATTGTTCATGTTGATCCCTTGACAAAAATTCTTTGATCGATTGAAATGGTTCTTAAGAAACTTCAATATCTTTAGCCTAGCTCTCGACATGTTCAATTGTTTAACCTTGTTACCTTAATTGATTAAGCTAGAACTTTAGATTTCTTAATCTTCTTTAGAGTGGTTTAGTCGCTTACAAAAAGATACTTAATCAATTAATTTTCCTTTGGGCTAACTTCGAGGTCATAGTTTTAAGGCATTAATAGACATATATCTTTTTCCTTTCTTTTTTAATGATGACAAAACAATTTTTGATAAAAATGCAAAATCTAATATTCAAAACTAATAAATTTAAATAATTTGTATACTATGTATCGAAATAACATATCATTCTGATATGTATAAGTATAATATATGAAAGAAAAAATAAGGTATAACAATATATCAAAGCTTTATCAATGAAGAATGTGTTAGAGCAATAATATGTAGAGGCTTGTAGATGCCCAATTTTGGCTAACTATTATTTTTGAAGTATTGTGTTACAGAAAAAAACTACATCAGGGGTGATCCGAGCACGGAAACACTAAGGGGCATTTTGAACATGAAGGCATCTAAAAGCGTTTCGTGCGCAGAAGCGCCTAGCAGTGTTTCAAGCGTAGAAGCACCCAAGGGCATTTCAAGTGCAGAATCACTCGAGAGTGTTTCAAGCGTGGAAGCACCTCAAGTTGTTCCAAAAATGGAAGTGCCCAAGGGCATTTCAAGTGCAAAATTGTCTAAGGGCATTCCAAGTGTAGAAGTGCCAAGGAACAAGAATGGAATAACTATTTATATAGGGAAGTGAAAGTAACTTAGGACAAATGGCAAGGTTCATGCGTTACTTTCATATTTGGGATATTTTAGAGAGCTTGGTTTGGTGGCTCAGATATAAAGATAGTAAGAAGATTTCTTTTTAATCTTTTCTTGAAGTATATGTGCTTTACCTTTTTGTTTCTTTCTTCTTTAAGAGTACACGTGGTGCATTATCAAGTGTCACTACTCCACTATCCAAAGCGAGCACCTACTATGCAATTATATGATTATTCTTTTAATATCCCATAAGCCATTCTTTAATGTGTTCTTCCATGATAAGCATGTTTTTTCATGATTGAGCTTCATATCCAATAAACCATTCTTTAATGTTTTTATCTATTATAAGTACATTCTCTATGATTGAATGTGTTTTCTTGACTACTCCTAAAAAAGTGCTCCTATTCAATATAAATATGAGGGCCTTGGAGGTTGGAAGACAAGGAGAAAGAATCATAAATTTAGCAAACACTATTTTCAAAATTCTTTAAAAGCTTTTCCAATTATTCCCTTTACTCACCTTTTCTCATCCTTTGTCATTTTCTCCACCGTCTACCACTAAAGCATTTATGCTTTAAGGATTGCTCTAATATTTCTCTGCCTCTAACGCATTCTGTTTCACTTATTGTAACACATTCTCTCTCTCCTTAGTGAAGAATCCTCCACATTTTGGTGACTCTACTAAGGAGGAGTGATTACAAAAAGTGAAAAAAATTTTACTTAAAATTTTTTTATCAAAAGATAAAGAGAGTTCTCTCGATAACCAAGGAACGATCTTTTCCATCTATGTCTAGGAGCTCATGAAAATGGTCTAAGCTTTCTAAGAAAGGATGTAAGTGATGGAGGAAAACAACAAATGGATGTTGGAGACCATCACCCAATTTGCATCCTCAACTACCACAACCTCTCAACTTTCACTTATGCCAATAAAAAATGTGGCAAACGTGGTTAACAACAACGAAAATGGAAGAAATGGAGAAAGCATGACAGATCCACTCCTCAATACCACTAATCCCTCTATTGTAAGCAATGTTGTTATGAGAACTCACTCCAGTAGCGTTCAGAGTTTTGTCATAAAGGAGGAGTTGGAGAAAATGCTCGATCAGAAGAACAAGAATCTTAACTTTTTAAAGTTTAACTTGAAATTACCTTATCTTGCTGAGGTAGCCACTAAGCCATCTCTTAAGGATTACCCAAGCTCGAAATTCAAACAATTCAATGGCAAGACTGGTGATGCTCGAGAACATGTTATGAAATTTGTGGAAACTTTGAGAGTTGCAAGCTGGATGATGAATTAAAGTTGAAGGAGTTCTCTTAGTTTCTCACTGAGAAAGCCTACACCTAGTATGTTAATCTCACTTTCGGCTTAATTAACTCTTGGAACCAGATGTGTAAGATATTTGGGGAAAAGTTCTTTTCTACCCAAGAGAATGTGACCTTTCTTGACCTAGGGAGAGAAGATTAAAAAACAAAAGAAGATCTTATGGAGTATATCCAACAATTTAGAGAACGTGTACTAGATATACAAAATTCTAATGATGAAAATGAGCTAGTCAAAGTATGCATCCAAGGTATGATGAATATATTGGTGTATTTGAAAAACTTGCCTCTTCCTACTTTTGTTATTTTGGTTAAAACTGCATGACGGATCAATAATACGATCTTTAAGCCAAAAGGAGCTAATTATTTCAACAAAAGGAATATCCCAACTGTGAACGTAATCTAAGGAGAGGATAAGGAAAAAAGAAGACTTTGAGAAAATTTAAGGCCAAGGCGTGACAACTTGACAGAGTAAAGGCATTCCTTTAATAATGGATTAGAGATGGACAAATAAATTTGCCTTATGTATTGAGACTACCAAAGGTAGAAGAAAAGTTCGATCCGTACTATTACGATTACCATCGTGTGGTGGGTCATCCATTTGTTGAATGTAGAAACATGCGTAAAATATTCCATAGGAGGACACAAGCAGGAGAAGTCTTGATTGGAAATAATAGGATTTAAAATAATCCACTCCCTGCTCATCCAAATGCCCAATGACATGTAAGTGCAGTTATCAGTATTAAAGAAGAGCATGTCCCTTCTTCCAATCAAGAAGAGGATACATATGTAGCTACTATGGTTGCCTCTTCCATTACTAGCTTACTCATGAAGATATCTAGCTACAGGCATTTCTTGTTGTGTAAGGCTTGATCATGTATCAAATATAAATAAAATGCAGTAAAAATAAATTTAAAAATTAAATTACTCCTTATTCTCCTAGGATCTCTTTCACGCCAAATTAAGTACAGAATTAAAGTAAAAATAAAATATATGTGATCATATCAAGTTTACTTAAATAACAAAGGCTGATGAATCTTTTGTTAAACTACCAAATCTCCTTTCAAAAAACTCAACCAACTTAGCCCGGTTGTTCTAAACCAAAGCTATCCAAAGAATCCTTGTGCAACCTCTAATGGTGATCCACACTAATGAATTAAAAAATCCTTCTTTGAGGATTATGAGTACTATGCCTTGACAATGTGCTAGCAAAGAGGAGTTTCATAAACTCATAATCCACAGAAAATTTTGGGGCTAAATACATAAAAGAAATCAAGTGAATGAAAAACTATTTTTCCTTCATACAAGGAGTGGCAAGGCAAAAGGAATTTCTAATGTGCCATTCTTTTAATTTTTTAGCCATTCTCTCTCATTTTGTTTAGGGGCTATATCAAGGTTTTTATACCTTGGATTAATTTTAAATCCTAATTACAAAACTATTTTGTAATTGCTAATTAATCCAATAATTTAATTAAATAATTTCATTAAGTCCTTAAGAAGTTTAGTTAAGTTAATTATTTAATTTAATCAATTAGGCCTAATAACTTAATTAAATAATTTAATTAATTAAGCCCAACAATTTAATTAAAAAATTTTAATCAATTAATTCCAATGACCTAAATAAACAATTTAATTAATTAGGCACAACTTAATTAAACAATTTTAATCAAGTGCTTAAGAAACTCATAACTTCTAATTTGATTAAGTCCAACTTAATCACCTTTCCTATTTTATTTTCAACATTCATTTTAGGTGTGTGACTCATAGGCTTCTAACATGTTGACAATAAACTTAACATATAATTCTTAAGTTAAACTTAGAATTGGATAAATTTAAACTATTTTAAATTTATCACTAATGAAGTTAACTACCTAGAGTTTATAAACCAAGATTAGGATTTAGCAATCCATCATAGTCACCCAAATGTTAGACGAGTCAAGATGGTTTGACTCAACTTTTTAGTGATCAACCTTTTAGTGTAATTCATTCCCTCATCATATATCCCGAAGATGATAAGAGCATGGTACAATGCCTTCTTTTATGGATCTCCATATTCATTCTTAAAGTTTGATCATCAGTTTTATAAAAACTCATAAAACTCTTTTCATAATCTTTAAGTCGTCTTGGCCAAGGACTTTAACAAGCTAATATCAACCAAGAATAGTTAAAATATGTTCTTTGAATCACTTGGGGTGATGATTCCTATTTTGATCACTCGTTTGCCTTCACATGCTTTATGCTATGCCCAAAAGTATTCTGTTTTGGCATCCTTGGTTAGGTACCAATAGGGATGAAATCAAAGCATAGCACTTCACACATAAGACAACCTAATGTCTCAAGTATAAGGAGTATTTACATAATTGACACATGAGAAGTATTGCATAGACACTTGAATGAAATACTAAATGCATTTTTCATGGTGGGTCAAGTTCAATGAACTTGCTATTCTAAGCAAACACTTATATTCTAGTTCCAAAAATTTCTATACTTCAATCTATGAGATCGATTACTTATTTTCAAAGTAAATAACATAGAATATACTAGTTTTTAAGCATCATTGATGTCTAATCATAATGATACATTGACCGAGAACATTTGAGATTATGTTTTAATACATAAGGATCTCGTAATTGCAACCCATTACAATTCCCTTGTAAGGCATATTAATATCATGGACTTCATCTAATTTGACTTAACTCATTATAATTGATGTCTTATCGATGAATGGAAACCTTTAATCATTCAACATGAATTATATTGTTGCATTATTGGAATCAACCCTTAACCAATCCCACTTGGTTGTAGGGTTCATCCTAACATCTCCAACTACGTTCTTTACTCAGTAAATATAGGCAAAAGTTGTTAAAGTGGTCATTTTGCTTTAGTATCATGAAACTCTATTTTCCTTGAAAAGGCTACTAGAGTGAGTAAAAGTTGTTTCAAATGCAATTTTACACTCTTTAAGCATTTAGAAAAGTTTGATATGGCAATTGAACATTTCTAAATAGTTTTTCATGCCTATATTTGTTCCAAGGCACGCTTGGTTCTTGAAAGCTCCAAGATTCCTCAAAAACTTGCATTAAGAATTTCAGGAATTAAAATTATTTCAAGTTAGTAAGTTCGCTTGTATAAGCAAGTTTTGATCATTAAAACTTGCTAAAACAATTTTCAAATTTTAAGATTTTTATCTTTGCAAAAATGGCTTTCAAAGTCTCAAGATTATTAAGCTTCATATGCTTCCCTTAAGTATATGTACTAATACAATTTAATCAAGTAAGCACAAATAAGAATTTCATAACATATGGTACCATCAATATCAAACATTCATGTGTAAAGTCATGCTTATAACCTCATGGTCCCTCTAAATTGAAGAACAAATATATTTCTCAAGAAAATAAGAAATTTTTATGACCAAGTATGTGAATATATTTATATCAAGATCCTATCAAGCATTCAAGAGCAAGGATAGATGCATACTCAATTTTAAGCTTATACATCTTTTAAGATTATGCAACTTGAACCATGAACACATAAATCAATTTTGCATAATCAAGAGATATCAATAAAACTCAAATGAGTGTCACATAGAAATTGGTAACCAAGTTTCTCATTCAAATGAGTGTGTATAACTTTTGACATAAAAATTACCCATTCTTTATTTTGTGTTCTAAAGCATCTAACCTTGAAGAAAATATTACTTTTTCATTGATTTTGGTACCCAAATTGCTATGTATCTTTGGTTGAAAGATTCAAGAGTTGAAAGTATTAGGTTGATAAAATCCATTCAATAATAAAATATGATTTGGTTTAGATTTTAGGCTTTGTAAAGAGAAATGAACATAACCTGTGGGTCATAGAGATACAAGTGTTCTAAACAAACTACATCTGGGCCAACGTCTTTGGTTAATTAGGCCTTTAGCACATTTGTCTTCAAATTAAATGAATAAGCAATAGGTCACTTCAAGTTAAGTGCATAAACGATGCAAATAATTGCATCTAACCGAGTCCAAGGATCACATCATCGAATCAATTGGTCCACTTGCTAGATCTATCCAATTCTAATTAATAGGTGACACAAATGAATACAATCTAGTGCATATGCATACAACATACTTAATTCTCAAACAAGGTTTTTCTTCTTTTGTTACTTCAATTTCGTCCAACTTTATATTATTTTGTTAAATTTATTTGCTGGACTTGTTTTTTACTTTTTGTTACTAGAATTATATTAAAGGTTATTTGGTTATATTATCTTACTTGTTAATAATACATGTACAAATAATTAAATTCTTTTTCGATATACATAAATCATCTACAGCTATGCATTGTTTTTGGCAAGACAGCAATGCATTTGAGTCCATATGCTGCATGCAACTACCCTTTTTCCATGGGTCCAGTGATCTAAATTCTGAAAAGAGGAAGGTATAGGTGGCTGGCGCTTACGGGTAGGTGAAGTGAAAGGTTGAAACATAGACCTCCAGGGCCAGGGCCAAGGCCAGGGGACGAAAGACAGTTGGACTTGCGTCCGAATTTAAGCGCAATAATAACAGTTGAAAGGGAAGCAGAGGCACGGGGGTGTTTGGTAATCTGATTTTGTTCCCCTTAGACGTGCCTGCACACCTACTGCCTATATAGTGTTCATTTGGCTGCTATGCTTTTTTACCCGCCAAAAGCTACCTCCGTACTCCTTACTGCTTACCTCAACTAACTACCCACTTCTTCCTCTCCGCCCCTCCCACCCCGAATTCTGTGGACAATGCAAGGGGGACAAATGGTGGTTGATGGCCCTGTCAGGCTCTCCTCTGTTCTAACTTCTTCCGAATTGGTATGAACTCAGCAGTAATTCTGCTTCCTTTACTTCTCCGGCTTATTTTTCAGTGAAGGGTTTCTCTTCTTTCAGTTTCGATATGATGGAATGCTACTAAAATGTTTAAAGTTTTTGCTTCATTTCTTTTCTTGCATTTCTCTTTCATCAGCAAATTAGAGTGTTTGAGTAGTCATAATAGGCTTATCTTGGCATTGCCATGCTTCTCTAGCTAATTGTCTTTGATTCGAGTTTAGAGTGTTTTTCTGCAAAAATATTCAATGCAAGTTAGCATTATGTCTTGGAATGTGTAGAAAGGTACTTCAGGCGTGTTGCAACTAAGTGAGGTGGATGATGTAGGGAGTATAGATAGGAGGATTCGGGTAGGCTTAAGAGATTTGAACGTTGTGGCAGGTGAATCGAAAATAGGAAGTGGGAAATAGAGAGTTAAATGTAGAAAGTAGGATAAAGGGAGAGTGAAGTTGGAAGTAAGAAACTGAGGCAGACAGATCAGGAGGTAAGAATTAAGTTTCCTAAATGAGACCAAGGATGCCATTAAGTAATGCAAATATTGCAAGGAATGAAAAAATGCAAATATTTCAAGCAATGAAAGCGTGCTTGCTTACCTTTTAGTTAAGAGAGTTAGGGTGTATTCTACTGACAATCTGTTAGCGTAGACATTGTGCCAGAAGGGTAGGCGCCATCCAATGTGTGAAAAAGGTATAAGAAATGACCTCTTAACTAACCCCATTCTGCCATCAAGCCTAGATTCTCTACAACACTCTACTAATATATGATTAACCTTAGATCCTGCCACCAATACGAGGTTAATCCTATCATCTTGACTTCAGATTTTATTTCACTCATAATACTGCTACAAACTAGTACAAGAAAGATTTTAAGGCCAGGGACGAATTTCTAAAAAATATACCCGAAACTAGTTTTAAAGTGTGAAATTTATTTAAGAGATTGAAGAGATGCATCTACTTAAAATTGGAGAGGATAAATGAAAATATGGTTGGAACTTGGTCTACACTGCATTTGATTACTTCCTGGCTAACTCAAGCTATGTTTTTTCCTAAGTATGGCTTTTTCATTACCTTAATTGACCTTCTAATCATTAGCTGTTCTAATAATTTTATTTGTGTGAACTTGGCAGAGCTTCCTGCCATCACTGACAAAAATAGTTGGCACACTTGGACCAAAGTCACGTTCTGTTGAGGTAATTGAAGCATGCCTAAAGGCAGGAATGTCAGGTAATGTATATATGCTTCTTCCATTATGCATTTTGATTTTCTAGGAATCTCCTATTTATGCTTCATGTCTAATTGTAGTCTTCATTTACAGTTGCAAGGTTTGATTTTTCTGGGTTAGACAGTGACTATCACCAAGAAACTATTGACAATTTAAGAATAGCTGTGAAAAGTGCCAGGAAGCTTTGTGCTGTAAGTGATTACTTACAAAATTAGTTTTGGAATGCTGTTACGCACAAAATTTTGGACGATAAACTTTCAAGCTTTATTTACCTTTTGCATATATATCAATTGTGAAGAACTTGACTGTGTGCTTCATTGTCTTGTTGCACATTAACATGTCTTTTCATGAGTAGGGGGAGAATAATTTTAATTTGAATAAAACTTTTCATGTGCTGATAAATGACTACTCGATTAGAGCAAGCTTCTAAGCTAGATGTCTTTTGCTTGCAAAACTTTTGCCACTGTTATAGTAATATCCTTCATGCTTTAGTGCTGCACGAAATCTCATATTGTTTTATTTGATTTATTGGTCATTTTAAGGACCCATATCCACAATTTTACTGTATTTTTTGCATAATTTTCAGGTTATGCTGGACACTGTGGGTCCAGAACTTCAAGTTCACAACAAGACAGCTAAACCAATTGAGCTTAAGGCTGATGAGATTGTGACCATCACCCCAGATGCTACAGAAGAACCATCATCAGAAGTGTTACCTATTGGTTATGCCGGACTAGCTGGGGTATGTTATGTATATTAATGTCACATGGTTTTACCCAAAAACTAAAGAAATGCTAACTACAGGAAAAAATTGGAGCTCAGTAAATCGAAGAAAAACAAAATGAAGATGTAGGAATGAAAATTGTGCAATAGAGATCATGGATTTGATGTTGTTCTTATATCTGGCTGCCTATATGAGGAAATCGATTGATTTAAGTTTACCCCCTTTATTGTCCCCTCTTCAGCAGAAAAGCAACCATCAGATCCACTTCAAGTTCTCTGTTCTGGTTTTTGTCCTCTGAGGCATTGACTTCTTATAGTCTCTTAGAATAGATACTCTTTTATCTTAATAGTTTGTTTATGCTATTTTCTTTTTCTCTCTTTGTTTCTTCAATCCTTTCGGATGCCTTCTCTTGTGAAAAACATAGTGGAAATTCGATGGCTACTGATTTACTTTCTTGCAAATAGTAGTGATTGGCTTGCTGCTGACATTAGGTACATGCACCATTCCCTTTTTACACTTAATAAATTCTACTTGTGTTTTTCTTCTACGAACTGCAGACTGTGAAGAAAGGTGACACTATTTTTCTTGGGCAGTATCTCTTCACAGGAAGTGAAACTACATCTGTCTGGCTTGAGGTAAAAATTGCCGTTGATTCGGTATTGCTTCTTTAAGGCAATGTCTAGATTCAGTACCCCAACTTTGGTTTGCTGGTTTGTTCATTGATTTGCAGGTCTTGGAGACAAAGGATCGAGATGTTATTTGTCTTGTCAAAAACACAGCCACTCTTGCAGGCTTAATATTCACCATGCATGTTTCCCAGGTCCACATCAACTTGCCGACTTTAAATGAGAAAGACAAACAGGTAATTCTTAATTAATTAAGTTTATTTCTGCAAGCAATTAACAAGAGGGTTGTTAACATCAAGTCCCATACAGTTTGCGAAATCTGTTTTTGGTTTTTCTTACCTGATTTATTCTCTACAAGAAGTCCTTAGTTGCATATTATTGCTATTAAGTAAAAGTTTCAAAAGGATGATGATAAATGTGCTGTCTTGTAACAATTACCTTTTTAGCACTAATTACGATTTTATTTATTCTAACAATGCCCATAATTTTAAGTTTTAACTTTGTCAATGTTTGATATTGTTTAGATGTGGGTAATTATGTCATAATCACTGAACTAATTTATTACATGTTTCTCATTGGTAAGTATCAATGTGTCCCTTGAATTATGTCATTGTGGATAAATCATGTTTAAATCTAACTGATTCTTAGTTCACCTTTAATCTTAAGTTCTAGCCTATAATGTCCATTTGCTGGATGTGTTAATGATATTTTTCAAGTTAGTGGTCCTTCCTTCTAGCACTTTGTGAAGCAAGACAGCTTAGCATTTTCGACTTCATCTATTATAGGTCTGACTTTTATTTCTCTTCTTCTATGTTTTGGAACTTAGATGCTTATGGTGGGAGCATTTTTTGGAATTTTAAATCCTCAGCATTATACCTCTTTATAGATTGCCTTACTATCATCTCCAATTACTGAGGGAAAGTGTAACGCTCAATGAGTGAAGGTCTCAGCATTTCGTTGATGCTTTATTAAGAGTTCTAACTGCTTTCAAGGGAAGTTGTCTGGCATCAATTAAAAATATTTGTCTGTGTCTTCATTGTGATAGGTAATTTCAAACTGGGGCAAACTGAACAATGTTGATTTCATATCCCTTTCTTATACCCGCCATGCAGAGGATGTGAGAGAGGTTTGTTTTATTTATTTTTCTTTTTCCTTCAAGAGTTCTTGTCAAAAGAAAATCTTATGATTCTTCCTTTGTTTAATTGATAAATAATTTTGTTTATATCATCAAGAAGATGCTTCTATTCAACATGGCTGCTTGTCTCAAATCATTTGGTAGCCAACAACGTTGAGCATAGAAATAACAGAAACTAAAGTTCAATGTTACCAAAGTTTTACATGTTGACTGGATGCAAAAACATATAATGACACATGCTCATTCTTTCTGCAGCTTAGAGCTTTTCTTAGAACTCAAGATCTTCATGAAGCTCAAATATTTGCCAAAATTGAAACTGTAGAGGTAAGATGACTTATTCAAAATTTATAAAATTACTTTGTGGGTGTCTCCACCTTTGTAAAAATATTCTCTGTAGTAGTAAACCTTTGTGTACCTTTGACATTCAAGTGTTAAGTTAATAGTGTCAGCTGATCATACCATGATGGGGTTCTTGATAATACCAGGGTCTAAAGCATTTTGATGAGATCCTCCAGGAAGCAGATGGTATTATCCTTTCTCGTGGGAATTTGGGCATCGACCTTCCACCGGAAAAGGTAGTGCTTTGCCTAAAATTTGCAGTTCTTATTCCTACAAATTCTGCTTAGTTAGATTTTAATGTAATTTAGATCTTTTAGTGATGATTATTCTTTCATTCTTCTATTTTTTTTTTTTGGATATTTGAGTATTCATTGTTTGACTGGTAGCAAACGGATAAGCTCACTTTGAAGGTTAAGGTTTTACAGAAAATAGCAATTAGTTTCTACCAATAGTTGGAAATAAGCTGAAAGCGATATTGTGTTCAGAGATTCCTACTGAATTGCAAAGTAGCCTTTTATGTGCTGGGCATAGAGGTCAAAAACAGTTTTGCATGTTTTTCTTTGTGGATGCAGAAACCTTTAAAAGAAATTTTCCTCATCAATACATACATATTCGACTTCTGCTTTTCTACAGAGTTACTCATACATGCCAAATTTGACAGTGTGCTGCTAGGCTTCAAAAGTCCTCTTGCACTGTTTCCATTAAACTGATTTTAAAATTTCTGTGTTGGTTGGCTAGATTTCTAGTTAAAGTTGATGCTTTTGCATTTAGATCTTAAGAGGTATCTTAACTGACTGCTGCTGGGTTGAGCACCAACAACCTTGTCATGGTTTTGGCTGGCCAATTTTGCAATTATTTTATTAATAAAACGAGGATGAAGTTCTGAAATAGATCCCAATAACGTTACTAACAGATTCACCAAAAAGAGTAAAGTAAGCATGTTAGCCTGCATTATTGGAGTTATTCTTAGGCTTATGATTTATGTTTCGTTTACTGGCTTAAAAGCCGTAATGACATGGAGTTTTAAAATTTATGCTACAAGACTTTTGTAGTGCACTTCCTCTGCCACCATATAGGCTATTGATACAACTAGGAGATATTAATTCAGTACAGCTGCAGATTCATAACCTCCATATGGCAAATAGAGAAGTCCAATGCCTTGCCATGCATCCAATGTAATTTTTATAATCACGGTCCATCAAAACGAAAACAATGACAGGATGGCTTCCTATCCTAAGTACAAAAGTATTGTATATATTAAGACCTGCATAGTTTACTAACATGATCATTATGAGTTGCAACTTTTTGATGCTTAACACTATTTCAAGTTATCAGTTCTGCAAATTTTATGTTGGAAGTTCACTGGAAATTTTGGATTTTATGTTGTACAAATTCATGTAAAAAATATGTGGTACTAATATATGATTCCAACCAATCCAATGCTGCATGCTAAGGCTTAAGATTCATGTTTAGAGTCAGTTATTCCATGTTAGTTGCCAGTCAAACCATTCATTTAAGTGCCAGATATCTTTCTGCATAATTTGTTTTTCTAAACCTATTCATGAAGGTTGAAATATATTTTCTAGTGGTAATCTTTGTTAAAAGCACCAAACGGCAGGTTTTACTTTTATATATCAGAAAATCATGGCTTATGATGACCAGCATGTTCCACAAACCAGAGTAATTAGGCATTAGATGACCAGAAATTTTGTCATCCCTAAGTTTGATACCCATAACCTTTTTCTTGCTGTTGACGTGCCCTTGTTGGTTTCTTTCTATTGTAGGTTTTCTTATTTCAGAAGTCTGCTGTACATAAGTGCAACACGGTAGGAAAACCAGCAATCATTACTCGAGTTGTGGATAGTATGACCGAAAATTTAAGGCCTACCCGTGCAGAAGCTACTGATGTTGCTAATGCTGTTCTTGATGGTTTGTAAATTGATATTTTGTGGAGAAGAAGAAAAGAATTGTAAGCTCATTTTGGATATCTTGTATGAAAATTTACCTCTGCCTTCTGCTTTCAATTAGGTACTGATGGAATACTTTTGGGTGCTGAGACTCTATGTGGCCTGTATCCCATTGAGGCTGTGACAACTGTGGGGAGGATTTGCGCTGAAGTAAGTAGTAATATTCCTAAACTTTGGAATCAAATGAAATATGAGTATTCTTTGAAGCATTAGCAGGCAAAAATAATGCAGCACTAAGAGAAGAAAGTGACATGGCAGATGGGACTTTACAACAAAACAGTTAGAAATGAGTACATTGATCAAATAAATGATTATGATCATTTGAGCTGGTTTTGAATTCGAAATTGTCTCATCACTGATGAAGGAAATGGGTATTCTCAAGTGTTTGGCAATCGCTTCTTGCAATTTTGAGAAAAAATAGAATAAAAGACTATACATCATCAAGTTAATGTTTATAGTTTGGTGCTAGGCATGGCTGGAGTTGTTCCTTCATTGCCATGCTGCAAATCCTCAACAGCAATTTGCTTTATGTGCCAGTGTGTTTACCATGAGGCGGTGCCCCCATCCATCAGCACCCCTTGTGATTACAACTCTAGAACTATGAATTGCGTTGAGAAAATGCACAAACATCAAATTCCATTCCACAATGATGAGTGTTTTATACTATGTGCAGGCTGAAAAGGTGTACAATCACTTTCGCCATTTTAAGAGAATTGTCAAACATGTTGGAGAACCCATGTCTCATGCTGAGTCTGTAGCTTCCTCAGCGGTATCTTAAACCCTCAACCTCTGTTGTTGAATTTTAAACCAATAGCTTGATGCAAACTCTTCTCCAAATCTCTACCTTTCTGCAGGTACGATCTGCGATCAAGGTCAAGGCTGCAATTATAGTTGTGTTCACATCATCAGGTGGAGCAGCAAGGTATCCTTTAACATGGTATATAATTACTCATTCTAATCTGATACCTGAAGCTGACCAATAGAAATGTAAGGTCACTTGCTTACTTACCAGCTTCGTATTGACAGATTGATTGCAAAATATAAGCCACCAGTTCCTGTTTTAGCAATTGTCGTCCCACGCCTCAAAACAAATTCATTTAAGTGGATGTTCACCGGTTCATCACAGGTACTTGCAACTCTGTTGTGCACTGTTTTATATTGTTAACCAAGAGTTGTACTCTTCCAGTGACCGCGCCTCTTATTTTGCAGGCTAGGCAGTTGCTTGGTGTTAGAGGAGTCTACCCTCTGTTGACCAGTCCTGACATGGTAAGCCTTCTCTCTCTAAGGATTAGAGCACCCTAGCAGCTTTAATATGGGGATTCGGATGAGGGAACACCTCTTTTCTTCTTCTTTCTAAACACATAGGTGTAGTCATTTAATATTTCTTTTCTTTCTTTTTGCTCTGTTTTCTGCATACAACAGGCTACTTCAGGTGAATTGGGTTTAAAACTTGCCCTGGAACACGGTAAATCAGTGGGATTGCTCAAACCTAATGATCAAGCTGTAGTGTTCCAAAAAATTGGTGACTCGTCAGTGGTCAAGATTGTTCAGCTTGAAGGCTAGGAGGTTGTCTCCATAAATATTTTCAACCTATCATTTCAGACAGTATTTGCCTGCAAAACAACTAATCATTCCTTCCCCAATTTTCCTTAGATATATCTCTTTAATTAGAAAGAACAATAAAATAATCATTTTCCTTGCTAGCAAGAAACATCATTTTGTTCAGCTCACCCTTCTACTTCTCTCCATTGTAAAGAAACGCAACAATCACTTCCCTGCCTCTTTCTAGTTTCATATTGCAAATTCTCAAATGTCGCCTAATGGCTGAAATATCACTGTTTTCTATAATAATTGAAATCTGTTTTGAGTGAAAGGTAGATCTTCCTTAAATTAGAGGTCCAACTTCCTTTAAATTTGTTCATAAGTCTAGCAGATCTAGAATGCCAACATCAAGGATTCAACCATTTGGGAACTTCCTATTCTAATGCAGTTTACACAAAGTCTTAACAAGTCAAAAACCCAACCCACTGGAAAATTTTGTTGCTGTGCAATCTCCTCTGCCATTAAAGTTACCTGCAATGCAGTTTGCATCTCCACATCTTACTTTCCCACTCTACCACTTCTGGCTGAACCAAGTTCAGTCAACAATGTCTCATTATCCCTTGATGAAAACCAGTCACCTTTATTGGCTCATCATAGATCTGGCGTGTGCTGAAAGCACTAGTTACCACAAGGTAAGTACGAAATCCTTTGAACAAAACATTCAAGATTAAATTCCAATATCACCAGTGATGTAGTCAAAGAGTTTAGGGCAATTAGAACTCAACAA